>NC_065516.1:10400341-10439856 GCF_006386435.1 Epinephelus moara
ATAAGTAATTCCAGGGTGAGGAAAACGAGTACAACTCTCTCAATCAGCATGTTTTGAGAGGGCGCAGTTTCAAAATGACAATCTCAAAAAGCCAGCACAAATACCAAACTTAATAAAGCAAAAAAGTAAGAAAACCGAGAAAACAAGCAGGAGCGACTGCAACAGGCTGCACGCGCGGGCGCGGGTGCATGCGCACTAATCCTCAATAATGTACAACTGCATTTATTTAAGTACTGTAAAGAATTATAAAAGCAAATGACAATACTCGGTTACTACAGTTTAATGTAGGTGTGCAGTACAAGTGAAAAGGGAAAGAAAATATGTACCTTTCTAAAGGTATTGGCGCTTGTATAATTTATAGTAGGTAAACATTCAGCCCACAGGATAACACATTAGTCAAGCAGGAGAAATTGATTCTCAAGTACCTGCATGGCATTTTTTTGTAACCTTGTTTTTAAGGAACCCTAATGGTGTCTAGTGAAGAATTTTTCTTGTTGCCAAGGTCAGCTGGCCCATAGGGTCTGCTTGGTGGCCATCTTGAATTTATGTCCATGCTACTGACAAAAAACGCAGATGGAGTAGGCATTATCTGAAGTACCAAGACAGGTACAATGGGGACATGGTGGACTTGGTCTTCACATCTGATAGTCAGAACTACCCTAGGTACTTGTATTTAACAAAGTTGTGATATTACATATAAGTAAGCTTCGAAGCTTACTTGACATAAGTCACTCTTAACACTCAACAGCATTATTGACACTTTATCAGGTACCTGGTCTGATTTGAGGTCTTCCTTACCAACCTGAAACTGACTCATCTGGATGCCATAGACCTCATCCATTTAATAACCTTGAGATTGGTATAAGATTATAAACATTTGGCTATTGCAGGAACCTACTGCGAAACAAAATAGCATAAGTTATATTGATATGAGCCTAAAATGTGTAATTTGCATGTTTTTTACCAATAACGAGTGGTTGTAGCATGTCAAGTACCTTCCCATTGGATTCCTAGTGCCAAAATTGTATGTAAAAGTGGGTTTATTTGTCTTTGTATGCCGTCTGGTTCGGGAGTTACGGAAATAGTGTTGACATCAATTCAAGATGGCCGCCACACAAACCCCATGGGCCATCAGTTGACCTTGGCAACAAGAAAGATTCTTAATTAAACACCATTAGGGTCCTAAAAATGCCATGTGGGTACTTGGGAACCTTTTTCTCCTGCTAGACTACATGTTAGTTGATGTCATGGCAGCACCATGGGAGCATCTGCACACATTTGTGCTACATTTAGTGGCCTTACCCTTTACTTCACACTGTACACTTCACACAAAATCACAAATAGATTTTAATTACTGATTTAGTCAAAGTACTGTTATGCACTAGTTATGTACTACAGAACCATGATGCTATGGCAAAAGCAGGTGTGCCTGACATAGGGTATAAAGCTATTTTTTGTGGAGAACAGTAAGTGAAAGGGGTTATTGTGGATCACATGTCCTGGCCTGCAAAGGAACATCTGTGCCATTAAAAACAAGGTCTGGACACTGTGTTACTGCTCGTCTGCATACGATTGTGAGTCTGAGCTTTCAATCCATGGTCAGATTACAGCCAGACAGTGAACATCATCATAATGGTCCAGGGAAACAGACCCACTGACAGACTCAATGACACCACTTGTGTAGACAGCTGAGAAGGAAAGTTGTTAAAGATGCAAACATGGTTACAGATACAGCTTTGAATTTCAGAGAGCAATGCGGAGCATCTTGGAAACATTCTTCAAAACAAAACGTCATTCTTTATTGAACGCCTCAGCGCATCACTTATGCACCTCAGAGCAGCAGCAGACTGCTGATGCACCCTGTTGTCTATAAACAGAAGCTATGTATTGTGGGCAGAGGTGTACATTCAATAACAGGATGAGTGGATGCAAGGATTCTGTGGTGCCATGACAACTGGACAGCTGAGGTCAATATTTTATTATCTATGCAAAGGTTATTAGTTTGTTTACTCATCCTGGTTTAAGTGAAAGCCTTAATATTGTTTTTAATAAAAAGCTTTGCATAGCAATTTATTTTAATAGACAAAAGAAAAACTCATTAATATCCAGCTGGAACAGACTGATCAATGCTCATGCTCCTCTATCATCTCTATGTTCTGTGTCTTTATGAGTGTTTAGTTTGGTCTGATAAAGAGCTTTTAGTGCTCAAACCATTTCCGATAAAGGTGTGTTGGAGCAGGTTGGCACGCTCTTTTCTTTTTCTAAGTTTCTCAAAAGGCCAAAATAGCATGCAAAATTCCGCCTTAACTACTGCAAGCTACACAATTTCTCCTTCCTAGGCAAGGCCAGATGAGCAAATTACTCTATGAATCTTCAGACTATTTTTTCCAAATTCTACTTCTGTGTTGACCTCACTCTCCTAACTCTTCTGAACTCACTGGAGTAATTGGTAGCCGTGCTTTGCTGATGGCGCTATTAAAATTCTAGGGGATGAAAGCAACTCTCAACTCTTTATGACTGAAAAAAATCTCAACCAGATAACCTAAAAGATACTTCATGTTTTTAAGAAATATTAGATTGTTAGACTATTTATGTCTGAATATTTTTAAAGCTTTTGAAATGGAATCCCAGATTTCCATCTGTGTTAGGGGAAAAAAGCAGATGTCACAGCCTCAACCTCATAGAAGTAGATTTGTATGGATACATGCCATCACTCAAAAAATATGTATTGAGGGAAGAGCCCAATTATTTTCCTCCACACACATTCTTCATTATTAATTTTATCTGGACCTTTTTAAGCACATCACTGAACCATAACATCCTTTCCCCTTAAAAAAGTGGAGGTCCTCCACTTGCTCATCCCTTATTATTTCACTCTAGTCAATTACTGCCACACGTCTGCACACCTGCTCTATATGTTTGTTTCTTTGTCAGCACTAATAAGTAAAGTGCACTTGGCTATATCCCCTCCTCATGAGTTGTTATGAAGATCAATCCAACACGTTACAATGTAAAGTTACATACTTAATGTAATGTTACGTAGGTTAGGTTTAAAGTTTAAAGGTAAACTTACAGTAGGTTAGGTGAAGATAAAGAAACATGGTTAGGTGTCTTTAAATTCAGCGAAGTAAAGTTACATATGTTGGGTTTAGGCAAAAGTTAAGTAGGTTAGGTTTAGGCAAGTAAAATTATGTAGGATAGGTTTAGGCAAGTAAAGTTACGTAGGTTAGATTTAGGCAAAAATTATTTACGTTAGGGTTAGGCAAATTAAGTTCTGTAGGTTAGGTTTAGGTAAGTTAAGTTATGTACAGTAGTTCAGGTATAGAAAAAGAAACATGGTTGGGTGTCTTTAAATTTAAGTGAGTAATGTAGGTTAGGTTTAGGCAAGTAAAGTTACGTAGGTTAGGTTTAGGCTAAATTATGTAGGTTAGGTTGAGGCTAAATTATGTAGGTTAGGTTGAGGCAAGTAAAGTTCATGGTTAGGTTTTGGCAGGTTAAGTTACTTAGGTTTAGGGAGAGAGTTATGTAGGTTAGGTTTAGGCAAGTAAAATTATGTAAGTTAGGTAAGGTTTAGGCAAAAGTTCTGAAGGTTAGGGTTACGCAAGTGAAGTAACGTAGGTTACGTTTAGGCAAAAGTTACGGACGTTAGGTTTAGGCAAATAAAGTAGCGTACAGTTGTTTAGGTTTAGAAAAGTAAATAAGGTAACGATGTACCTGAAAATAAGTCAAACTTCACTTGGTTTCACATGTTGGACACATTCACCACCTCAACATGCCTTCTTAGCTGGACTTTTTGTGTTTGTCCGTCTTCCTTCTTTACTTCGGTCAACGTATTGGTCATGTTTTTGCAGCCTTCCCCATTGTGTGAGTCATATACCAATTATCGTGCATTACTTTTATAGGCATATGTACGAACAGTGCATGAGAACAGCCTGGATGCTGAAGAGTTCGCCAATTCTATGTACTGTTACGTATCTGTTTAAACTCTCGTTAACTTTTCGAGCCCGGTCTCACTCCGAAGTTGTCGATATGGGGCAGTGACTTGCAGCGTTAGACACTGACAATAAAAGCCATCCTTTAACGTCGGCATGATACGCAGCTGGTTGCTGTTATTGTTTAATGGCGCCCGGTGGTGTCAGGAGGTAACACGGTGGGACAAGGACGAAAGTTAAGGCAGCGAAAGTCTAACTGGGGCGGGACGGTTAGTGGATGGGTCCAACAAACACCAATCTTCACCAGGAGAGCGGTTTCCGCGTCCCATAACATTCTAAAGCCAAACCGTGTTCTTTTTTCCCAAACGTAACACCATGCTTTTGTTGCCTAATCCCAACCATGTGTGTTTGTTGAAGGGAAAAAAATGTCAATTTGCTGTGTTTATTTTGAAAGAGACCGTATGTAAATGTTGAATTTCCTGTGAAGACGGAAGCTTATTTTGAAAGAAGACAATGCGTGTAACAGGCAGGGGTTGACATGGTGTCCCAGAACATTAACAATCAATGCACCCAGGGTACATGGCACGTCGTATGTGGATGCCCATGACCAAACGTCAATATGTGATGAAGTCGGAGTGATAATGTGTTAACTTTTCACATCTTAGATGTTGAACCCTGACCTGTTAGCTATGAAATCAGAAAGGTTGGTGACATGTCATCATTAATCTTGCAATTGCAATTATTCACATCGACCGCCTTTACATTTGCTGCGTACATGATAATAAACCTCTTGAATCTTGAACTTTTAAATTGTGATTATTCTAAAAAATAATGAGTTGTTGGTAAGGGAATGGATTTATTTTAACACTTTTTGCTGCTTAAAAAAAGAAGGAAAAAAACATTGCACTGTTTGGTCTGCAGCTTCCACAGTTTATTGTTGAAGCTCAATATCCTACTGGGACAGTGAGGAAAGGTAGGCTGTGTCTGGCACTGCGTGTGTGTGTGTGTGTGTGTGTGTGTGTGTGTGTGTGTAAGAAAATGAGATAGGGATAACGTATCGTTTCCTGATCACTATCTTATATAATCACGTGTTAACAGAGAAATAGAGGAGCAGAGGAGGAGAGGGAGATAATGGAGAGAGAGAGGTAGGGGGAGGCACGGGGAGGCCGGTCCGAGTCTGATAGCTGTGGATTGATCTGAAAACCGACCAATCGGGCGCCTTACTCGACCTGAGCCGCCGCAGTAGCCGGGCAGGATTGGAGGATGCTTCGGAGGAGAGATGCGCACACATGCACCGGCTCGGCTCGCTCGTCCCGTAGCCCGCACACACACACACACACACACACACATACACGCACGGGGAGAGAGGGAGAGTATCGGCTCTCCGCAAGCCGTGCAGTCAAGCTCTGCCCGGGAGAGGATGGCAGCTTTACTTTGCAACTGAAGGGGAGACGGAGAAACAGGAGCAATGAGGGACAAACTCAAACTTGCGCATCTTTTTTGCCGTTAATCAGCTGCCATGTGTGTTCAGGGGGGTTCACGAGGACAGGTAAGAGAGATCAATAAGTTTGTCTGGCTTTGAGACCTCATCTCTATAAGTTTTGCATTTTGCACCTGTGCGCGTGACTGTCTGAGGCGCGGGCGTGTACCCCCGCCTATACTATGCTGTGTTTGACAGATCTGGCAAATAAATAGGTGTCTTGTGCGCGAGGGCATGTGCGCGCGCTCGTTAGCGGCGAGTTTGACTGCGTGCGTGAGCGTCTGCAATTGCGCCCTTGTGATATTAAGCACTATAGCAGGAGGAAACAGACGAGATGAAAAGAAGCAGAGGAGTGCGCACTTTCTTTCTCTCACTCATTCTTCGGCTGTAATGAGTGGATTTGGCTGTCGCGTGCCTCAGCCGTTTCTCCTGGGGTGTTGTTGCACACAGCGGCTCGGTGGAGTTATGAATGATAGACAGGCTGCTATAACAGAGTGGGAGTTGGAGGCTATCCGATCCCTCTGATGCGCGTGCCGCACCAGTATAGCCAGACTGAAATTTACGCGCACTGCAGGAAACAGGAGTCCACTCCGACTGCAGCCTCTCTATAAGTCGAGATTTCTCCCTCCGCACCAGATCCCATCTCTCCTCTACAGAGAGGGGAGAAAAAAACATAAAGACGGGCATTGAGTGGATGCCTCAGTCATTTGAATGCTCTGACAGTCGTGTGTGTAGAAAGATGCGTGAGCCAAGTGCCAGATGCTTAGCTGTCCATGTTAATGTTGCATTGATTGGCTTCTGGTGAGCACAGGGAGACTTGTATGGCTGCCAATCTTTAGCATTGCTTTTTTTTTGCAAGGTGATCACCTCTCTCATGTGTTTGCAAATGTTTAGGAACAAGATGGCAAGTGTCATATGATTCAGTAGCATGATGTTGGGCTACAGTGTGTGAAAAAAAAAAAAGCTGTGGATGGTGTTTTTTTCCCATACAGCTGAACAGTTTACAGAAGGGCTCTACTATGGGAAACATTTGACTCTTATGGGCTCTGACATTGGTGCAGACAACATGCAAATGTTATGTACATGTATGATCAGAAACACTGTGCTGAGGGAAAAGTTTTGATGATTTAGTCTCTTTAATGTGGGCCTGGAGACATTTGTACCAGTGTTATCTAGTCATAGGGACTGGGCTGCTACAGCAACAATAAATAATTTATTTTTTGATCACTTAATCAGTTGCTCATTTTTTATATAATTGGTCAATTGCGTAGTCTATACCATGTCGAAAATGTATAAATAATGGTCTATAATAATGTAAACAACAGCAAATGTTTGCATTTTAGCTTTATAAATGTCCTAAATAATTCATCAGTCATTAATCATTGGTGATTTTTCAACATAATGACATACAAGATGCATCACATAGGCTTGCGTGGCATGCCTGCACTGAGGGCATCATCCTCAGAAGGCCCCCCTGCTGAGCATCCATCACCCTTCCTTTCAGTGGTAGTTTATTCCCATGTACAAGCCATTATCACTCACTTTTCCCGCATTTGAAATGTGCAGGGTTGGACGATATAACAGCAGTGCTACATAATTACTGACCTAAACTTTGAATTAACCATCACAGCTACTAACACAGTCAACAGCCGGAAGCCACGTCGCAGAATGTGTTAGCTTTGGAAGCAGGCTGGCTATCATCACTTCCCTAAACACTGTTAAAGCAAGACGAGGCAGCTGACTGAGTTCCAAAGGAGCCTAATAGTTGGTGCTTGAATCTGGGATTTACTGGTCATTAAATTTATTCTGGCAAGTGGAACAGTCTGGAATTGAATGACGACATATGAAAAACATAGCCCACCAGCTGCACTGGCAGAGAAAACAATGTTTAGGCTTAGATAAACAGGACTATTTGGGACTGTGAGTAATAATGCTTTTCATTATTAATTGATCTGATGTTGAGAAATATGACAAAAGCCAATAACAAGCTGGCAGAGCTGAAAGGGAGGCCTGTGGATTGCTTCGTCAGTCTAACCAAAAGAGAAAAAAGTAGAACATTTATAACGCTGTGACGCTGATCAAAGAGGAATTCTCACATTATTTTTTACCAGATAAATAGCTTAAATCCTGCATTATGGAAATTGTTATTGTTCTTTTCCCTAATTAGTTAATCAAATGATTTGTAGCTCTACAGTGTTGCTTCACACCACAAAAAATCCATGTTGTCCCAGCAATCACCAGACCAAATTTTCATTTAACCTATGGGAAATTTTGATTTCCAGTTCCCTTCTTGCATTAGTGACTTGTAGGCTGTGGCACTATACACAGGTCAGCACATGCCTGACAGCAATCCAAAGCAAACTACAAATGTTCTGAAAGGACAGAGGTGGTCTCACTACCCTTTATTAGCCCAGATAATCTTTGTTGATATTATAGTGTGTGTGTTTCTCCAGCCTGTGGATGTTTTCTTGTTTGAAAGGGCACCGAGCTAATTACACCATTATTAATCTAACTGAAGACAGCAACGCAGGAAAATGTCTGTTTTACTCCCAGACTCCAGTGTTTGAATATCACACTGCGTGTGTGTGTGTGTGTGTGATGTTGACATCATGATAACTGCATAAAGGCCAAACTGTACATGTTAATCAGTTAAATCACAGATTTGACGCCAGCTACACAAACCCTATACCCTCAAGTGTTGTGTCAACTCAAGTGTGAACAATTGTGCAATTATCAGTCACTCATTAGGGTGTGCTTGCAGCAGAGCAGACATCTTGAAACAGTCTGACGGCCTATTTCTCAGCATGGTGGCAAATTGCAACACCATAATATAATGATAAAAAAAAACCTGCATTCAGTCACTTACTGTGACTGTTTGGATTCTAAATGGCCAATTTTTGGACAGGTTAGCTGAGTTGGTTATCAATGGACACATGTATCATATTAAGAGGAATTTTAAGTTGGACTTCTCTAATTTTACTCACAAAGATCAGTGTCTGTGGCTCTGGAGGAGTCTGAGAATGTAATCCTGATGATATCATCAGGGTTATTTTCTATCTTGCCCCAGGCTTGTACTGGTGAAGAGAGGCTCTAACAAAAGATGCTGTGATGTTGCATTATGGGAATACTAGGACCCAGTGTTTCTGGAGCATAAACCCATAGAAACAGAGCACAGTGGGTCATGCGCTGAAGAGCATGCACATGAGGGGAAAACAATTAGCACCACAATATGCAACCAAGGGCTGAAATGCAAACAAAATACCTGTAGCTAGCTAAAAATATCAGATTTCAACATACATGACAAAGGACTATTTTAGCACCTTGTGTCTACCAGAGAGGAAAAGATACATTGACAAACTCAATATTGTCAGTCTTTCTCAGTGTCTCTGCTCTTGATTTGCTAGTCTTGGAGAAATGATCCCACTGAATGGCTGGGAGTAAAATACTTCAACGCAGAGTCCTGCATGAGACCATTTTTGAAAATCCGCAGCCCCCCATACCTATGAAGTACAGTCCCAGAACCAACCCATTACCTGTCATTATGTCTAAGTCAAAGCCACACCTGTCCACACCCGTCAGTAAAAGTCCAGACCCCCAATTAAACACATACAGGCCACAGTCACTCACATTAAGATGGGTTCTCTCTTGTGGAATTGCAAATTTAGCGGAGGAAAAGTCTCTTTAATTGGCTGCGCTAGATACCAGGCTGGTGAAAACATTCTGCGCAATCACTGCCAGGTTAGGAAACATTTTAGCATGCTCCTCCCACCACCATAAAACCTCAAAAGGATCCTCCTTGAGTGTATTGACCTTTATGTAGGCTGCCACCTCATCCTCGGACTGCAGGGTTCATCAGTGGAGTCCTCTCTGTTGGTGATGAGTGTGACATTGGGGTCAAAGATTTGACTTGTGTCATTGACTTTAAAAAAAACCTGTCCGGTATCCTATGAATAAGTACCCTCTGAATAATGTTACGTCGGTAACGTAAAGTTATGTAGCCTACTCAACATCAAGTTGTGGAGGTTAGATTTAGGCAAGTAAGGTTTAGGGAAAGAAACATGGTGACAACGTAAAAGTTTACTCAAAGTTCATATGGTTCCTAACACCAGTCTCCTGGGGAAAGTCCTATGTTTTGTGACACATCCAACAGCCCAATCTACCGCTTAAAGGGACTGCTTTTTTTCTTTATTCTTTACACCCATTAGGGCATTGGTCACATGATTGCAGCCTCCCCAAATATGTAGATTATACCTAAATTACTGGCTCATGTAGGATAGGTATTAATTTTGGTGCATTATTTTTCATAGGAAAATGTATGAACAGTGAATGAGAGCAGCCTGAATACTTAATTATTTATATCTATTTGATTGAATCACAGGGGAAGATCATTGTTTAACCTAAGAAATATCAAAACCAAATCTCCCCCAGCTTAGTTAGCTTCAACCCCTAAAGTTTGTCTGTAACTTTCTAAATAAAAGTCAGGGCACACACAGCATCAACTTTCTGAAAGCTATATTCCCAATGTAATACCCACTGTTGTCTTCCTAAAGGCAAAGGTTTTTGTTTTGGCAGTTTATAAAAGCTTAGTTCTGGGTTCTTTACCCTGTTGGTAGTGCATCCCACCACACAGCAGTTAGTAGCCATTTTTTGCTGTTAGCTAGCAGCAGGAAGTGACGGGGAGGCACCTTCATGCAATACAAAGTCAATGCAGAGCGATGAATTGGTTTCCCCTCCGTGTGGGTGGGCCTTGATTGTGCTCTCTCTTTACAAGAGATTAAAGGTCAGAGCATCACTGAAGCACGACTTATTAAAACTCTGACAGTAACCCTTTCTCTAGCTGATGGTAAATCAATCTTAAAGCAAGCAAGATGCATGAAGAAGTCATGATCCATGCAGACATGATTCACCCCAGTTGGCTACAGTGTAATGTCTGTCAGTGTTTTCAATCATATCGGTAGCAGACTAGACAGGAAAAAGAACAGTGGATTATTGTTCCAATGGCACAGTCAAAGGGCCATTCAAAAGATGAATCACGCTTTCCTCCAAACATTAACAGTCTCTTCACAGATAGCAAACAAAAAGTGGTCATTCACTGCCTCCGACTGCCAGCCAAGACTGACAATGTAGGGGTTTTCTGCAAGTAAGAATTATAGTAGCTTTGAAAAGGCAAGCATTGATCGGTCTTGTCAGTGATGCCGTCTTTTTCTAAATCCAGGATGCGACAAGGTAAAATAATCCCCTGCTTTTAATGCTGCTGTGGGATGTTTTTGTGTGTTTAGAAAGATAAAATGACGGATGAATTTTTGTCATTAAATTTCTTATCGGAAATGCTTCTCTGCTGAGAATGTATATACACAGACTCACAAAAATGAGTTAGAAGGAGAGGAAAGAAGTCGAAGATGAAACCAAAAAGCTAGCCTGAGCAGGGCTGTTTGAAGGGGGGGGGGGGGGGGGGGTGCCACCTGGTGATGTTTTCAACAGAAAATAATGGGACACCCTTACTGTTTTATTTTGAGATTATTTCTGTAATTGCTTTTGTCAGACTATCATGTAAGATACTCTCAGATTGCAACTTTTATCTACCTGTGTTGCTGGTTCAGTTGACAGTGAAACAGCTTCAGAGACAATATATGGCTGCCAGTGTCAACAAGACACTGAATTAGACAGTATACACCAATTGCATCCTGAAAGAAAAATGTTATTCCTCTTATAGCATCTCTGAGGGAATAGTATAAATGGATAAAAACAGCTGTGCCTTTGCCATTTAAGACTTAAAGATTCAATTGTATTGACATTCAAGTTCCATATTCTGCTTTCCCTTATGACATTCTCCTGCGTGCACCTTTTTATATGTTCCACATGACCGGGTGTCCAGTTAAACTGATTCCAATAAAGATTTTCAGTGACATTATTGTTTTGAGTGAAGCACCTACATTGATCACACTGTGGCAAACCCTGGCTGCTACTGAAATGGTCTGTTATCCAGTTATCAATAAAGCAGACTTGTCGCCACCATCGTATTTATCCAAATAGAAATTATTGACAGATATTCTGGTTGTCAAACACTGCAAACACTATTGTCTTTCAATGTATTTCATTGGTCATGTGAAAGATTCAATATTCAGCAGCATTGCTCTTTGCCTTCCTGCAGTATGGTTCCCTATTGGGAATTTTGGACAGTTGCCATTCAATCTTGTCATACTGAATAAAGGCCCACATTCTGACAAATAAGAGAGTGTTTTTAAGTGCAAAAAGGGTTAAATTTCTTTGTTAAAATTATACTGTGCAGGAACAGCTCCTGTTTGTAAAAGGTATCACCAGAGAAAGTGAAAGCCAACCTTTTGTATTAGTCTATACATTTTTAAGGGAAAATCCTGCGTAGTGGATCTTCAAGTGTAAAAATTAGAAGTGAAAGCTCTGGTCACAGGACCATCATCAAGAACACATACAGACTATGTGCTTCCTGAGACCTAAACAGGCTTTCAGACAAAACCAACAGCCATTTAGGTGACAGGTGACAGGTGACAGAAGCAGAAGGTGTTTTCCATGAACTCATCAGCTCGGCCCATGTGGTAATCATGCAGAAAGAGTGAACACCTTGGAGGCATTTGGTTCCTCTTGGGGTGCGTTCCAAATCACATACAGTACTTTTTCTTTTTACTTTTTGTGGGCACTGCAGCTGCCTTTAAAAAGTATGTACTCTTGCATGCAGTATGTACACAATCGGGTGATACTAATTCCTCATAATGTTACGCCCTGAACTTTGACCCTCTTACTCATACTATATCAGTTACCATGGAGATAGTCTCTATATACAGACTCTACATTCAGTAAATGTAGAGTCTGTAGGCAAACCCCGGAGATCTTGCCTCCGGAAGAAGAACGGAAGAGCCCTGGTTTCCGGTTGAAGGCTGTTTGTAGTCCGCGTGATATTGACCAATCACGTTTGAGCCGGCTGCAGTTGTTGCCAGGTTAAACGGTCCGTGCGGTGAACTAACGAGGCGGAACATAATTGGCGTCACTGCAAACTCTGAATCCATCGCAATGGTTCAGCATATTTACTTATATATAAACGGAAGTCGGAAACGGAACTTCGCCTCCTCCACCCAAATCAAACCGGAATGCCAAAAAATCGGGGGTCGATGGGTTCCGAGAATGCCATGGAGATAAAACAAAATGCCATTAACAGAGCTTGCCAGAGACAAAGGTGAACCCTGACAGCTCTGATGTTATTTTGCAGTAAGCATAACTGCATACATTGTGGATTCTAACATGCCATATTCATGATAGTGCGGTTGCATAGGCTCTACATTTCTCTGTTATTGTTATTTGATAATTATGATATTATAATATATTGTTGGTTGTATTCATGATCATTATTACTAATGGACTGGTCATCAGTCACCTGAATAGGCTGTCATGCATCATTACGACTTCTGACAGTCGAAGTGATGTATCTTTCGCTGCTGAGGATTGTGAGTCAGAATAACCAGAAAAGCATACTGGCTTGCGGACTGCAAAATCCAACCGGATGTAGTAGAACATCCAATTTTGGCGTACTGCATTTGCCATACTATGTATTGGGACATACTAAATCTTTTTCCGGCATACTATATTGTATGGTAGTATGGGCATTGTAACGCACAGTTGCTTTGAGGAAAACAAAAATCAATCAGAGTAAAAGAGACTTTTTTTTTGATTGAAACCAAACCCGCCTGGCTCATCAGTGCCATTGAGAAGAAAAAAAAGCAGAATCCTGTACCTTTGGCTCACTATTTCTGGCCTGTTGTCATCCAGCTTTCCTTTTTTGTTTTTTGTTTTTTGATTTAGACTTTCATTTCTTATTGTGGGACACAAAGCAGTCTGCATCATACTGACATTATTGCACTCTGGGTTTTCTCAGAATGGGTGAAAGCAACATTAGAATGATTCATCTCCTGCTCTCACTGTCAATGACGAATGAGCAGCAAAGCATTTCCTTAAAGAACACTCAGCACTATGAGAGGAAGTCTGAGTTTGATCGTGGCAGAGCATATTTATAAGGCTGTGGCATCAGGGCATTTTGATTTTTGCCTCAGGAAGACAAATGATAAAGTTGTCCGTAATTGACTAAAATAAATTATGAATACATACTCAGTTTTGAGGGATTCTTAATATTTAATAGGTCATGAGCTTACTATTTTTGTGGCTTTTCATGATAAAATATTGAATTTCTGTGCTTATTTTAATACTTGAGGATAGATGTATCAAATTATGTGTCACCCCTGTGAGGTGGATGCTGAAAAATCCATTAGCATTCCTTTTTAGTTCTAAGTGAGGGCATTGCAATGTCACACATGTCAACATGTTTGCAACACGTTGCTGGTATAGGATTTTGGAGAACTGAAGTAGCAGAAATGCTTTGGTTGAGTCTGATCCAGCACAGTGCGGTAGATGTGAATTATGTAAAAATTCAAACCAAGAAAAAGTACCTCTGTCAGTTTTTGCAGGATTTTTGCTTTAAATGTAGACAATAAAAGATGCAGAGGCTTCAAAGTGTGATGTGGCAATGAGAAAAAAGAAAAACAAAGAGAAAAAGAAATGCAGCTGCAGAGGGATGTCGATGAGAATATTCTCTGTCTGCATATTTGTCCACTGTTTTATGGGAACAATGTCTTTGAAAACCACAAAAACAGAGTGATTTGATTGCCAATATGCTGCATGAATAGTTAATGTACTATTCAGGGGTCGGGTTTCCAGCTCACATTTGTGTGTGTTTGCTCAGAGACTTTCCCTTTTTTTTTTTAAATAGCTCTTAAGGATGAACTGTCATTATGTAATCGCTGCGCGTTTCTGCCTGGGATCCTGGGGGCTGCCTCCAAGTATTTTATTTTGTTCTCTGCTCAAAAGCATCAGGGTGGTGGATATGCCTTTTGGTCACATTCGGGAGGTTTCAGCTTCTTCAAGGGAAAGCCTGTGTTTTATTCACCTGGGCACATCCTTTATCATACTTATCCCCCTCTAGATTTACATTCTAAGCTTTAGGCATTTCACTCACACTTTCATACTCAACGGTGTACACAGAATAAACTGGTAGACATTTGGCATCTTGCTGGAGGAGAGCTCAGCAGAATGTAAGTGTGTTAGTAGACAATATTGAGATTAAACTTGAGGTGACGGGGCAGTTTCTGTACTGTAGCTACTGGTTTTACTCAAAAATGTTGCAAAAAAAAGTAACCCGTAATGTATTTATATTGGAAAGTACAGGAATAAAACCAAGCACTTGTCTATACATAAAATATCTTTATGACAAAATAATGTCACTTTTCCTGTAATTGTGGAAAATGGTTGAGTTTAAAACAATGTACAGAAAAATGTAATGGAAACCCTGCAGGAATTGTTGTATTGTTCTTATTGCAGTTATTCATTGTTGCGAGATGTTACCCTTTACCTGAAAATATTCTTTGGGTAGAATATGGACTCTAATTCAAAAACCATGTCGTATCATGACAGAGAGAAAAGGCGAGTCACTTCCGTTAGTTGTCAGTGTCACGGTGCAATGAGAAACCCTGATGTGTGGCACTGATAAAACATTAGTGTGCTGTGCGCCTGTCAGACTTGCTCACCCTTCACGTGCAACACCGGGACTCTGAAATGTGAGAGAGATGTTAATTGGACCAACGCTTTATGAAAGTGAGAGCGAGAGTGAGATGGGTAGAGATGGACAGGGCGTCCCTACTGATTCGCAGATCTGAGGTGGATGAGAGGCAAGCTGCGGGGAGAGCGGCTGTCCACCAGAGTGAAGACAACAACCGGAATTTTAATGCTGCTAGAATACCTTTCCAAAAGATTGAATTCGGTGTTTTATAAACAAGCAGTAGTTAACCGATATTGTAGTTAAAAATTGACATAGATATCCCACGTATAGGGTGTATATGTACATGAGGATGGTGTGTGTATCAGAATAGGCATGGGAACAAGAATGGTGTAAACTAGGGTTGGGCGATATAACATTATATACCATGCAGCCAGTGCTTGAACAGGGCCAGTTCACATCAATATGGAGTATAGCAGTTCTTTAAGTCTTTGGTGTACTGTGACTTTTCTTGTGCTCTGGCACTTTTCATATGGTGCTCCTTTCTGCCGTTTCCACATCAGGTTTCTGGGTGATTCATAATAGCCCTAAATAAACTGCATTGTCAAGGGGACACTACAAACGCCTACCTGTTCCCATTCTCGCCTACCTTTTCTCTGTCTGCGGCTAGTCTAAGTAATGTTACATTACAATGATGTTGGCCTGGCTCCAAAAGGGCAATACAACGAGAACACTAACACATGCAGAAGATCAGTGTATCATGCTGCACAAGAATTTTGTCTGTTGTGACAGTCACTACGTCAGATTACGTGATTGTAGAATCATAAAATCATATCAAATCAAACATAGAAAGCTCCGCCAGATGGCAGGAGCTACATTTGAAGTACCGTATGCAAACTGTGTCAGTCACTGAATCCTCCACAACAAGTTCCTGCACATGTTTCACAATAAAAGCCTGTTCAGAAAATTAAGGGGTTCTCTTAACCAAAATTATAATGCATGACGGATACAGGAAGTGTTGAGTTTGCAATAACATAGCAATTTTTTTAACATGGCAGACAGGAGTGGATTAATATGGAATAATGAATAAAGGCCTGTTTCCAATGTAGTCTGTTTCCAATGAAGCTGGTAGCCTCTGCAGTTGTGGTAAGTAAAAGCCCTGCTACTATATATCCTTTTCCATTATGAAGAAATAACATTCCTTGCTAGCTTGATGCTAATGGCAGCGCTCACTAGGTTGCTAAAGTACCTCTGCTGTTTCATGCCATCATTTTATCCTTTATATTCTGTATGGTAACGTCCCTAGAGGAAATATCAAACAGGCTGGGGTGTTGTTGTTTCACAGTTTTCCACGGCAGCAGATCGCACTATCTTTCCATTGGTCAAAGTGACGGCTGTGATGGGAGAAGTAGTGAAGGAAAAAAAGAAAATCGAATGTGCAAGACTATCTGTCGGGATGTCGTAAGGTATCCCAGATGTGACATCGGTTGTCATCTACTATGACATACTATGTGAGATAAAACGATTGATAATTGCAGTACACTCTCATTGTAGTTCATGATCCCAATGAAAATGGTGTGATGTTTTGTTGGGCTATAATCCGGCTGATATCCTGTAGTGTGAACCCGGCATTAGGCAAGTTTAGTTACTTAGGTCAGAGTTAGGCAAGTAAAGACACACAGTTTAGGTTTAGGAATTGAAACATGGTGAGGACATTCGGGTCCTAAGCACCATTCTTCAGGGGGAAAGTCCTGTATGGTTTGACCCATCCACCACCAAACCTGCCTGCTTTCGCAGACTTTATGTCTTTGCATTACTTCCCTCTTTACTCCCGTCAGCACATTGGTCATGCGGTTGTAGCCTTCCCGATTATGTGGGTTGTACAAATATTACTGCTTAATGATTAATTGGTTATATAGGAAATGCGGTTCATTACTTTTTGTAGGTATACGTATGAACAGTGCATGAAAACAGCCAGACAAGATGACACAACGGAACTTTAAAAGTCAAATTCTACATGACTAAATGCAAGCCGGGAGCAGCAGGCTAACATTAGTGCCATTCCTAGCACCAGGGAGCGCTGTGTGCACCATAAGAAATGTGTCTACTGGTAGAGATTGGGCAATATCATTTCCTCCGTGGGAGTGATTCGGGGCAAACTATGTAGCAAATCAGGGCTGGATTCTCATGTGATCTTGCAAATCCGGCTGCTTCACAGGGTAACGTGATTTGGGCAGGGATGGAAAAGCAAAGTTATTGGAACTGCAACTGGAACAGGAACATTTAAACCTGTATTTCAAAAGAATTTTAGTTTTACTGTTCTCTATTGTTTGTTTTTAACTCAAGTGTCCCTAAGTAAAAGAAGAAAATAAATGTGATAATGAACCTCTGTATAGTTATTTTAAACCATTTCTTAATTGAATATACAGAACAATCACAGTATTGTGATATATGTAATTACAGTGATATGAAATAGCATTCACAGTGATAGAGTTTTGGCATATTGGTCACCCCTAACATACGCATCCTTGCCTTTCCCCCCATTTTCCACTTTTAGACAAGAACGTATGTCTCTGCTTCTATTTTGATGTGCTTACACAATATTTCTGAAGTGACAGAAAATACTGCCTAATTCATACTGTCAGTCAACACTGACTGTACCCCGTCGCTACCATTGCAGTTGCAGTAGTGTGTAAGCAGATTTTCTTAGAACTGTCTCCAGAGCTGTGATTGAACCATTCACTTTGTAGCAACATCTGCCTGCTTCCTCGCCCCAAGGACTGCGCTTGTAAGCTGGTGCACTGTTGCCAAACTGTCAAAGCATTTGCCAAAGTGTCAGACAGCTCTCCATGTATTGAAATGAATCTCAGTGCGCCTAAACAAGTCAACCACCCTGTGCCAGGAGCCCCAATTTCAAGCTTAACATCCAGCTTATACAAGAACTCGTATTTATTTAAGTTCATATCACCATAGACCTGGGTGGATTGTAGAAAAAAAGTGACTGAACATAACCAGTAATTCATCTCTTAAAAAATCTCTTATGCTTCAAGTTGGTGAGATGGTGGGATTAGTAAAATGTCTATGCACTGGTACAGACAGGAAAAATTAAACATATCTTCCAAAGCTCCCAAATCAGTCTCTCAGACTAACATGGATAAAGAAAAAGAACAAGAACGAAATGAGTCAGAATCAGAAACCCCACTGGTGATTCACGGAGAAAGGAAATAAATTGTTCATATCAGAATCATAATTCCAATTCAAGTGAGGGAATCCTGATTCATATTCTGCTCTGAAATGTGCTCTTTTGATCGCTTATCAACTTTGTTTTTCATGTTACTGCGGTAGTTTTAACTTCTAATGGCATTTGTAAAGGTGTAAAAAGAAACAAATGTCAGCGTGAAAACATTATTGTCCCCCCCAGCCCACACAACATACTGTACACCCTCCTTACACCTCCCTGTGACTGTTCCTCCCTACCTCCAACTCTGCAGTCGGCATCACCAGCTCCTTCCTTATTTGGATGACGATGAGGCGGCATATTTGTCTGTTGCAGCTCTGAACACCCACCGCACCCCCCCCCCCCCCAGTCTCTGTGGGCACTTGAAAGCAGTGTGGCGAGCATCTGCGAAGCCCCCAAATGTCTCGCACTTCATCCTCTCATGAGGAAATCTACCTGGCAGCAAGAGAGCAAGCTTATCTGTGTATGAAATGCTAATGTGAATAGCCTCAGCCCTACTTTGTGGATGAGAACACACAGGGCCCCACTCCTTGTTGTAAAACCCACCTGCTCTTTGTGTTTTAGCATGTGTGAAACGGTGAAGCCTGCCAAACTCCGGTAGCCTCAACCTGAATTTAGACTTCTCAGACATGAGGAGGACCAAGTGCTGTAGGTGATATGAATATATTTCCATTCTGAATCCACCTTGTGTCCTTTCCTCTTGTTCTATTTGGCAGACCTAAATCCCAAAAGCATGAGAAGCTCTTCCAAGTAGAGCTAAAATGATTAGCCAGTGTATCGATTAGTTGACTGACAGAACATTTATCAAGTACTTTTTTAATTAATTAATCACTCAAGTCATTAATCAAGCCAATGTGCTAAATTGGTTTATTAGGAAAAACAATCAACAGATGAATCAATAAATAATGAATAAATATGAGTTGGAGCCCTACTGGGCATTTGCCAGACTCCTGTTTCCTTTGTGCATAATGCCAATGGACCCTTGTATGGATGCTCTGTGGCAGCTACTGCAGCTAGAGAAGAGCGAGATGATGATGATGCGAGTTGAAAAACTGTGTTTTTTCCCCGCAGTGGCCAGCAGATGGGTGCTGTCTGCTCCATCCTGGCACTCCCGCTGTATGATTAGAGCTCAAGAATCCAGCCATTAAACACAGGACAGATGGGACATTTTCCATCTTCCACCCAGCTCTCATTAAGCAGCCAAACAACATATAGTGGGGTTGACGAGTGCAGGCATGTTTTCTAATTTGACACCAAGAAAAAAACCCAGAGAATGAACTCCTCCTTCACAGATATAATTAAGGTTGTTTAACTTGGCATGTAAACATGAGGAGATGAAACCATCAGAGGATTCTCATCTCAGCAACCTTTGCCTCGCCGAGCCGTGTGAGGAGTGCTGCGTTTGGGCTTGAGGTAATCAAAGCTGAGGGCTAGGACAGATGGTGTTTGGAGGGTAGTGTACTGGAAGGACAAGTCGCTGTTGACTTTGGGAGACATGGTGGGAGGGGGTGACTGACATATCATCCAGCCCACATGACTCAGTGGGAGTCATTACTGCAATGGGCCTAATTACCTTCAGGCCTAATCTGTGTTTAAAAACCTGCTGCTTATTGCTTTTAATTACCCACAAGTGTTGAGAAAAGATTGAAATGCAAGGTTGGAGCATTTGTTTGTTTTGTTTCTACATTTGCATGTATGTGAGGGAGTAAAAATTGATGCAGGAATTCTTACAATATGTCATATTTTCCAGCTTCAGATGGCTAATTGTAGCGCCAGTGTAGTCCTGTATTTCCTTGACTGTGTACACAGTGGGCTTTAGCTGTCCTCATGCTCTGCAGTGGAAGTGTGTTTGACAGCCAAGTATTTTCTTTCTGTTTTTCAAAGCTCACACCTGCATTTAAAATGTTACACAGACAGTTGTACTGTCTGTAGCCTGAACACTAAATTACTCACAGCCTCATCACTTTAGGCAAGAAGAAAGAGAGTTGATTCTCAGATCTTCAGATCTCAGTTTGACAAGTAGACAAGTCGAGGGAAGTGTTATCTATAGAGCTGAGTTATGATTATTAGATAGAATAGAGTAGAATATAATAAATATATCTTTATTGTCCGTCAGGGTGGGTATTTGTCTTCGGCTCACCAAATGCAAGAAACAACAAATGAAAGGCAGACAAGCAGCTGGTTAAATCTCATCAGTTGCTTTGTTGACTCAGGCTTATTGATGGCACTTGGAATGAAGGACCGAGTACATTTTTAGTTGTCGCAGGGACTCTATAGCAGCTCCCAGAGCCTTTTGTATTTTATCTTTATGCAGGGGTCAGTGTTTAGGCAACAAAACTACTTGATTAGGATTAGGAAAAGATCTAGGTTAAGAAGAAGAAGAAGAAGAAGATATACTTTATTTATCCTTGAAGGGAAATTTAATGTTTTTCACTCTGTTGTCATATACACACAGGCCCAAAATACACACACCTGCACAAACAGGACCTATACATGCATTATACGGAAATATGTCAGAGCGTGGGGGCACACTGACAGGTGCCCTGAGCAGTTGGGGGTCCGGTGCCTTGCTCAAGGGCACATCGGCAGTGGCCAGAAGGTGAGCTGGAACCTCTCTAGCTACCAGTCCACACTCCATATTTGATCTGGATGGGGACTTGAGCCCGGGACCCTCTGGTTCCCAACCCAGGTCCTTGGATGGACTGAGCTACTGCCACCCCACTGCAGCTGGTTGATGTTAGTCATGTCAGTTGGCCCATGTGACTCAGAAGGGGAAGCGGTAAGGTTTAGAAAACAAGGCTCCTTGGTTAGGAATACATCAGGATTGACGTTATTCATGTCAGCCAACTTACGTGACTTGTCATGACAATATAACTCAACATTGACTTTCAGTTTCACAAGGTACTCAGACACTGCTCCCCTGGGTCAAAGTCCTGTGCTTGTTGGACCCATCCACCTCCCATCCCATGTGCCCTTGGTGAACTTTCTCGCTTTATATACTCTGTCTGTTGTTCTGAACATCTAATGATGATGCAAAAAGACATTGACATTGGAATTGGTTGATAGCCCAATGTGTGTCATACAGATGCTAAAGGGGGGGACTATGCATTTGTATCTAAGCAGTGTTTTATGACTCTGAGAGTGTGACGGCCCCTGCTTGGCTGCGAGCGAGACCAGGCCAAAGAGAGGTTGGGGGCTATCTGCCAAGATACACCTCACTTTCTTCCTTGTCTTTTTTCTAAAGTGCTGAGTCAAGGTCTTTTGGGATTTGCCAACTATTTTGCTTGCCATTTACAAAATCCCAGAAAGTTTATTTTACAATTTAAGTGACTGTACCAGGCAGGAAGGTAAAGAGTTAATACACTCGGGTCCTTTCAAGTCTGGTCCTACAGAGGCTAGACAAGACTCCTTCCCAGCATTCGGTGAACACACATTGAAATAGGCTAGCAAGTGCCCAGGTGTGTGTCATTGAAGAGACCCCGCTGCCAATTCTGGCAAATCATGCACAAAGGATTGTGGATACTTCATGCCCACTGAGGTTACACACATGCATCCTTGAAAATTGTCAGAAAGGAAGACTTACTCCTTGGTAGAATTCAGAGGATCCTTGCCCTTGAACAAGTGCTTTGGCGGGATTCGATGATGTAGCCTCTTTGTAATTCAGCCATTAAAGGATCCTTCTTTGATTTTGCACCATAGTTCTAAAATCTGCTAAATAGCACAAGGCCAAAAAGTTTCCAAAAAAAAAACTGAGTCGTTGTGGGCACCTCTTGAAAATAGCATTTTTAGAGAAGCTCACCCGGGAGCTGTGTGTGCTGAGGTATTTAAAGTGTGATTATTTAATGCAACACCATGTTTAAAGCACAGACTATATAAAATAATGGATGCCACCACTGTGATGTCACCCACTGGTTTGTGGATTTACAGAGTTTGGCATTTTGGTCATCACCACTTCACCATCACCATATTTGTATGAGATGGTGGAGCTGTGGAGGGGGCGAGGGGTAGATGTCACTCATAGATGGTGGTTACACCTAACAGACAGCCTTTCACTCAAAGTGGCAACACCCTTAATTTTGCATAACTGAGTTATATAAGAATGAACCCCACCATATAGTTATCATGATGGAGAAATTAGCTACAGAGACCAAAATCATGTTTTGTAGCAAGCTGTAAACATGAATATTACTGCTCTAAAGTTGTGCATTTTAACATAGGAATCAATGGGAAATGACCCGCTTTTGGAGCCAGCCTCAAAAGGCCATTCAAGGAACTGCAGTATTTGGCACCTCCTCTTTGGCTCCATTTTTCAGCCCGAGGGGTTGCCCCTTGGTTTGAAGGGGTTCAAATGATTTTAAAGTTGTCTTCTGCCATCCATCCTTGGACTTATATAATGTGATCAAAGTTGTATTCTTGCTGCTGTGAAATATGTGCCGAAGTTAATTTGGAGAAAAAAATATCAGCCGTTTGCATGTGGAATTTAAATTAAAAGCATTAGAGTTGCAGAGAAGATAAATGCAATTAAGTTTGGGCTCGGGAATCTGGAAGGAACTTAAAGAAGTTGTGACCATGCCATGTGGGTTGCTGGTGTGAATCTCAGGACATATTTATGACTCAGCAACTATTCTCAAGGTGAGAAAGGCATTTAACGCCTTTTCAAGCAGAGTAACTGTGATATTTCAGACAGCTTACATCTGTTATGTGGCTATGTCGACATAACCTTCATCACATCAAGAGTGGGTGATGCTAATTTGCCAAAAAAAAAAGACATAAAATCCTGATATTACTAAACCATGTATCTTACAAATCCTAAGTTAGATTCTGAGTGGAAAAGGGTTCACAAAGTGAGACAGCTTTTGTAGAAAGCCCAACCACTAAAACAGTTCATTCAGCCATGATTCCCTGTGTGTTTTCTAGTAAGATGCCATTGTGGAAATACTACGGCCTGCTTGGCTAAACCCCTGAATCGCTGGCACCTCTCTCCAACCTATTTGTCTCCTCCAATTTCGTGGAACCTTCAGGGTGTGCCACACATTCAGAGGATTGCCCCACTTGTGAAGCTGATCAGACTAATCTGCTTCCTTTCACAAACAATAAGCTGGGTCAAATCACGCAATAGACTCAAGGCAAAAAGCACCTATTTTTAGAACAGGTGCAGATCAATCAAATGCAGTTTTCTAGTTGTGAGAAAAGTGGCTTATTTCACTTGGCAGGTACTCTGAAACTACTATTTCATACACTAGATGAAAAATGCATTCTGGGATGCACGCAGTCCATGTGTGTACATTCACAGTTCAATACTTGAGATACCTATAGACAGACATGGCTGCTTTTAAAATTTAATGGAGTGATGCTACAAAGGGCCAAACCAAGATGGGAATTGTGTCTTGTATGATATGAAATTAATGATTCCAAGAAAAAAGTAGAAGATTTTAAAAAACTACTTAAAGTTTAAAACTACATATGTATAATCTTAATGTTAGTAGAAAGTGCACTGCTATCAGAGTTGGAGTCGAATGAACTGAAACATCTTTAGGTAAATACTTTAGTTAAAATGAGCTGACACTGGATACTGGAAGAAATGAGACAGGACATCGCTTAGAAACAGGAAACAGGACCACAATGCATTCATCCAAATGAACTGAATGTCTCTGTCGAGGTCAGTGCAGACTGCTGTAATGCTTTTACACTGAAACAAATTTCACATAGTAGAGGAAAAGAAATGAACTTTATAGATGAACACATTTATGCTTATGAAGTTTCTCTTTGCAAAAGTGACTCCCTTTGGACTAATAATGTAATTCAGCCTCTGAGACTCTACTGTGTACAATAAAACACAGCTCTAACACATATTTAGATTCCAGATTGTAGAAACACTTGCCTCTGTCTGCAGATAAACCTGTATAACTCTTAACCCACATTTTTGCCTCATGGGAGTGGGTTAAATTGATAAAATCTTTTTATGATATGTCCAATTTTTACATCATGAAAATTGAGTGTCTTTGTGTAAAATACAACACAAGAATGTTGATTTTTGTCTAATCCAGAAAAATAAACACCCAATGACATATATGAAGCAATCATATAAAAAGTTTTTTTTTTTTTTCCATGAAGCAATCCTGGTCAATGATTTGCAACATCGCCCGCAAAAACAAAATACACCTTGCGATGTTAACATGCTAGGCACCAGTACTCACTGTACATATACGGCTCAGCTCAGTCACCTGTATAAAATGTTAGCATTGTATGTTTCTACATATCACAGATACTTTACATTTGTATGTTTTATATGTATCACATGACCTTACCAAATTGACTTAGTTCTGATAACATGCATATAAGCTGACTTTGTCCCCAGGGGTTGGATGGGATGGTGGACTGCTTGCTTTATCAGTCCATTCAATGGCTGATAAAAATTTGTTCTGTTTTACTTTCATAAAGTTTAGGCACCAAAGTTATATTGTTAGATTTAGAAAAAAAAAATCATGGTTGAGTACAAATATGAGTTTCACACAGGACCGAGCCTGACTTTGTTTGACCCATCTAGCACCCCAACCAACCACAGTATATACAAACATTTTCAGTCTTAATAGCCTATGATTCGGAACCTAATAGTAGGTGTGGCAGGACCTTCTGTGACGCTTATCACCACTGGTAATGGCCATTTGGGGATAACAGCCTCAAGAACCTACTATAAGGCTTAGCAGTCCCCTACTAGCCCATATATCAGGGACAAATGGATGATAACACCTATTTAATAGCCTAACAACAGTGAAAATGGCTGCTGCAGACCACTGTTCAAGAAACAAACAACAGTAATTGTTTTTTAGTGAGACATTCGCAGCATTTCCAGCTTTGATTTTGTGAGCCACCAAAACTGATTATTTTAAGCTAAAACATTATCTTTTCTAACCATAACCATGTGGTTTTTGTGCCTAACCATGCTAAATACAGTATTGTTGAAACATAAAGAAAGGTAAGATTTCAACTTACCTACTACATAATGTACAAATGGCACATATCCATGATTTTCAGAACGTACAATACAACACTTACTCTGGCAGTTGGCCTGTTGTGTCACCAACCCTTCTGCCTTAATTCTAATGCTACCAAACCCTGTTGCCTTTTCCTTTATCAGTCAGTATAAACCTGAAATGCTATGAGCAAAAATCTTATAATCGTTTTTCAACGCTTTGGCACATATTGCATCTTTTGATGCAGAGGATGTTTTTTTAAGCCCGTCTTCCATTTAAGCATCCATACAGCAGGTTCATGGAGAGCTCTTTCTGATTCAGCAGAAACAACAGAGAAGAAAAAATAAATTCATGTTGAGGCCTCAGGAACATTTCACAGCAGTGTTACAGTCTGATTTCACATTGCTGTGTCACAAATTTTCTCCTGTGCTGTTTGCGTCTTCCTGTACTCACTTTAACCCTCTTGTTTGTTTACCTCCACTCACTGAAACACTGCCTGGGACTACAGGCAACAAACAGGCACTATAAATGGGTGGAACATGTTTGTATTTTGTTCCTTTCAGGTGGGGTGAAAAGTCAAGAGTCTCTTTCGCTGTGGTCGTCTCTTTCTCTCTGACTGGCCCTCTTTGTTCTGAGGATAGAACAGTGGTTCAGTGATATGTGTTTTGACCCGCCCAAGTCTTTTGCTATCTGGCGTTTGACACCGGCAGAAAGCTGATGCTGTGAAATCGAATGCAGTGGGTGAGCTCTCAGCAGGAGCCCAAAACATTAGCTATTAGCGGCAGGCGACAGGAGCCTGTTCTCCCTCTCTGCCAGACTGAATTGAGGTGTATCTTTGTTGCTTTCTCGACATCTCCTCCACTCTTGCTGTCTTTTATTTTACTTTATCTTTCTGCCTTTTTAAGCGTTTCACCTCCTGCGGTGTCATCAGTGGCTGGGGTTGCATGCAAGAGCTGTTGGCTGTCCTCCGCCTAAGGTCTTATTCAATTTAAGTTGTTTACGTGACCAGTTGATTCCCTGTTATTGAGTTTTCCTGTTTCCATGAATAAATAAGGAGACAGAGACACAGTATTCAGTCTGCCTTTGGTGTCCTAGCCAGTCCAACAGCAAAAAATAAAGTATGAAAAGGCTTAACACACTACTTGGGGGTGACAGAAAGAGGGCAAGGAAGGTTTGAAGCTGGGAAGGATTCTCTGCTAAGAATCAGAACAGCTGGTCATAGGTATTTTTGTGCAAGTGTGCATGGACATGTGATAAATCATCTGATATAACATTTCTCAAAGGTAAAAAATAATTTAGCGCATAAAAAAAGTTTTAAAGGTTTAATGGAATTCTTTGTCAACTGAGCAGTTGGTGATCTGGGAGACAATGATCCAGCAGCTATGAAGTGGAAGTCTTGAGTTTGTTGCATCTAATTAACATTTTCATCATTGATTAGTTTATTTTGAGGAGCTGATAAATCATTTAGTTAATGAAATGTGAAAAAAAAATGTCAGCAATGAACATCACAGGTCCCAGCAGCACAACACGAAAATTTTAAGTAACTTGCTTTAAATTTCATTGATGATGAATACTTGATGAATACTGAAAAACAATGATTTTAAAATGTTTTTTAGGGCTGTCAAGCGATTAAAAAAATAATCTAATTCATTGCATGCTCTGTGATTGTTTAATTTAATTCAATCATATACATCAACTTTTGCTGTGAAAGTAGTAAATTCAGTTCAAATGAATTTTGGCAGATGTTTCGAAGTAAAGCTGCTGGATTTTGAACACAATTGTCCACCTGTCCTCTACCACGAAACTGATCTGCAGTCCATTGCAATCCATTTTGTGAGGGAGTTAGTCGGTCACAGGTAGACTTAGTTTGCGTCTGAATGCCTGGTCGAGAGTGGCTTGACGAGGCTGACTGCTAGCGCTAGCATAAGAGGCTGTGCTAGCTCGGACCTCCCGGAATTGTGATGAATGTTTTTGGTGATATTTCAGGCTTGAAGTTCTCCGAGTATGGTGCTCCTATCAACTGTTCCATCTTGTTTTGTTTTTTTAAAAAAATGGAAACGTATCATTCATGGGCTAAGCAGCATCGTCTCGTCTGCCTCCATCATGTGACAAAGCCACTATGGCCTTCAGTGATGCACCGGGTCAAAGAGCATCACGGAACGTTATTAATCAGTGTTCGTTTTTTTAACAGATCATTTTGTCTTTGATTAATTAATTGAAATTAATGCATTATTCTGACAGCCCTAGTTTTTTTTCTGTCTTTCAATATTTTCCAATAATCTCAGAACCCTCTCCACATGGACTGTTTTCCTGCCGCTCAAAAGTGATTGGTCAATACTACTTGGACTACAAATACAAACCAGGATGCTTCCAATACCAAAATCTTGTCCTGTTGCTCACAGATTCTGCAAATATACGCAGATCTGTTCAATGACATTATCCTGTCTGCCAAGCCCAGTGGTTCCTATCAAAGATGTAAATCTTTGAAAACAGGTGACAAATATACAGTGTTTTGCAAGTTACTGAAATTATTAATTAGTTACTGCTCTCAAAAGTAATTGAATTCTTCACCAACTACTGCATGTAAAAGGGATTAGTTACTAGGGAAAGTAAGTTTTGGGTTACGTTAAAGTATTTGCTTCAGTTTCCTTATTAAGGCACACATAACTATAATTCTAGTGTTGCTGTGGCACAGCGTGGGACAAGACAACTGTCAAGTTTTAGCTGTGATTGTACCCATTATCACTATGATGAAAAGCAAGTAGTGGAACACAAAATACAATATTGTGGTAGATCTATTTATTGCCTCGACAAGCCCTCATGTCAAGGCAGGTTATTTTTTAAGACTCCTGGCAGAGTAAAGTGAAATAATGACTGTTTCTCAGACTTCTGACAGTAATTTCTTATCATGTTAGGCTTTATGGAAAAAAAGTGATGTTATTTAGAAAAAAAGCCCTTAAAATTCCAGACATAGACTACAGTCTATGTACTCCAGTTTAGGCCTTATTTGTTCTTGATCTAAAGGAGGGAAAAATGATATCCAAATTTCCAGGAAAGCAAGCTCAAATTGCCTGAACTGTTGGTCATTGTGTGCAGAGGAAGTCTAATGCCGATTGATTGATTGATTCACACCAGTTCTTGTGCTGATATGAAGTTGGGTGACTACTGTTGTGTCGGTCAACCGGTGGATCCTGCGGCATTTTGAGTAGCATTAATGCTGCGTTCAAATGGAATTGTGCTTGCCATGTTCACGGAAAGAGTCTGTATGAAGTATTCAAAACCTCGTAAGTGGAAATTTAAACATGATTTCACGAGTTCCATTTGAGCACAGCATATAGTGCAATAGTCCACCTTCCACATTTTCTTTCCCTGCCTCTGTCTGTCTCTCTGAAACACACAACCACAAAACAGAGAGGCTGAGCGCCGCTCACCTGTCCATGTATCACCACGGTTGAAGTTGAAGTTGAATTTCAGTCTTTGTTATAGTGTTATTTATTCGAAAAATGAATTAGTTACATGTCTAAAAGAAGTGGAATTAAGTAACACTTGACTTTAACAGAGTATTCCCAACACTAATATATAGTTTCAGTTTTAAAAGAGGTCATTTTTAAACACCTAGGCACTGTATTTTTTTTTAGCAAACGTTGGTCAAACAGTAGGAAATAGTGCATTTGTTTGGGGCTGTTTTCAGCAGCAGATGAAGACACATTCGGTGCTTTAATGAGTGTTTTCACAACAGAATGGGGTTTATGTTGGAAAGGAAACTACAGGCCTGTGTGGTAATGCTGTGGCATGTCATCCAGTGCAAGGATGTGGCCCATTAACAAAGCCAAATCAAAACAGAATTGCATGTGCGTGTAAACATAGCCACGTCTGCATGCATCCTGCCAAAATCTTTGTGGCTGCCGCTGTGCATAACCCATCCTGTTAAACGCTGCACATATATATAAACATGCCATGGGCATAAGGCTGCACAAAACAATATCATCATCATAAAAAGGGGAGAAATTATTTCCATTGACAGAGCCAGATGCTGTTGATTTCATGGCTCCCTGAAATGTTTTCTTTTGCTTCGAATCGGCATGATAATCAGTCAATTAAAAGACTGATTGAAGAGAGCCCCAGGAGGTGAAAGTGAAACCAATGGGAAAGATATTTTCATTCTGACACAGAGTCTGACTCATTGAGGTACCACAATTTTCTCACTGGTGCTTCGACTACGTAGGTTGCAGTGTGAAGTTATTGAATCACAATGAACCAAGAGGAGTAACCTTAAAATCTCTGGGAAAAGCTTTCCGAAAGAACTCCATCAGTATTCTTTGCAGGGCTTGATATCATTTTGGAAGAGAGCAGCGGCAGAAGGATTTGGGCGTAGCTCTACCTATGCAGATGAGAATCTTTTCCCAGATTACACGTGTTTAGTGTATGGCTGAGTATTTATCCTCTGCTGCTTTAATCCAAGTCAATGTGGAACAGACTCTGCCTTCCCTTTCACTGCCTGGGCTGGCAGTAGGTATTACCCGTTAGACCCACTGCACTTAGTCAACATCACCAACAACTATAGTTGAGCTGCGTAATTTGCATGTCGAGATGTTTGAAACATGGGGATTAGTCAGGGGTTCTAAGCAAATCTTAATCCATATATGTGTAGAAAATATTTATGTTTATGAAAAAATAATAATTCAGTGATTATCCTTCAAAGTATGTGACAGTTGTAAGTTGCATTAATGTCTCGTTTTCGCGTTTCTCTCTTATGTTGTCACATGCATTGTGAGAGATAGAGAGCAGCCGCCTTTGAAGTCTGTCAGCTCCTATATCCTATTAAATATCAAATACATGTGTTTGTCCTCCCGATAATCCCCACAAAGCTGCTATTCAACTGGAGCACTTTGAGTGTTGGACCAACTCGCCTGCTTTAAGTCAGTTTTCGAGATGTTGGTGCATTTTGTCATTAGTATTACTCATGGGAGAGTGCCCTTACTTCTCTTTGCTTTTTTTGTTTGTTTGTGTTGACTCACATTTCTCTGGAATCAACTTAAAGTTTACTTGTTAATGCAGGTAGTTGGCTTTCAGTTTCAAGAGGTGGCATTTTCCTATTTTTCTAACAACTTGGTATGACTACTGCGTGTACAAGAAGCATATTAGCGTTTTAATTCTCTGCCCAAACCTGATTGGGCCTGGGATGTAATTTCACAGAATTTCAGTAGAATTTTGTTTTGTTTGTTTGTTTTTTATGGAAATCATATATTCTGTCATATCATGAATAATGCATGGGCTGTGCCAACACAACCCATCCTGGCTTCTGCCTCTTATTAATGAGGAGAAATGTTTTACAGTCTCTGTTTAATATATATGGCATTAGACTGTTTTGGGGCTGTGCTGCACATTCAGCAGGAATAGGCACATGTCTGTTGCCACACTGAAAAAAATTCAGTTGAATTTAGCATGTAAGAAATGTTTTAATATTAAAAATAATATTTCAACTTTGAAAATTCTGTTAATTTTTTTATTTATTTATTTTTAAATCAGGCTCGGGCATTAAACTGCTGGACAGAAACTACGTGGGTTCATGTAGGGTCAGGCCTGATTTTTTTTGGGCCTGATCCCAGCTCAAAAGCAAATTGGTGACATTTCAACATCAAAAGTCAAAGTGTTTCACATCAGCCTCAACTGACACAAGCTGTTTATTTGTAAGCTAACATTATGCATTCTTCACCACGCTGATTTGCAGATGCAACATCCTGAGTGAATATGAACTGCCGTGATTTGTCAGCTGGCATTATTACTGGCCCCATTATAGGACTGTCTCATGTTGCCTTCTTCTGTGCTTGTGAAATGTCAGTCAAAAGCTGAAATATTGTCCCAATTTGAAGTCGTTATTTAGACAAAAACAATCCGAATCCTTTGTGTTCTTCACTCACCTCTTTTATTGTGGATGTTTGGGGAGCTTTGTGTGAACACGGAATAGCCGAGTGGCCATGGTAGAGAAATGGGGCCAGACTTGTAATCTTTAAAAATTTATTTTTAACTGTTAGTGTGTGAAAAACATTGTGGGTAGTATAGTGTAAATGAACTGTGGTAAACTTCCCTCCATTTTACCAGCACCCAGATTTTCCTGCTCATCTCATAGATTTTTCGCTGGCTATAGAGCCGTTGCTCAAACTATAGATAGTAATTTGGCATTTCTGTATGCCCACCACCGCAGACACAAAGAATACAAAAGCGTCTCTTTCTCCAACTTAAACTCAGACCAAACTCTCATCAAACAGTAAAACCAGGCAGTGCTAATCAAATGTAAACCAAGATTGTGTTACTGCATTGCCTTTTTCCATCTAAAAAATCTTTAGATATATATTTTAGTGCACTGTTAAGCTGTAATACGAGAATTTGTAAACAGGAAGTGGGCACCATACTGTTTCCTGTATTGTAAAAATGGAAGCAAAAAATAAAAGATTCTGTTACTGCTTTGGCTTTTTCTCACCTCAAATGTTTCCAAAAACATTTTTTAGCTCACCGTTTTACACTCAAGAGCTTCTGTACCAGCAGGTTGCCATATTGTTTCCTGCGTCAAAACGACCAACTTGCATTATGTTACCCACCAGTGGGAGCACTTATCGGTCCAGAGCAGTGCAGTGCATTCTGGTGGTTGTAGGTTTTCTAACTCTTGAGCAATAGCAAATGCCAGTCCTTTTTCTCTCTTTTCTTTGGGCATGTAGCACCAATTTCAAAAGTATCTGCATCTTTCTACTACATAGACAGCCCAGTTTTATAAAGAGACTATCTTTCCAGCAGTGAAATACATCAGTAAGCCTTAAGATTTGACATATATGAGGTGGATTTATCAAAAGAATACTTGAAAAATTTCCTCCAACATTTTACTTACCTGGGCAAGCCTTTGGCAGTGTTATCTCCATAGAGTAAATATAATAGAATTCCTTTTGGAGGATATACTTAAGTCTCAATGTCAAAATATAATATTTGTTGCTAGCTCAAGATAAATTTTAGGTTTGATTTTTTATTGAGCTATTGACATTGGACAGTACTGCTGCCTTGGGGTACATTTGGCATCCTGTATGTACAGAAGTTGCCACACTTTGATTAAAAAAAGACAAATAGCAAAACAAACGACAGTTCAGTGCTTATCAAATTTAGTTTTATTTCAGGGATGCTTTGCAGTGATAATGTAATGAAAGAAGAATGCTTTTGTTGCGTTTGCAAACTGACCATCCACCTGTTCTCTTGGTGCAAGCTCCAACTCAGCGTACTCAATTTGAGAAAGAATTCATACTGAATAGCACTGTATAATAACCTAAATAAGATTGTAAAATCATTTAGTTGTGACATCACACTGGAGGGCATCTCAGAGCAGCAAGGTCAAATGATAGAATTTCCCCTCATCCATAAAAAAAATAAAAAGGGGGTGCAGTGAGGACCATTTTCATGCCTCAGCAGCACTTAAATAATATATCTCACTTTTAAATCCACCCCAAGACTGGAGGGTTCTCCATAATACCTCCACCGTAAAACCACAGGGTTACACATGCAGGTGTAAGACACATTCTTGCAAAAGACTAGCAGAGCTTCACTTCAATGCTCAGTAACATTCAACAAAGCTTGCAGTTATTTTTTACTACTTCAATGCCATCTTCAGTATGTAGTTTTGATAAAAAAAACAGTTTCCCTCTGTCTTTTCCATTCCACTGCCTTTTAAAAAATCCCCCTCTGCCTTACGTCTGAGTGGCTTGATGTCTGTCCTTATCATGGTAAATGTATTTCTTCCCGCCACACTTATTAGTCACCGTGCTGAGGCACACTATAAGCCTCACAGTGTGCCCCGGTCGTGTTAAAACATCCAAATCAAACCTTTTTCGGATATTTTTTAATAAAGCCAACTCATCCTTTGAGTCACAGGGCCGGCGCTGCTCTGCTCTGATACATGACTCTGACCTCACAGGGCCGTATCAGTCACCACGCAGCGCTCTGACCTTATAGGCACAGGCAACCTTTTAATAGCACTGTGACTCCTCAAGTCTAAACTTGTTTGTGTCATCTGCATAATGGCAAAAAATGGCTGGAATACTAAAACTAGATTTCCATGTTGCCTGTTTCTACTCGACCAGTTTGAAGTGCATGTCCTCGTCTGTAAGGATTTATGAGTCGCAATTTAATTGAAGGGAATTAGTGGACATTTAGCTTCTAATATCCATCAAATTAATCTCCAACTCTGTGTTTCTCTTTCCCCTCCTCTCTCTCTCTCCCAGGAAATCCAGAATGGCTTCAGGGATTAACCTCTGCTCTTGGTAGAACTACCCAGAAGTTCACGACAGTGCACAGCATCTCATAGCCTGGGAAATTCCATAATGTAAATGTATCTTGCTCTTTTTTTTTCATTAAACCTTCGGCTTTGGGCCATGAACCTTAGAGGATCTACCAGGACCGCTATCTCCTTAGTTTGGATTTAGATTCCTCTTTTGCTGGGACTACTGCACGGGCCTGCAGCGGTGGCTGGTTGTGGCAGCTGCGGCGGCGGTGGCAGGAGGACCATACCAGCTTGGAACACAGGGATAACTTTACAAAAGCACGCGCCACCATGAGGATATCCACCACCTCCTGTCTCTGTCCCTTTCTGGTCTGCCTCTGTTTCATCCAGAGGTGCTACGGGGCGAGCCACCACGTCCCCGCCAAAGTGCCCTCCAAGAACCAGACCAAACTGGCCAACGGGGAGACGGAGGTGCACCACAGGCCTAAGCGTGGCTGGATCTGGAATCAGTTCTTTGTTTTAGAAGAACACATGGGACCAGAAGCACAGTACGTGGGAAAGGTAGGATGTTTTATTGAACTGACTGCAACTGTATAAAAAGAAATCTTTTGATCCCAGGGAACTTGCTTTTGAACAGCTTACTTGGCATTTTTCTCTCTCCTCTTGTTTATTGAGAAATGGGTTACAGCAGGAGCAAGCTGTTCTATTGAGGTAGATTGCCACGTCGGCATTGTACACGTGCTTTTTTTTAATCTTCTGATGTGGAAATTCAGGGCTCATCTGTGAAGGTGTGTGGCTTTTTCTCTGTCGTTACCATGTCTGACCGAATTCCTCTCATGATAATGTCCAAAAAATGTTTTATTCTCTGTAATTAAGGAGTGCCTCTCAGCATGTCTGCCACTCGGGGAAGCCAGCTATGCAAGAGTGGATTAAGTTTGAAAGTGAGAATAGCCCTCTACATCAAGCTATCTTTGAAGTAAAATATCAGATTTGGTCTCTCTGTGGGAAATGAACCCAGATTTGATCTCTTGGTGGGAAATGAACCACCGCAGCAAGAAATTGGACAGTCGTGCATTGGGGACATGGTAAACCAGTGTGCCTCAAAGTTTTTTTCTGAATGTAATTTCAGAGTGACTGATGTCCCTTATAGTGGAAAGACTGGAGTGGGCATTCTTTCTGCTTGTGCATAGGGTGCGGTGTAGCCTGGTTGTTGGTGGTGACTTTTCTGTTAGCTCCACAATAAGCCACAGGGAGCTGGTTAAGTCCTCTGCTTGCAGATTGCCTGCCCTTATCTCCTGAAATGTTAAAATGTGTTTCTCCGCTGCAGTGATCATTATTCTAGGCACTCAGGCACAGACTAATCCCCTCAACTGCACTCCGAGAGAAAGAGAATGAGAAAGGCACAACGCTCCTCTGACTGCACATATGTCTGTATTTCAACAACGGTGCCATTTGAAGGGAAAATGAAAGAAAAGAGAGATGACATGCTTGGAAAAAAGGGGTAAAAGGGGAAAAAAACAACAACAGTAAATATCACTTTCCACCTCAAATATCTGTTTATTGAATAAACCTGGAGTTTTAATCACAAATGTCCTTTGGAAGCCGACAACGCGGGAAAGAAAGGTTATTTATTGGTGAAACATGTTTTTGCTAATATTATTTGACGCATGAATGAACCATAAAATCCCACTGTGCCAACAAAAACAATCCCTCAGTATTTATGAGCCATTGTGTCCAGAGTATTACACAATACCAAAGATATTTGCAACATATTCAAAGCGTCAGTTCGTCGATGCGCTAACTGCACAAAGACGCGCTTACTCATTTACACATTGAATTCGTCCACCGCTTTGAAGTTCATGATTGTTTGCTTTGCTGGCTGCTTGGCTGATGTGCTAGTTCTGCTGCTACCTTAAGGGTGTTGTTGCTCTGTGTATGAGTGTGTGAGAGTGTGTGTGTTTGTGTGTGTGTGTGGCGGGTGCCGCTGATGAAAGCAGAATAAACATAAACAGCTAATCCTGGATGATAATAAAGCACTGAGAAGACACATAAACATTATTAAGGAATCAATTTGACATGCATGTTTAAAGAGATGAGGTCTCCAGATGGTTAGCACAAAATCATTTAATTATGTGGGTTGGGACTGGTGTGCAGTGTCCTAATGTGGCCAGGAGACAGAATGACCCTTAATTAGACAGAGACAGGAGAGGAGGAGGAGAAAGAGGAGGAGGAGGAGGATGAATGTACTCAGCACGTACTGCGCTGCATTGTTTTCTTTTTTTTCTTCCTCCCGTTGCTTGATTAAAAACTCTGGACATTAGCGAGCAGCAAATGAGCAGTTCCACTACAGGGAATTGCCAACACAGTCTTTGTCGATAATTGCTTTCATCAAAAAATGTTAAGTTTTGAAACAGACGTTTCACGATAAGATGCTTAGAATACTGCACACAGAAATGGAATTCTAATTACTGCGAGGTCAACATAAAAAGCAGATGTGTGATAAGAAATCTGCAAGGTCAATCATAACACAAGTATGCTATAATGTAAGACTTGGCCTTAGCTGTTGGAAACGCTATGTGTACTTTTTACTACCCTCACGTAAAGGACAGCATAGAGTGACTTCTGGGAATAAGTGAAGCGGCCAGTCTGTCAAGAACATTTTTAATCCTCCTGAGGTATCCCATAATCCCCAGTGACACCTTTCTGGGGGGCTGATGCATTTGGGAAATGACAGCTTTGTGCATGAGTGAGACGCAAATGCTTGGTAGGGGACAAGGCTTGTCCAGATACGAGACAGGAGACAAGCCACTCTCCCAATGGGAGGTGTGAATGTCTTCATGTCAATCAGCTCAGCGTGGTGCTTTGAAGTAGTCGGGCAGGTTACAGAGTGGATGGTAATTTTTAGAAAACGATGCAAATCCCCAAACCCTGAATGAATATGAACTGCGGCGAACTGTCAGCTGCAACTTGGTCGGGGGACATGGTGCAGCTGTTGGATATAAAGAATAGTCAGGAATCCTTGAATTGAACTGTCATTGGGTGTCTGGCCGCTGCTAAAATATACAGTAAATAACACGAGATATGACAGATTCGGTGCTTCAGCCTGGACCAGGAGGAATACCCCCCTGTCTTATCATGTGTTCATTTGCAGAGCAAAGTAGCAACCTCTAAGAAAAGGTGCTTAAATGTTTTATTCATACATCTAAAAATGGATTGTGCTGTGACAGAATCAGGCAACTGTCTTGTTGTATGTACAGTAATAGCTCAACAGTGGAAAAGGAAAAAAAAAAAAAGTGAAGCGCGGTCTTTACATAAAATTGCTTTTCACCCACTCTTTGCAATGCAGGAAACAAGTTCATGCAGATTGGAATGTTTTCAGTGTTAAACCAGTGAAGTGTTACATGAAATAACAAGGAATATTTCACAGCCGATGTGACATTATTACTCTGCATTGTTGGAAAGAGAAACATCCTAATGGCAGAAATAATATTTATCAGCCTCTGAGAAAATTGTATGACACTGAGCATGTACATATGAATGCAGAATTAGGTCTATGTTTGTATATGTAGTAGGGCTATAACAAAGGATTTTCTATACTTGAGTACCCTTTTATTACTGCTATGAATACGTTTTCTTTATAATACAGTATAAACATGTTAAAAAATACTGAATAAAGCCTCTATCTGTATTTCATAGCTCAGAATGATGTCCTCAGATTGCTCAAGGAAAAACTGGGAATTATCTCTTTTAAGCTGCAAACGGCTGCAGCTTTGTTTGATAAATGAATTAAAGCAGCATTTTTTGGCCAATTTTGGACACCTGAAGAAGCTTAAAACCAGGATTATAAATCAAGAGTTTAATTATGATTCCAAATTGTATTGATATTTTGGACAAAGATATGATATTTGCTGATACTTTGATTTGATTTAATTTAGGGGCCTGCAATAGATATGAGACAGTTATTAGTAAATATATCTCCTCATTATCTTTTTCTTGACTGCTTACCTTTGTCTGCCTGGCGCTAGCACTGTTGGAATGTTTAGAAAGGAGATGTGCTTTGACAGACATGGGGACAGTAAAGGCATATCTTAAAGATGACAATATGTATCGATGGTTTCACCTCGCATCAAAAGTATTGGATCACTGATAATTTAACTGATATATCAGTCCAGATTTATGTGTATATTGTTAAACGTATCATTAGCATAAACATAGCATTACCATTTTATTAGCTTATGAATTTGATATGGTGAATGTGTAAGCTAATAGTTAAATATTTATATATCAAATAATAGAAAAAAAGGCCACTTGACGGATATAGGTCTAATATTCATTCTCATTTTAGCTCTGCTTTGGTCTCCAACGACTCCTGAGTGACTCATCAGCTGCTACATGCTCCTCTATGCTCAGCAGCTAGTTAGTAATTTGTCCGTCTGGTATTTGGTGCTGGGCAGGGAGTGTGCAGTGGATTTATCAAAGCCTTTATGCTAAATACAGCCCCTGTTGCATCATGAAACAAGGTTGATGCACCCAAACTGAACTAGGGCTGTAGTCAACTAAAGAAAATCTTGGTTGACTAAAGTCGCACATAATCTTCAACTAATCGATTAGTCGTGGGAAAAAAAAAAAATCTGCACGTCATTTTTACTTGTGCGGTGGTGTGTCTGTGTCAGTCTGCAGTTACACCTCCAAAACACTAGTTGGCGGTGGAGGACTGTGTTAAGTGCTGTAAAGTTTAGTTCAAATAAGACTTTATTTATATAGTTGATTCACAACACACATTAAATATGGCTTAATAGAGATAATGTCAAACACAAGTACGCAAATCAGCTTCACTATAAATCACAGAACTGACAGACAGACACTTGTCTTTATCTGGACGCATTTCCCCCACCAATACAACATGCTAACGTTATTAGCACAAGTCTATGGCATTTTACATTGCATAAACTAGCCTAGTGTCTAGCAATCTTTCCTCGTCTCATATAAAACCAGGGACAACAGCAACACTTAACAAAGCTGACGGCACATAGTTTGGCTCCATTACAACTCACAAGATTCACTGACAAAACAACTGTCCTGTACTAAACATGTTTTCCAAGCAAATACAACATGCTAACGTTAGCGCCAGCCGGGTCCATGTCATTGGTCCGACAGCCCATTGGTCCGACATCCCATTGGTCCGACGGTCCGCGGTGCTGAACGGCTCCCGGCGGGCGTACTTTTGCCTTGATCGTGCGCCGCGACCGGCTCTGGGTCAGCTGGGAAAGGCTTGAGGCGGAGCAGGCTCACGGCTTATGTGTTTGTCACTTTCTTTTTCATTTTAACCCACACCATGATCTTTTCCTGACCCTAACCAAGTGGTTTTTGTGCCTAAACCTAACCAGACCTTAACCACAGGGCATCATGATGATTTCGGAACAGACTTCGGAACAATGGGTTTAATATGGTCGGAACAATGGGATGTCGGACCAATGGGCTGTCGGACCAATGAGCAGTTCCCGCGCCAGCCTATGGCATTTTACAAGGTATACATTAGCCTAGCGACAAAGGGAGATTTCCTCTGCTCATATGAAGCCATAGCCTGGTTCCAGACCATAGACGCCGCCCACTCAACTGAGTAGGCTTGCATCTCTGGTCTGGCATACTGCAATGAATTTGCGATTTATCTCATCCAAACGATGGACGAACCAATGAACGCCGGGGGTGGGGGCGGGTCTAGCTATTAGCCAATCAGTGCCACGCTGATGTCAAGCTGTACTCCGGTGGGTAACTGGTGAGGATAGCAACAATGGCGACCGCTACAGATCCTACAGACCACATTAACGATGCTATCGAGGTATTTCGCCACTACTTGCGTTAATGGAGGACCAAATTAAGGAAGCTGCTAAACTGGATTTAATGGCAATGCAGCTGGGCGTGCACGGCGACGGAGACATTTTAAACGGGCAATGCTCACTTGTTTTTTCGGCACCCCCGAGGCATGGATACTAATGACGTCAGATTCTGGGTGAGTCGTTGATCTCTACTGATTGGTTAGGGAAAAATCAAATTCTC
>NC_065516.1:10439898-10451006 GCF_006386435.1 Epinephelus moara
CTCCTGTTGGCACGTAGGACCACTGAGAAATGTAATTGGTGGTAAATAAGCGGGAGCTCATTAATCGCACTTTCGGAAGCCTCCTTTGTACTGCATCGGCGTATTTGCTGAGATAACACAGGGCCCGGAGCCGTCGGGCCGTCTGGGTCCACAGACTCCTGCAAACCCGGCAACTCCACAGTGAATTTCACCGGCTCGTACAGCTCCGGGAGAGCCCAGACCTCTACCCGAATCCCAGTCTGCAATTGGCTGCTGCTTTGGCAGCAGCGCTGCTCATTTGCATAAAGTTCAGCTTCTCTCAACTTCTACTTGACGCTCTGATAGCTTGCATCGCGCCGCTCGCTGCAGCTGATGCCCCTGACGCCCTTCGTAGCAAGCGTACATTGAAAATGAATGGCTGCTGGCCGCTTATGACGCTCATGACGCTTTTGGTGTGACTAGCACTTTTCTCCTTATGAAAGTAACACAGCGATTATTCGACTAATGAGACCTTGGTCGGACAAGAGCATAGTGACCAAATAATCGACTAGTCAACCAGGAGACTACAGTCCTAAACTGAACTAAGCAGTTAAGTTGAAGGCTTTCAAACCAAAATAATAATCTAAAAGACCCCAAAAAGTCGTGTAGAGCCTTGAAATGAAGGAAACTGCAGAGTGGAGTGATGAGTCTTTGTCACAATCAGTGTGGATCTTTGCTTCTGTCACCTAACAGGGACCTTGCTTTAAAATCCATTAAGCATTGTCACGACTGATGCTTGACGAGTCTGGTCTATTTTTATGACACTCCCCTTTCAATAGGAATGAGTGATAGCCGGCTCCATCGCTGGACTAAACACAGAAGTGCCAATTTAAATTACTTGATTATTATTCCAACTGTTTGCCTGTCGCTGAAGGAAGCAAGTCAATGGGTCATAAACCCTGATTAAAAACATAACCCGTTACTATGCTCTCCGCTTAGCAATAGCGTCACCTGCGGCTCTGGAGGTCATGACTCTAATTCAGAGGAAGCTCAGAATGTTGATTGCGGCATGCAAAGTATCTTGCATTGCAAGGGCTTGGGAATTGTCCATATTAACGTGTGTAGTGTTATATCCGAAATGGACCTTATTAGAGTTTAGATGCAACAAACTGACCTTGACATTTTTGTATTTTCTGAAACAGGGTTGTAGATTTTTGTTTAAATAGCTACAGTGTTTTTTTTTTTTTTGTAATCAGCCTACTGAGGGGGCGGACATGCATGTATTGAATGTACACCAACATGTACAGTACATTCAGTAAGTGTTGTGTGTTCACATGTGGCAAAGAGATATTCATTGATTTTTTCTCATTTGTGATCTGCAGACTTTGTTTTGAAAGGCTCATCATTATCTGGTCAGGAATAGAAATGTATCCATGTCCTTGATATGGCCACAATTTTGCCAAACAAAAGAGCTTCCATTGATTCTTCAGCTGCAGAAAGTAACACCTGAATCTTAGGTCTGGTGTCTGTGCATGCATGCACAATATCCTAAGTGCATTCCCTTGTCTTCTGGCTGAAATGCTCAAACATATTAGCACCATTTAGACACTTGAGACTAAAGCCATTTGCCCTCACTCACTGCCAGAGCAAGGCAGAAACTTCATGTTTTCTAAAGCTGATCTGCTGACGGTTTCATTTCTGTCTCATTCAAATATCAAATTTTAGCAGCAGTTAGAGGCAGAGCCATTAAATGAGTGTCAGAGTTGCTTCCGGGACTCTAATAATCTCATTACTGTACATCAAGAAGTCAACCATCCTGCTGGGAAGACAACGATTCATTCTGTTTCTCCCCGCAGATGTCAAAATAGAGGACGACTATTAGGGCGGATCTCAGTGATGTGCATCAAAGGCACATCTCCAGCACGCCCCTCATCACTGTCTCTTGATGTATGGTCATTAGGCGGGTGCTCCATCATCAGGGTTTACTGTGACTGTTACAAATCAATCGAAGAGAAGGGGGGCACTCAGGGGAGTTGATTGGGTGGGAGCGTGGTCAAAATGTGGTGATAATCAGACAATCAAGCACGCCCACACAAAAAGTGATTAAGTCCTCTTGAGTGAAGTATAAGAGCTGAGATTTAATCAAAAACTAACCCACCCCCCTTCACTAATTGCAAATATGAAGCCAAGGCACTGATCATCAGCTAGGGCACGCAGCCTGCTCATTTCTCCTTCTCTCCACTCCCCCCTGCCCGGCTCCCCTCACCATGCGCACTGCTCATAGAATAAATGCCCCCCCACCCTGACTCCCACCTTCAACTCCCATTTCTGCATCAGTGAGGCCTGCTTTCAACATCAAAGGGATGCAGTTATAATTAATCTTTCTAAACCAACATGAAGTAAATGTTTCTGCTGTTTGTCCAGTGCCAGACTGATTACAAGAGTTGTGAAATCACAACAAAGAACACACAGACAAACAAAGATGTTGAGCTTGCAGTCATGCATGCACAGCAATTTGTAGCCTTGGTGCGTCTATACAAATGCGCTGTGCCCCGGTGCAGCCCATAGGCCCTTTTAGCTGTGTCATAAAGTTGATGTCTCACTGAAAGTTTAACTCGCTGGAAAATCGATTTCAAATCAGCATGGGATCAATCATCTGAAATGTGGTCTCCGTGGTTGTATTTTGACATATTTTATGCTTTGTGCCTGGTATAAAATTTAATCCTGGATATCATCTAATTGTCACATCCAGAGTTTTATGTCGTACTTATTCCTGTTCTGCCTGCGCCAGAGGGCCATTCTTCTTGTTCACCTCCTTGTTCTCATTCTATACAGTTCATAATGAGTGGTCATAACAGCCATAAAGCAACATCCTTTTAAACAAGCAGTGAGCAAACAAGGCTAGCTAGGCACATACATTATGTGGATCTGTGCACTGAATACGACAGAGCCATTACAAATGGCATTCACCCATAATGCAATCCATCCAGGCCCATACATTATCAGGATCTGTACAAAGAAAAGGACAAAGCTGGTGCAGAAGAGAAAAGAAGTGGAAGCACAAAATAGATGAAGGTCAAGTTGTGTAGCTACTCGTAATGTATCAGGATGGCACTCAATAGAGCGTATCCTCCGCTGGTGCTCCGCTGTAATTGTGAAGATTGTGTTAGCTGCCATGTAGTCTTTACCCAAAAAGTTGCTATTTTCCATGCTCCATTAAACTTTGCTAACATAAGAAGATTAAGTAGTTTTCTACCTGAAATGGGGCATGAGTTATGTCTGTTTGAATTGCAGCCACTTCTAAGCATTTTGGATGATTATTGCAGCACCATGTGGCCAGTCAGCTCTATATTTGTTCAGCAGAATATTGGCAGGAATAGAATAATTGGCATAATGTTCATGTCTAAACCAAGACTGGATTCTGTGATCGTGCATGTTTTTCAATTGGCCTAAAAATGGAGCATTTGACTCTTCTTTTATCTGCTATGGGTTTATTGGTGGTTCCGCCTCATTTCAGAGAGTTCTATGCTTTTGGCTGGCCACAGCTGTAAGTTTTGTGCTGATCCACTGATAAATTTTTGTTTATAGTTGTTGGCTTGTTGCATATAGTTGATAGCAAGGTAATCTCTATGAAGAGATATCTGCATCTGCATGCAGGATCTGTGGGCAACAGAACAAAATTGTGGCATTGATAGCATTCTGGTTTCCTTTTGTTGTCTGTTTGTAGTCCAAGTGGTTTTGACCAATCACATTTGAACAGCAGGTAAACAGTCTATGTGGAGCAGTAAAACAAATTGGTCTTAAGGCGATCTCTGAACTCATTGGCTATCGTCTGATGATGATTTAGCTCTATATTAGCTCATTTTTAACTGAATTCATATGCAAATACCTGTTTATCGAGATTAGCCAAAATGACATGCACATGGAGGAGGACGTCTTGACCCAAAAATCTGCTGGATCCACCAAAATATTGGCTGTTGCCCACAAAGGCTTATTGTCGTCAGAATGATAGCTGATGGGTTCTGAGATTGGTAGCAAGGTACTGTAGATTTGCTGGTTGACTAAACAGCTGCTGGGTAATGCTTGACAGCATTAGGACACTGAAAATCCTGTAGCAAAGATTTGCTGGTTCCAGCTTATCAAACATGAGGCTTTAATGCTTTTCTTTGTCATCTTACTATATAATGATGAAAACTGTCTGTGGGTCAGTGGGTGTGCCTGTCTGTGTGTCTGTTCCACGTTTTTTCTCCTCACTGACCTGGTCAATCTATGTGAAATTTGGCACAGTGGTAGAGGGTCATGGGAGGCAATATTACATCAATTGGCCAAAGGGGGGCGCTATAGCAACCGATTGAAATTGCAAACTTTGGATGCCTCTCCTCATGAGGAACAAATTTGCCTCAAAAACCCATAACTTCCGGTTATATAGATTTTCCATCATTTTGAATTTTTTGAAAAACACTTAAAATCGATCTCTTCCTAGGAAGTTTGGCCAATCTGCATGAAACTCTGTGAACATGATCTAGGGACCAATATCTAAAGTTCCCTCTTGGCAAAAGTTGGAAAACTTACTAAAACTGAGCTTCTATAAGGCAATGAATATTGCGGAGGGCGTGGCTCGTCACATAAAGGTGTATAACATCTCAATTGTTTCACCGATCACCACGCAACTTTGTAGGCATATGACCACACATAATCTGAGGGGACCCCTCCATTATTGACCCCATCAAACAAAATGGGGGCGCTAGAGAGCTAATTTCTTATCTAGGCCTAACCGCCATATGGATTTTTACTAAACTTGGTAGATATGTAGAACAGGACGCCTCAAGGTGACTGGAGAAATTTAACTCTAATTGGCAACTGGGTGGCGCTATAACAACAGAAAAATGCTTAAAAATGGCTAAAATGCGACCGATCGCTGTGGCTCCCCCTGTGGACCAATGTTGTTGTTGTTTTCTAATGTTTGGTATGACTAAGTCATGGTATGGTATGCTGTACATAATCACGGAAACTGTCAGTGTGTCATTCTGTCAGTCAGTCATTCTGTCTGTCCCACGTTTTTCTACTCACTGACGTGGTCAATCTATGTGAAACTGCACATAGGCATTGAGGACTGGCATAGGTAGAAGGTGATAAAGCTACCAATGGGTATGGACTAGTGTATGATAATAAACTGAATATCTTGAAGTTTTGGACTTTTGGTTGGATAATGCGAGCAATATGAATTCTTTACCATGGGCATTGGGAAATTGCAATGGCCATTTTTTATTGTTTTCTAGGGCTGACCTGAATGCCTCAAAGCTTCAATAGCAAGAAGTCAAAGAAGTCAAGTGTCTGGAATAGTTTCAAAATTGACCAAGATGACCCCCAAAAAGTCCAGTGCAAGATGCGCCAGAGGAAACTGGCATCACAAATCTACTTGGCAAATCAACTGAAAACTTTAAACTCAGCTCAGCCATTCTCAGCCATCTTGCAAAGTATGTTTCAAAAAAAGTCCAACTTACTGTATGTTCTTGTCTGTAAATGACCCACCACTTGTCGAAGCTTTGATTAAGCTTGGATATTTCTCCCTGACACTTTGATGCCCTAAAAGTGATATTTGGGACAGCCCTTCTATTTTCTGGTATTTTATAGGGAAAAATATAAAATGATTAATCAAGGAAGTAATAATAATAAGTTATTACTTGCAGCCCTGGTTAAAATGTGATAAAACATTCATTTGATTGGGTTTAAAATGTGATAAAACATTCATTTGATTGGGTTTAAAATGTGATGAAACATGGTGAAGAAATGCTGCTACAGATACAATATCATCACAATATTACATTTTTTAATAGGGAGAGATGATAAACAAAATACATTAACTTACAGACACTGTGAAAGTATTCTCATTGCAGTATTTTTCAATGAATAAATAATCTGCATTTTACACAAATAAAATGAGAGTGGCTAAAACAACTGGCGCCATCTAACCAGATGCTCAGCCAACCCAGTCCTTTATCTGGCTAATAATAATGATTTCAGACAAACCATTGTCTCACACATTTCAGTGAAGATTTTGGAATAATATCAACTTAAAATTAATTTAAATAATATATGTAAATCTGGTTATGAATTCATAGGTCTGTGTCCTTATTAAGTCACTTTAAAGTTGACATAGTAAGAAAGATATTAAGTGGGCTGGTTAGCATAATAATGTACACTGTCTGGAAGCTTTTAACATTTTTGAATTTTTATGAGGTAAAATGAAGTTGATGCTCAGTCTATATGAGAAACCTTATTAATTGCGCAGCATTTCGGTAATTGTGTTGGTCATACAGGTGCTACTTTCAGCTCTTCTTTATATTCATCAGGGCAGTTCTCACTCTGTGCTCTACTAAGTTACAATTTGTGACGTTTCATTTTACATCAACTCTTGACAGATTGAGTGAGTGACTGATTAACGTCTCATAATCGTAGGGTACAACTCTAGTTTGCTTGCATTTCTAAACCATTAACTTTGCACATTATTAGATTATCCAGCATTGGTACACGAGTAAAAAACACTATTTAATGTTGTAGAAATAATGTTGAGAAGGTATATTTATCTGACAGGTTGGAGGAATGCTTTCTTCCTCGTGTCTCGTCTCCTCATAACTGACTGAGACACCTGACATGTGGTACGACAGAGCCAAAAGTAGAGTGTTTGACTGTGAGCGCCAATTAGCTTGTGAACACAAACAGTTTAAGACTGCTCTCGACAATGAGTATACACAGCCCAAACACTGAAAACACGTAGCATGTTGACAAAAGAAAGTGAAATTACAATTTCTCTCGGGTTGCTCCTCTGGGCATATGATGAAATCATAAGTGAGGTTCTCCTTGAGATTGGAGTGTTTTCACCAGCGACTTTAGAGTCCCAGACTCTGTTGATCTCTTTAAACTCCTCAGAAATGCATTGCCAGCTGCCAGCCGCTAGCCACATGCCAGTCATCTATTCCACTAGTCTTTAATAAAGTCGCCCATAGAGACAGAGAGATAAACGCAATCCCTTGTTTTGATGCCCTGTGGTGGGAAAGGATTCCTCTAAGTCTTTGTGGGGAGATGACAAAACACCAAGAGTGTAGAGGTCATTATTTCACCTTTCTCATGATGGCCTGGACTTCACTGGTCAGCGTGTATCAAAGATCTCCATATATTTACATTTATTATACATTGCGTGACCTGGACATTACTGCCATTTCCTTCGCTCCTATCTTTCAGACTGACATACATAGAGATGATGTATGTTAAGCTCATATCAGGCTCGCTCTGCGGTGTAGCAAAATTGACACTAATTACATTAAGGCAAGTTGTCATGAAATTTTCTGTGTGATCAAATTTAATGAAGTATGAATAAAATATCCCAAAGATGAAGTCGAAACGCAGTAGCAGCACCCACTGCAGAGAAATGGAGCCCTGTGTTTGAAATCATGTGGCAGGAATTTGCCCCAAGCTCGGTTTTCTACAATCGGCTTTGACTAAGAAGGGAAATATGTGAAATACTAACTGTCCCCTAAACAGCAGTGAGGGAGGTCTCTGTCCAGAGAAATTTGGACGTTCCAACAGTCTCTTTTTAGCCTCATCTCCTCTCTTTGGTATCATCCAGCAGTCACAGATGGTTAGTAAACATGAGAAAGTTGTGCAGTTTACTTACAGCCAAGAGGTATGTCAGTGTAAGATCTATCGATATTGGTTGTTGTTTGTCTTTTTTTCTGGTCCTTTGGGCTGCAGTTTACTGAAACCATTTAAATTTACTTGACTGTTCCAAAACAAGTTAAATTGCTTTAGGTGTTGCTTTTTCCTGCTTGATCAACATAATATTTTTTTTTCTTTCCTTTTTGTCTGACCAAATACCCCAAATATCATTAAATTATAGCAGGGTGTTTGTTTGATTTGAAGTGGAGATAGACACATTTTTTTTTTTTTTTGCTTTAACTTATCATTATGATGTAAATGCTGTTGCACAGTGTACTGGCTATTGATTAATGACACCATCAGCTTTTAGATTGGATTCATGGCACAAGGGAAGTGTGTTTTCCCAGTAGCTCTACCCATTTGCCAAAGAATATCAATGTAAGTTCTTTGCAGTTACTGTCGTCAATAGTGGAAATAGCAGGCTGCGGAACAACCAACTGTGGTAGTTGCTAGGCTCTGAGGAAAATGGAAGGATAATGTGGCGAGGTGGTGGTGATGTCAAGGGCACTGACAAGTGTAATCAAAAGGAGCTGACAACGCCACCGCAGGAATTTCACCCAAGAACTCATATTACTTCAGACAAATAACTCAGAAGGCACTCTGCTCGGTTGTCTGTGAGACAGAAGATGTGGTTTCATTCAACTTTCATTCTTTATTTACAATTTATAAAAATGGGTAATCACAAAAAAACCATACTAGTAAAAGGGGCCATCCAAAGAAATAAATTGATTGAAACTGAGGCTTGGGGCGTCGGTATGTAGTGGATAGTGCCAGCGCCCCATGTACAGAGGCATTGCTTCACTGCAGCAGCCGCGGGTTCGAATCCTGCTCGCGGCCCTTTGCTGCATGTCAGTCCCCACTCTCTCTCTGTCTCCCTATTTCACCTTCTGTCCTGTCAATAAAGGCAAAAAGACAATAAAAATAATCTTAAAAAAAAAAGAAACTGAGGCTTACCAGTGGAGCGGTGGGTCAGTAAGGGCGGACAGCCCAAATAAGAGTCACCCCACGTCACACATGCACACACATCCCCTCACACGTGCATGATCAAGCTGGGGGGTTGGACAGATGAGCACAGCACACATGAAGCAGGTACCATCACTGGAAGACACCAGCCCCACCACTCTAGACTCATTGCTTCTACAAAGGGACAAGGAAGGGACACAATTAGTAGGGCTTTATTCACACAAACAAAACACCAGTGGCAATGGCCTTCTGCTGGAATTCAAAAACACTGATTATGAGCAGCACCAGAAAAAAGGCCTCCTGCCAGTGTTGTTACAGAACCAAAAAAAAGAAAGAAAGAAAGAAAGAAAAGAAACAAATAAAACCAACAATTACAAATACATAATCTACAGTTCAGAAACGAAATAAGGAACAAAAAGGAACAAAACAGATCACCCAAAACGATGATTGCATGAAATAAACACTAGGTTGTAAATTTGTCCAAAAAAGCAACTGAACCACAATTAACTGCTTGAAATTAACATTCAGGTTATGGTAAATTAGGCGAAATGAGAAAATACACTGTAGTAATAAACAATAGGACAATTATTTGTATTAAAAAAAGAAGTAATCAGAAATTTGCAAATTAGGCACAATAACCAAAATAACTGATATTCCTTTTCAAATAACATGAACTAAGTAAATTGAAATTAAGTCACTGAAGTGACAATTACATGAACTAGATCACCCACGTGGGGTTTTCAGGCCCATGAATCAAACATAGGGACACCATGGATGAAAGAAAGTTTGAACCCCACTCACAATACACAGCCAGGCCGTTAAAACAACCAAGGATAAAAAAGGCAATTATGTAAGTACACGACAATTCATAGAAAGACTAGGAATAGTGCACGCCAACTATCGGCAAAGCCAGCTGCAAGTGGAGCCAGCTGTAAGTAAAGCAAGCATGCGGTAAACAAGCAAGCTTTAGGTGAAGCAAAGCAGCAGTAAGCAGTAAGCAAAGCAGAGGTTAGCAAAACAGCTGCGTTCTTGCAGGCACAGCTGATAACCAACTGCGGCCCACAGTTCCAGTCATACACAATAAACGTTCAGTTTAAAACAAGAATATTAACAGGAGAAAGATTAGACTAGCGCCACAGTAGGCTACATACCTATCATGTGTTTGTTCTTTAAGGAAGAAGAGGAGGGAACCTATGGTACTCCTTCAGCTAGCAGCCATTACCTAACGCAAAGTACTCATTTAGTGACTACATGCTACATACTAAAGATATGGCGCAAGGAACAGGTGGACCTACTGACAGGGATCCATGACAGAGCCACTCCTGAAGGAGGGCTGGGAGACAGCCAGGACAATCCACAAAGCCATAAGTCACCAATGTCAGTCACAGGATAAAACAAAAGATAAAGATAACCATGTAAAAAACACTCTCATACCTGCGACAATCGCAGAGTTTGGCAATCAGTAAGTGACTCTCTTTCAGAGAGAGCGTTTGGACAACGACTACTTGTCTACCATGTCTTGGGCACAATAAGGATGCAACAGTTGTTGTTCTTTGCTGTGATGCTACCCTCTGTGTCTTGTAGGAAAAGATCATACTTTTGCAAGAAGGTTGGTCAGAAGGGGTAGTTCATGGGGTCTAGCCTTTAGCCTAGCTCGTATCCCTGCTTGCTTCCCCTGCTTCTGCTGCCACCGGTGTCTTACTTTCGGGGGTAGCAGTAGGGCTGGGCGGTATACCGGTTTGTACCGAAAAATTTATTTTCGTTATGATATGAATTTTTCATATACCGCAATACCGGTGAAGAGCCCAAACAACATCCGGAACGTGCGCGGTGGGAAAGTGTTTCAGCAGGGACCCATTTCACCGCTGCACACCACAGGCACGCTTGAGTGGGTGAGAGTGAAAGAGTGAGAGTCCTGAAAGCAAAGCAACTGTACACGATGACCCAGAAGAACTCATACCAAAAAGAGCAGTGTTTCCCCTATATGCAACTAGCAGCGGTGCACCGCCGTTTACAATTCTCCTCTGCCCTCTGTATCGCGCATGGCGGAGTTTCGCCCTGATGCGCACACAACCACACACACACACACACACAGACAAAGCGCACACACACAGGTAAGCACACTAGAGCACGGCTCGGACCGCATTTTCCTGACAGAACACGACCCGTCCCGAGTCCGAGACAGTTATGGCCGGGCTCCACCGGGCACGTCAGCGGCGCGACACGTCTGCAGCACGAGTCCCGTAGCAGCTCGCCCCCTTGTTAATCAATTACAGTGGCTCCACCGCCAACGGGAGCGGTGCGACAACCCCCATCTGCCGCGCTACAACTCTCTATTTTACGCGGCTCTTCTATTTTTGTCGCGCTACGCTCCCCTACGCGACCCTCCAGCAGATAAAAACTACATGAAATAGTGTGCTAAACAAGCACAATGTGTTTTTAAATGAATAAACCAATATCAGAGGTGATAT
>NC_065516.1:10451039-10477956 GCF_006386435.1 Epinephelus moara
GTTCAGGCGTTGTCAGGTAAATAACAAATTCCGGCACTTGAATAGGCCATAGCACAACACCGCAGCATGTCAAGTTGGCTGAACCTGAGCAAAATACTGTGAAATACTCTGAAACCGATATGATTTTTTTCTTAAAACCGTGATATGAAAATTTTGTCATACCGCCCAGCCCTAGGTAGCAGCACAAAATGATCTCGATGGTCTCACAATTGTCCTTTGGTATCAGCTTGCAAGTAAATGCAAGGTGATTACCTGTAGTGCTGATTCATAGACGATCGTGGTGGTTGTGAGCTACGTAGGCCTCAAGGCTACAGTGCAAAACTAGCAACAGTAAAAATGACACAAACAGTGAGAAAGAGGAGCTGCTGTATCCATATGTATCATCATATTGTCTTAATAAAGAATCAGTCTAGTTGTCTTTGCAACTGAGGTGGCAACAAGAATACCACTTTGAAAGAACCCTAACCCTAACCCTTTGAAGAAATGGTTTTTCTTTGATATAAAAATATGCAAGGACGACCACAGTTTTTGCAGGATCCTTTTCTTGGGGACAGCCCTCTATTCCGAAACCCCGCCGTTCCGAACCACCCCCGCTACGAAACCCCCTCACTCCGAAACTGATTTTCAAGTCCATATCGAGTTTCCTGCCGCACTCGCACAATTCTGAAATTCGTTGTACTACAAAAGCTTGAAATGAACATTCAACACATTGTTTTTTATTGAAAATATGTCACTGTCTTCATTTATTATGTATAAAAAGGAGACGCTAGTCAAGTCTTTTTACGCACGCTGTCCGTGGTGCTAAAGTCCCCACTCCCAGCCGCACTCGCACAACACGTATCCCCGGGGAGATACGTATTGTCCTCCCCCTCTGGTCAGACAGACTAGTGATAATCTGGCTTCTGGTTGGAGTAAATATAAAGGTGAAATCAGTCAATCTGATTGTTTCTTAACTGTGATATAATGAGCATATACCCACGGCTACAATTTTAAAGCCTTATCACAGCATATCACCAGCTAGAAGCAACGATATAGGCCTATCCATGACAACAGTAAGCCGAGTGGAGCTGTAGTTGCAGGGGGAGGCTGGTCGGAGCGGATCTGATTGAGTGTGCGGCTGATTGGAGGCACCTGTTGACGAACTGCAGGCGTTGTCCCCAGTATTCGGAATAGCGGGGCCTTTAGAAAAAATGGGAAACCCCGCCATTACGAAGAATGGAAGTCTATTTTCGGAAAGGTGGGGTGTACGTCTGTCCGTCCTGGAAGAGGGATCCCTCCTCAGTTGCTCTTCCTGAGGTTTCTACCGGTTTTTTTTCCCCGTTAAAGGGGTTTTTTTGGGGAGTTTTTCCTTATCCGCTGCGAGGGTCATAAGGACAGAGGGATGTCGTATGCTGTAAAGCCCTGTGAGGCAAATTGTGATTTGTGATATTGGGCTTTATAAATAAAATTGAAATTGAAATTGAAACCCCTTTTCTTAAACTGCTTGTGGCCCCAACAAGCTACATGGCCTGTATGTAGCCTGACAGATGATATCCGGGGCAAAAAAGTCCCTGTTGACCACAGCTTATAAATCTTTTTTCTTTGAGTGTATGGTAATACAATAATTTGGATACACAGATATAAATTTTAGTTTGCTGTTCATAGCTAAGCAGAATGCTCAACATTATGTCCATACTTTTGAAGGCGACAGGTAATTTAACTAGAAAATGTATGCTTAACTAGAATTGGTATTTTTTTCTGAGAATATCTCGGCAGTTATGGATCCTGGATCTTCTGATCTACACTAGATTCTTGAAAGAATCGTTTTGTTGATTATAAAGGTCAGACTATGTATCATTCATACAGTATGTAGAACACATCTATTATGAGAACACAAAGGATCATATTAGAACCAATCATAACCACCTAACTCAGAAAATACACCTGAAAATGCTCATATCCAAGCATGAATCCTTATTGTTCTTCTCTAAATTGAATGTTGAGAATACTCGTATTGTTTCACTCTCAACTGGCCTGACACTGCTGTACTTTTAGCCAGTGATGCTTGTGTAATGGCCCGCAACCTGTTGACACTTTTATCAGCCATAGATTTTGGAAGGCAGTAGTCGCCATATGCATCATTGGTTCGCACTTTGCCAAGCATGATTTATTGGCTCCTGCAAAGGAAGTCAATGGCTAAATTAGCACTCTGACTGGAGGCGAAATTACATTTATGAGCTGGAGTTGTAGAGTGCGGCTGGACAGAAGTGGATATATCCTTGTAGTAGTTATGGAAGCAGTCTGTATTAAGGAATAACTCTTGTTCTCTGCATTTAAATGATTTTATATGTAGGATCTGATTATCAAACCCGAGCCAGCACTGGAATTAACTATTGTATTTCCAAATGTTTTTCACAACATTAAAAATTCAAAGAGCGCAGAAATGGGCCAAACCGTGTCAACAAAGTAATTATTTCTGTCCACACTGCCATTGATGTGTAAACATGGCGTGATTTCTTGCCTTGGAGGCTGTGTTTCATATTAGTACAATCTAGCAACTGATTAACTACCTGATTCAACAGGATCTTTGACTCCTCATCTAATTATAGGCTTGATATTTACCACGGGAAGGACAGACGACTCTCATCAAGAGTCAGGCCTGCAATCAACAGCGGCTTTCTAATTACTAATTTATTCACTAGTCCAGATTTTGATTAGATGTGGCCTGAGGACCTTTGCCGTTCAACTTGTTTAATAAGTTGTCCCTGTTAATGGTTGTGCATTTATACTAGTAGTACTGCTTTTTTGATATAAATTTGTACCCCCTGTGGTTGTACTCTTTGTTAAGCGATTGGAATATACACCCGGGGAGGCCAGAACTGAGCCTCAGGGTCTGCAAGGTAACAGAGTTAATTCACTGAGTTTCCTACTGCACATGAACTCTACGGGTAATCAGGCTGTCCAGTCATGTCATGTCTCCCAGCAGAGATGTCCGATGGAGGTCCGGTGCAGGATTAGTTGTGCTGAAATAGTAATGAATCATGTAACAAACGGACAATCAATCCACAAATCAGTCGGTGATGGGTGCAAAGTTTAATGCTCTAAATACAACGGAACAGTGTGATGACTGTTTCTAAATTTGGGATCCTGTGAAAGTAGATGGTCTCATCTTTGGCTCTGTCCTCGAAGCTGTAGCTAATTTAGGGAGTGCACCAGTCAAATGTGTTTACAACAAATCATTGCAGTTTATTCGGCCAGTTATTTTTTGCAAGCTTTGAAGCTTTGAAGGGGGGGACATTATGTACAATATCAGTTAGATGTAGGGAAGGGTGGTATGGCATGTCTCCATCATACTACATATAATTTTGTATATCTCTTGCTATCACTATATCACAATACGAATTAGGTCAGTGTTTGAGTGAGCTTAGATATTTCTTTAACCTTAAAATTCAATAGTAGTATATTTAAATAAGACTAAAATAACATAATTCTCAATTCTTTTAAGTCTAAAGCCTAAACTATGAAATGTTTACAGCCAGGAAGCTTCTTCCTTGTTCAGTTATATGTTCATTTGTTCAAATTATTCAGGTTTGTTGCTGCTTTGTCATGCATTCTGGGGGATGGTTTGTGGTACTTCCTGTCTTTGTAATGTTTTTGGCTTAATAACGCCATCGTGTGCTTCATGTCGGATTTCAAGCTTTGTTTTGGAGGGTTTCATCCACTTCAGCGCCAAATGGGGCTTGAAGTTGCCAAAGTATCACCAAATCACTGATGTCTTCTGCCTTGTTTATCCACAACAGCTCCATTTTGTTATATTTATGTATTTATTTTTGTGATTGTTGAGCTGTCCTTCTCTGTGCTGGCTGGAAAAAGTTCCCTCAGTGAGAGAACTATTGCTCCCAAACAAATGTCTTCTGGTCAGTTGCTGAGCCTTGCATTGTAAACATTTGGGGCTCAGCCCAAATCTTGAGCGGTCCAGGGTCATGGTCCTTCGGGGGGATTTTTTCCCCCTCCATTTATGGCAGCTGTTTGCACATTTTTCAAGTTTTTTAAGATATTAGAATGCCTGCAAATCTGTACATCATTTGGGAGAAACATGATAGTCGCCAGCCTACATCCTATTTTGTATGTAATTGTTCTCCAATTTGCTTTATCATTCTGAAACCATAACATGTTGAGGATGACTAATTGTTACTCCTGCCAACTTAAAATAGGCAAAACTTGTCTGATGTAACCATTGCAGTGTAGGAATTTGGCGTAAGCAGCATTACCAATTCTGAAACCTATTTTTGTTATACTATGCTGGAGTAGAGTTAACAGAATGAATGTTTAGCTGACAAATCTGCTCCATTTGATGATCTGGGTTGCTCTAATCGCAAATTAAGGATCCCCAACAATGCAAATTAAATGTTGTCTTCAATACTCTTTCAGAGCATGAGCCCCTGAAGCCCACCCCCAACTCAGCCCCTACCTGTTGTATGTTCAGGATTTATGGGCCAGCTGTGGCTCAAAGGTAGAGCGTCCACTAATCGGAAGATCTGCGGTTCGATCCCCTTGGGCGAGATACCAAACTCCAAATTGCTCCCATTGGCAGTTCCATCAGTGAGTGAGTGCATGTAAATGCTTACTGAGTAGCAAGTGGAACCTTGTATGGTAGCCTTGGTCACCAGTGTGTGAATGTGTGTGTAAATGGTTGAATGCAATGTAGAATAAAAAGCGCTTTGAATGGTCGAAAGACTAGATAGGTACTGTACAAGTGCAGGTCATTTACCATTTAAGTAACCATCCTCACTGTACCTATTTTGGAAAATCATGTGGCTGGTTGGAAATAGCTTTGTCTCTGTAATGTGATTGGTTCAAAGTACATTGTTAGGCAATATCACTGTATACTGGGGACATTTTCTACCCCGATAAATGTTATGTAGTTTATATCACTCAACCCAGCTTATCAGAACATCAGCAGTAAAATTACAACATCAGATTTATTCCCAAACAATACAATGCAGAGGTTATATATAACCCTTCGCGGAGACATATATCCAAGTTTGAACATTTAGAAATACAGTTAAATGTAAAATACCTACACCACATTTTGGCATGTATGGTTGTACTATATTACATAATAAGCACATATTTTAATTTTCACCTGTAGACTCAAAGCATATCCCTGTTGATTAGTTTCAGATTCTGACTGCTGTTCCTCTTTGTCCATCTTTTAACCTACTCAACTTGAAATATATTTTAAATTTTTTATTATAATTAGTTTTGACTGATGTGGGCTACCTGCAGTTTGGCCACAGATGATTTGGCCACTGTGGAGCTCCATTAGTTGTCTGATGTTGTTGTAAAACTCACATATCAAAGCATATAGTGCCAGACCTCTGTTTTGTCTGACAGATGCTGCTAATTGGCATTAAATAGAAAATGACCCACCTTTGTAGTTGGTTCATTATTGTGATTTATCACTTCAAAGTTAAAGTCCCTTTCATGCCGTTTTACATTCATTTGTTATTTTGTCCCCTGCACTACATTGTGGTACTTTGCACACAGGTTTCTATAATGTCCCTGCGTATCCAGACTTTGTATACACTGTAATGTGAGAAAGAGTGACATATTATCTCCATACAAATAGGGTATGAATTATGTATTTGCTGTATGTGTATCCTATGTTCCCCAAAGACTTGCATTAATCTAATCTAGACAAGACTGAGTTGGAATTCAGAGGTTTCGCTCACAGCTCACTGATGTGCATCTACAAATATGAAATACAAAAATACCATCAGTACCACCAGTACGTAAAGCGTCGCCAATGCACAATGAAAATGGATTGTTCTGTTACGTTCAGCTGTGACACTTCCCTGAAGAAGAAAAAAAAAAAGGAGGCCTATGATTCTTAACATGTTTTATTCATTGGGTGAAAATGAAGTTGTTTAAATGATGATGTTACCATGGCACCCTGGTTTGGAAATTCAGTGGTATTGTAAAATATATTTATAAAGTCTAAAACTACAACCCAGCTGAGCAATTGGCATGAAAGTCTGAATCCTCTTGGTATCAATTATGGCTGAAAAAGTGGCTCGGTCTTCCCCTTATTCCCCACTCTCCTGGTAAGAAAGAGGCAGCGCTCTTCCCGCCTTTTACAGTCTTGTAAGGATTTCCCTCCAAAACTTTAATCTCTGAAGATGAGTTTCTTGAGAGATGATGGGGTACACTCAAGGCTGAGAGAGAATATTGAATACTCTAATGTCAGAGATAGATGTTGAGAGTTTTCTGAATCTGAAACGTGGGCTGAGAATCACCATACAGTGCAGTAATGCTGCAAAGGTCAGGTCTATATAAAGCACAGATGTTTTTAAATGGCCTTGGCAGAGATTACATAGAAGTGTAGTATTGTAGATGCGTATCATTATTTTTCTTAGGTCTGATTCATGTGTGTAGACTCAGGCTCCAACTATTGATAATTTTTATTAATGTTGTATTTTTTTCATTATTCATATTTTCTCAATGAGTAATCTTAAAGGGGAACTACGCCCATTTTCAAAATTCATACATTTTTCCTATGTTCTAAGACAGTGAAAAAAACGAGTAAGAAGCTGGAGCGCTAAAACTCAACTTAATGATCATTGATGATGTCATCAAGTATTAGGGCTGGAACTACTCCATAGACAATGAATTGGTTCTTCCTAAACCCCGCCCCTTTTCACTCTGTGCTCCAATAACAGTCGATCAAGCTTAGAACATGGCAGAACCTTGGTCAACTTTCCCCTTTGCTGTTATACTTAGAAATGCTATTTTCTAGTTAAAAATGTTGAAAGGAAAACCAAATTTCGAAGACAGTTACAAGATGGCGGGGGGACTGCCACAGTCTTCACGTACACAATACATTATATTTACTTGCATCTTATTTTAGCTAATGTTAGCAAAACACTAGCTACCTAGCTAGCTAACATAAAGTTACATCAAGAGGAGTTAGCCTAATGTCAGATCACTAACGTCAGCCAGGTTTGCTTCCTCCTTATTTCTGTGGTAACTAGGGTTGGGTACCGAAAGTCGGTGCTTATATGGAACCGGTACCTATACAACCGATACCTACCGGACCGAAACAAAACGCACATTATGGTGCCTCCTTTCTGTGCTTTTTTTTAATGTCTTCCTCTATTGGACATTACACGCAACAGAATCATTCATTCATTCATTCATGCATTAATTCGTTCATTTGTTGAGTGTATATTATTATTTAAAGGCACGCTAAGCACTGTTGGGCATCACTTCTGTTTACGTTTTAGTTTTAACAGTTTTTTAGTTTTAATAGAGTTAATATTATTGTAATGTTAATTTGTTAAGTGTTTTTTATTTTATTTTAAAATTTCTAGGTATTTCTAATTTGCCTCAGCAATAAATAAATAAAAAACATTGTTTTTATTATAATTTAAAACTGTTATACAAAATACTCACACATTTCTGAAAGGTGGCCCATTTGTGCCACTTTTCAACCTTCATAAAAAAAACTCATATTTTAAGGTATTGGTTCAGGCACCTTTTAAGCACCGGTACTGTTTTAAAAGTTTCTGTTCGGCACCGGTATCGGAAAAAACCCAAACGATACCCAACCCTAGTGGTAACGTTAAAGAGATTTGGAAAAGGACAGATGCTGTAAGTTGGTTGCAGTCATATTTTTAAGATGAGATGAATTATCATTCAAGGCTGATGTTCCTTTGTTGATATTTTCATTATAAGTCTATGAGCTGCGACAAAGTAACTAATGTTTCTTCAGGTCAGCACTATGGTCTGCATTCAGTAATAACTACATAGTATTTTATTGATCACAAGAAGGGGAAAGAGGGGCACATACCTGACTGGTAGTCTTGTCAACCTCACTCTCTACTTCTGCCATTTTCATTGAGACCAGAAGCCTAAATTTGCATCATGTTGCCTTGTTCATTAAAGTTCAATATGAATATATACTTCCATGACACACTGTAGTCCTTGCTGTCAGCCTCTTGAAGCTATATTGTCTGATGCCAAGAAACTGTCTAATAAACACTGTGGCACCTGGCGAAGTGGAACCGGCATCAATATGTTTCTTTTTATCAAGCTTTTCTGACTTAGCAACAGTAACTAAAGGAGCAGAACTCAGGATCAGTCAATTGGGAAAGATGTTATAGATGATTCTAGTACCCCTTTTCCACCACATGGATCCAGTTCCATTCTGGCTGCTGCACGTTTTGAAACGTTAAGAGCAATTTGACCAACAATAAATTGGTTCCCAACTGGAACCAAAAAATAGCAGTGCGGACTGCGATGACATCAGTATGCGTGTCCTATTCTACAGGTTGGAAGGAGAGGATGGAGAAGGCAACAATGGAAAAGTCAACTGAGAAATCACAAGAAAAACAAGAGCATGCAGTGGTCTCATACGTAGTTGGTCTATGCTTATTTTTAACAAGAAGTATTTGTAATAAAAGAACAAAAGCCTGCAGGTATTCGATGTTGCCCCAGTTGTTTACTTCCTTTGTGCACTGTACAACTATTTCTGTTGATTACACATCCTTGATTGCAGTCATTCCACTCAACATTGGCAGAAATATGAGCTGATTTGCTTGATATCACCAAGGTTCCAAGGGTCCTGGACAGAAGTGGTTCAAAAATCAGAGCTAATTTGGTGGAAAAGGTGTATAAGAGCACCCAGGGGGATGGTCTACGTTTATAGGTACAATTTGTGTTTGAGAACTGAGAACACTACATGGAAAGAACATATTGAAAATCTTCATTTAGGTGGTGTTCCCCTTTAAAAATGTTTCCAAGATATGAAGCAAAGGTCTCCAATTTTCCTGTTTTTGCCCATCTAAAACCCAAAGTTATTCAATTTACAATGATATAAAACAGAGGATTGCAGAATGCAGATAATTTTAACTATGAAAGGCTGAAACTAGATAATATTTTGTATTTCTTTTTTGAGAATGATTAACTGTTTGACACTATTTATGATAAACTATGTCAGTTGACGAATGGATTAATCAACCAATCAATTGAGCACTCATATTGACATCATATTGGTCCCATTTCTCTTGTAGCTAGTCTACAGTAGTGCAATGTGGCCACTGTAAATTTTACAACCATGAATCACATTTTGAAACCGTGAATCAAAAACAACTCTGGGAAGTCATTTTGGCAATGTTCCATACTCTGTATTCACACACCCTATGTCTGGTTTGCCTTGCAGCTTCACTCAAACTCAGATAAAGGCGATGGATCCGTCAGGTACATTCTGAGCGGGGAAGGAGCTGGGACTATATTTATCATCGACGAGGTGACAGGAGATATTCATGCCACTAAGAGTCTGGATCGCGAAAGGAAAACACATTATGTCCTGCATGCACAAGCCTTGGACCGCAACACAGAGGAGGCGCTGGAACCAAAGTCGGAATTCATCATCAAAGTACAAGACATCAATGACAATGCACCCAAATTTCCAGATGGACCCTTTGTAGCTACGGTGCCTGAGATGTCTGAAGTGGGTGAGTAGTGCTACACAATAAACTGGACCTTCAAATGATTGTCCGACAGTAGTAAGCCTTTGTGCGAATGTGTTGAATGATGAAAGATTGGAGTGCTATTTTTGTTTGCTTTTTAGATATTCTTTATGTTTATAATCCCTTCTATCCCTGTGGTGCATAGGAAAATATTATGGCAATGCTTAGGACTACATTCTGTGTACATCTCAAATAGACTCATGACCAAGTGCTGCTCCAAGATGTTTTAAAAGAAGGCATTAGTATGAAGAGCCGTGATCAAACATGTTATTACCCTGTGCAGCATTGTGCTTTGTCCTCTCTGTGATAATGTTCTCCAGAATGTTTGATGTTCCGTAAGCCAGCCGAGTCCTCTTTTTCATCTTTGTTTTCTGGTTGCTGTGATGGTTTCCCGGGTGGGCAGGTCTTTATAAAGCACTCAATAGTTCCTCCACAGCAATCCCCGCCATCGAGACTGTGGAGTCCTCCACATCATAGAGGAAAGAAAAGCCTCTATCCACCTCCTAAGAGACGGCTGCTACTAGTATGCCCAGCATCATGTGGCAAACATCTATTTTTTATTTCTTTATTGTACCGTTCTGTTTTTAGCTCGGGTGAACAAAAGCCACCCTTCTCTCAGTCCAGTGGATTCTGCCTCTCAGCACAATAGCTCGGAAGTATGGAGCTCAAATATTTCATAGCACTCCTTCAAAACATATGTAGGCTGTGGCCAAACATAAACGGTGGCCAAACTGCTGTCAGAGCGATTTTCCTTCAAATATATACTGTAAGGTGGTGGATATGTGAGTCTGACATTTCATTGAAAACATTCCATTTATATATGTCTGTCTAAAATAATCCCTTCAGCTGCTGAAAAGAAGTAGAAATACTTATTAAAAAATACCTCAGAGAAAATGAACAGCTTCATCAGTTTCTTGCAGCAAGAAGATGGAAATGTGCAAAACCGATTAAATATGCAAACCCCAATAGACCTGTAGGCGCCCTCTTTATAAACAGTCAATATCTCCCTGGTTGCGTTCATGAATATTCATGATCAGACAGGCCTGACACAAATACAACTTTGCCACTCAGTATATTTGTTCCTAAGTTGGATGTGTCAAGTACATGTCTTAATCTCTTTCAAGGGTGCTGCGCTGTATGTTCTGATGCTTTGTACGTGCAGCCCATTCGCCCAGAGGAAAATGCTGGTATTGTACATTTCTGCAAACCACAGATATATTACATTTGTAGGTTTTGTACAGATCATATCAACATTTCTAAAGTGACGTAGTATATTAACTGACTTAATCATCAGGGGGTGGAGGGGATGGTGGGTGGCATATCGCCAAGGTAAGATGCCTGCTAAGCTGCGGACCACTGCAGACTAATCATCAGGAACCAGTTGTTTTTTAACTGTATTTCTCAGCGCCTTTTTAGACCAAATGTGGGTGTTTTTTTAGTAACCTGTCGCTGTGCTTCCACTGGGAATGGTGCCACAAACAGCTGTTATTTTTTAGAAGAAGAAGATATACTTTATTAATCCCTGAGGGGAAATTCAATTTTTTCACTCTGTTGTCCTATACACACAGGCCCGAAACACACACACATGCACGAACAGGACCCATAGTGAATTAAATGGAGAGATGTCAGAACGAGGGGGCCAACCATGGACAAGCGCCCTGAGCAGTTGGGGGTTTGGTGCCTTGCTAAAGAGCACCTTGGCAGTGCCCAAGAGGCAAACATGTGCCTCTCCAGCTACCAGTCAACACTGCAAGTTTCGCCTGGACGGGGACTTAAGACGGCGACCTAACCGAAGTCCCTACGGACTGAGCTACTCAAGCCCCAACTGAGACATTGCCGCCAGCATTACAAACTGCCGCTGCCAAGTTCGTATCACACCGCCGAGAAGGATGCCTCTGTGAGTCGGTATCTCATGCTGACATCCAACGATAAAGCAGCAGTATCGGATTAGTTGGATTGCTGCCCGCTACCTTTAAAACTGACCCGCCCAGTGGGTATTATACCATCGTGGAAGGTGTGTCGGTGTCTGATGCCAACATCACTGACAAAGCAACGGTATTTGGGAGTGAGAATGGGCTGGGATCAAAAAGCTTGGGACAGAATCATTCTTACACAAATACTGTTTCTAGAAAAAATAATTGGCTTAAAGTAGTCAAGCAGTGTACTTACATTGTGCATTTTGGGTCTTTTTATACATGTTAATAAAAGGGATGGTAATTCTATTTATTGATTTTTTTTTCTATACTCCCATGATACTTGTCTTGTAGTAACCTATCTGATTATGGCTGGCTATCTGTGGCTGGTGCTGGGTGCACTTTATAATTATGGCGGGAAAAGAAAGTAATTTTTTCTCAATGAAAGGAAGTCTCATTGAACCTTACAACAAAATGCCAGAAACGGGCCAATGACATGCATTAGCGAAACTTCGTGTTCCTCAGGCTAACTGTGCCTGCACACTGTATTCACCTCTAATTCATCTACTCGCACAACGAGAAACAGCCATAACTGCTAGTGATGGAGAAAGAAAACAAACTACTGTATTCTGTATTTTCAAACAATAGGAATTGTGTAAATGCCGATGCTGTCCATTTCCAACCCGGTCTCACTCAGAAGTTATTGAAATCTGGCCATGGGAAGTGACTTGTGGCATCAGACACTGACAAAAAAAGCCATCCTTTAACATTGGCATGATACGCGGCCGGTCGCCATTATAGTTTATTAACTGTGCTTGGCGGCATCAGGGGGAAACCCGGCGAAAGTGTGAGTAGTGCAAGTGGGAGGGGTGGTGGATGGGTCCAACAAACACCCCTTTTTTCCAAAACCTACCCATGTGTTTTTGAGGCCTAAACCTAAAAGTTGTTGGAGGGAAAAAAAAAAAGTCAATTCGCGTTGATGCACTGATGAAGTGTGTTTACTTTGAAAGAGACAGTATGCAAACTGTAAATTTCCTGTGAAAATGGAAGTGTCTTTTTAAAGAAGACAATGCATGTAACAGGCAGTACTTGATGTGGCATCCCAGAACGTCAACCACCAACACACCCAGGGTACCTTTCACGTCGTATCTGGACATGGAAAGTCCATGACCAAACGACGATATGTGTCGAAGTCAGGGTGAGAATGTGTTGCCATTTCATTACTTTATATTCATGTTATAAATGTACAAATGACAATTCAATGGTAATCTGCACGAGAAATTAAGTAAAAGAAATAAAAATCGGTCATAATAATCATCAGCCTATAGTGATCAATTTGACCCAGACAGACGAGATTATTATATTCCACTGTATCTTAATGTAAGGTCATTTTAAGGTAGATAAAGGTCGTTTTGCTACTGTCAGACCAAAATATGTGCTAAACTCTAAATGAAATGTTATTAGATAGATCAGGTGCTGTAATCTTCATCTGTGAATGAGTACATAATCAGGTAATGAGAATATTTACAGCCCCTATCTGTGTATTGGCATCCTTTGTTTAGTTCTAACGAGACTACTCATTTTAAAGTTTCAGTGTTGGCTGCAAACTTCATCATCGGTTGCACAAAAAGAATCAATCACCATTGATGACCCAAGGGAGGAAATCAAGGACTGTGAAGGGGAAAATAATTAGCCTTTTTTCCCGCCCCCTCTTTTGCTCATGTCCATTAAAGTAATTCCTCTTCGGTTCAGCGTCTGCTGCGTCAAATCGGCTGTAACAATCAACTGTCCTCACACTCCAGAGCACTAATCCCCCAGCATTTGTCAATACTGGTGCTCCCAAGTGCAGGAAGGGGCTGTCTGGGAGTGTGGCAGCTAATTGGTTGTGATGCTCTTTTTTTCCTGTCTAAATTGATTAGCTGGGCACATGCCAGGTAGTCCAACGTTACTGTTTCATACATCCCATTCAACGGTACGACAATATTTTTTAGAGTGCTGGATGAAAGGAGTATCCATTTCCAACTACTGTAAATCTCTCTGTTGAGATGTCTTTAAATGGATATGCTGGAGATGGTATCTCAGCTTTCCTGTCAACCCTTTCACTTCTGGGAAAATCACTAGTTAATAGAGGTTTCAAAACCCAGATGCAGAGGTGGTTGCTTGTTTAGATGAGCAGTTATGATTAAATGAGTGTTAATGTGTGAAAATTGAGCTGAAAAGCACACGTGGGTAAGTGTCAAAGCCTTTATAGACAGAACAAAAGAGATTCAGGGTTGCATACAAAGGACTGAACTCATACTTTTGATTTATTTTCCCCTTTTTGCCTCTCTCAGGTGTTGTTTCCAGTGGAAGCTGCAATCCATCACAAAATACAGATCAATTTTTGTTTTCAAATCAGTTTCCATATGTGATGGCAGGCTTCTAACCCACACTCCCTGTGTATTGACATCCTTCATCACATTTAGATGACATCTTATTTCTACCCATTAAGTCCTTTGCAAACTAATTGATATTTCATTACAGTACAGATGGTGGAAATTGTTTTCTTTCTTTTTTCATTTCATGAAAGTGGGAATGTAGCAAATGGCACAATACCCTTGACTCAGGCTGAGGGAGGATGAAGAAAACCTTGTGGTTGTATTACACCTTCAGAGCCCAACCTTGATCTTTTAAAAGTACATTATGTCTTGTGGTTGTGGCAATGAGTCCAGTGAGGTCAGTAGAGATAGATGGATTGAAACCTAAAGGAGGTGATGAAAGTGGACATAAAAATGGGAAACGGTATGTGACTGGGTTCATAATGGGAAGGACGTTCTGTACATGCTGAACCAAGTCCAGATTTCACAATGTCTCTGCATGAATTCAGGAGAATTCAGAATTCATTTTCTGGCACCCTCAGGTGCTCTCTTTACTGCGGGATGCTAGCATTTCAAAAGGAACAACCCCATTCTAAAAATAAAAATCCAGGCACAAAGTGGAGGGTACTGTACAGCTTTAAGGTTTTATACAACATTCAGAAATTAATACAGCAGCAAACAATTATTTGCTATGTAAACATATATTTGAGTAATGGCCTCCTGAACTCAACTCAACTCTCAACTCAAATAAAGTTTGAGTTGAGTTGAACTGAGAGTGGAGTCACACTCCCTCTGTGTTTGTTGTAATTCTAGCTTCTTTGTTCCTTGTTTTGGTTGCAGTCCAATTTTGCATATATGGGATGCATAGTACACTTCTGCAAACCACAGGTCCTCTAACATTTTTACATTATTGTGTAACAGATGTGTTTAAACTTAACACAACCAAACAATCCAACTGCCAGAATAGGCTTTGTAGTATACGTTTCAGCAAACCATGGATATGGGACGTTTGTTGCCCAGGTGTCATGCAGTCCACTTTCCCTCCACTTCCTGATGATAAAGTCAGCTCACACATCAATTTAGGAACTTTGATAGGATACATATGAAACGTACAAGCTAGCAAGCTAATTGCCAACGCTATACACTGCACTAATACACCATTTACCACTGAAAACGCTGTCCCACCTCGGGGTGATCAAAAGGCATTAATGCGGAACAGTAATGCCAACCCTTTGATTCACACTTAAGGCATATTCATACTGGTGCCCACGCATGTGTTCTACGTTGTTGTGAATGTTCATACTTGTGCGGTGTTGTGTCTGTGTCACTCTGCAGGTACACCTCCAAAACACTAGTTGTTGGTGGGGTTTCTGTGAGGTGCTGGAGTTGATTCAAAACACACCCAAAACACACATTAAACATGGCTTGATAGCAACAATTTCAAACTCAAGTAGCCTACACAAATTGGCTTCACTACAAGTTATAGCATTCACAGATAAAACACTTGTCTTTTGCTGGAGATATTTTCCCCACAAATACAACATGCTAATGTTTATAGCACAAGCCTATGGTATTTTATATTGTATAAATTAGCCTAGCAGCTAGCAAAGTTTTCCTCTACTCATATGAAGCCAGGAAAAACAGCAACATTTATCAAAGGTAATGTTACAAAATACGGCTCCATAACAACACACGAGATTCACCAACAAAACAACTGTCTTAATACTAAACACATTTTCCAAACAAATACTACACGCTAATGTTATTAGCATAAGCCTATTGCATTTTACAATGTATAAAACAGCCTAATGACTAGCAGAGATTTCCTCTACTCATATGAATCCAGGATAAATCACACACAGGACTTAAAATGCTATGTTGTGGGGGCTTTATTTTCTTCACAATTTATTGTTTCTTATCTGTGAAATAAAAGTAAAAAAAAAAGCTTTGTTTCCACTGAGGGAAATGGTTTTCAGCTTATAAAAATAAACAGGAGGTCTACGTCATTGTGACGTGTAGTTACATTTCTGGGGAGGTGCACTTCAGGCAACGGCGTAGGCCTCTGACACAGAGGTACAGTGGGTACAGCTTGGTTCGATGCAGAAGTAAAATCCCACTTTAGGTCAACACTGTTAGCTGTGTCAGCACTGTAGCCCTGTCAGCAAAATTAGAAGGGCTAGCACAGCTAGCCGCCGCCATTTCGGCTGAGCCATCTTCATGTTTGCCTGGCTGCACACGGCTCTTATTAGAGGTGAATCATGTGTCAAGGCAATCCTGGCTCAGACTTTGAATGTTGTATGTTGCACCTTTATGGTGTCTCCCCACCTTCAAAGTCTGGCATTCCATCAGTGTCGTATATCCCTGAGTACCTGATGTCTATTTTTTTTTTTACAAGGTTTAACTATAAGAATAGTCATTTTTTCAAATGTTATGGTCCCGCCTGAAAAAGAGGTTGTGTTTAAAGGGAAAAAAAATAACATCTCTTTAAATGGGATGTGTCCAAGAGCTCCTACATCAGCAGTGTTTTGATTAATTGTTTCATTTCCTGCACTTACAGAGGATTCATCATCCTTTTTATAAGCCAGCCTACAAATATTGTGTCAGGTGGTGGTCCCTTTGTGAGAGCCTTTGTCTAATAGTGGTTGTATTGTAAAGTGTTTTTACTCTCCAGGAAACCTGTTACATGAAAAAAGGTACTGTGACCTTAAAACCTGACCTTTGAGACCAGATTCCCAGCAGAGTTTTATTGCATCGGTGAAACTGATTTTCAAAGTTAATCTTTCGCAAACACGTAGGTACACACTAGCTCTTGAATGCTCATTCTTTTTTGAGTAGAATCAGACCATTTTATGTTGCACTCGTCACCTTAATAGTCCTAAATATATTGTACTTGAACACTTTAGCTGGAGTGCATTTTGAGCAATTGAAAGCCCATTTTATAGTCTTTTAGGAGTGCATAATGAGTGCATTATCAGTCGGAATATGCACTGATATGAATCTGTTTCCACAGTTTGAAAAACCTGGAATATGAAAATATATAGTGTTGGAATTATACAGAACATCTTGCAGTCAGACTCCTCACTGTGCTGTACAGACATGTTAATAATATGAGGTCACAGAAGAGCATTTTCTTTACTTGAGCTATTAACAGAGAACAATTCAAGGTTCATCAATTAAATTATGTACTAACTAATACGTTTTCCTAGACAGATGATTTGGAACCGACTCTGCTTCCAAAGCAATCCCAGAATTGATTAAGTCCAAATAATTCCCAGTGCAATTTTCGCTGCAAGGCTGACAGACATTCAGAGTGCCGGAGCATACTGTGGACTACATGGTTCATTATGGGTGGCATTTCACTCCTGCTCCTTCAGGTTTTCAAGAGAATTAAGTCATATCTGGTGAGACACTGTGGACTTTCACATGTTTAATTTAGTTTTATTCTCAGAGGAAAACAGCAAAGCAAGTGTCCAGAACCTTTACAGTCTCTAGAATGTAAAAAAGAGCTCACGTCTCTTTACACAAGTGTACTATGATTCTTACATATACTCATGTATTATATAAGCTTGCAGGGCAATTACAATGCACTCATCATGCAATTATAATGGCTTAATGAAGCCTGTAATGCTGTTTGAGCAACACTTGGAGTGTTAAATTGAACCACAATGGCTTTTACACAGAATTTTTAAATAACAGCGTAAATAATGAGCCATCCCGCTAAGTTTTTAAATCATTTGACTTTGTTTTTGACATCTTATGCAATGAAAAATACTTTAATACTAGGGCATGCTCTTGTATTTCCCATTTAAAGTTTAACAGCAATAAAATGTCCAGCAATTTCTCTTTCATGGGACATAACACACACACTGCAGTCACTGTCTGTGAATAAGTGAATGTATTTTTATATTATTACTCCCTATTATATTGTTTATACTATCTGTACCAAATATTTTTTCTGACATATTTTGTGTTTACATAATGGCAACCTGTTAACCTCAATAGCGGCACAGAACATCCATTTTCAGGCCAGCCATTTGAAATTATGGACAAGGGGACAATTTTTGCCAAATGGAGCCCTTCATCCACATCCACTTCAGCACCAACACCACCCACCTTTAGCTCTCATACCAACACAGGCAATGTCAAATAAGCTCTTGGCCATTAGCCTTGTAGTGACAGAGATGAAGTCCCTAACAACCATTTTCAAATTCAGTGTTACAGACCCATTCTGTTTTGGATACATATATTCAATATGATCACAAACTCAAAAGGTTGAGTCGGTTATTTTATAACAGAGATCTTTTTTTTTCTTATAATCCGCCTTTTACCTTTAAACAATACATGAAGAGAAAAGTAAACTCAAACATTGACCGAAGAAATTACTGCAAGGAATTTAAAATCAAATTGTGATTGTACAAGTAGGCCTAAATTTACTCTTCATCCATCACTATTTCCGAATCCAGTGTTTATAATGTTAATTTATGCATTTCAAAGTCTGTTCGGGGTTGCCTTGCCAATGTTCCGACGGTCCAAAATTATAGAACCCCAATAATACAAGAATGTTCTACTGAACTGAAGGTCAGTTTCCCTGGCTGGAAGTTATCCCAAAATCAAACACCCATTGCTTTAAAGTCATATTTCTCTGAAAACAGAACACTTCCTACAGCTAGTTGGTGAAGATTCTCAGTCATCCAGGTCATGGTAATCATATGTGCTAATATCGTAGGCAACTGGACTTGCTTGCATTTCTTGAAGACATTTCACCTCTCATCCAGTTCTAGAACTCGCCTGTGTGGGTGGGAACCCTTGCAGAGTCCTAGGGGTCACGTGAGCTCTTAGTTTCAGAGTTGTTAAGGTCACAATGTGAGTCGTTGACCCATCTGGCTACCATGTGAGTCGTTAGGGTCAGATGGGACCAGGGGTGAATAGGTGTGAAGTCGTCTGGGGAGGGATCCCAAGACTGCATTGTAGCCAGCTCCACGGGTCAAGACTCGGCTGTCCACTTACATCTACAGGAGAAGGGACACTCCTTTGAGGACAGCAACGTGCACATCTTGGCCAGAGAGGAAAGACGGTTTGAAAGAGGAGAAGAAGTCATCTACGTCAAGCTGGAATGACCATTGTTAAACAGTGGGGGTGGCCTACGACACTACTTATCCCCCACCTACAATGCAGTCTTGGGATCCCTCCCCAGACGACTTCACACCCATTCACCCCTGGTCCTACCTGACCCTAACGACTCACATGGTGGCCAGGTGGGTCAAGGACTCACATTGTGACCTTAACGACTCTGAAACTAAGAGCTCACATGTGACCCCTACGACTCTGCAAGGGTTCCCACCCACACAGGGTTTCATACCAGTCATTTAGAACTGAAGAAGCTTCTTGGATGAGAGGTGAAACGTCCTCAAGAAATGCAAGCAAGTCCAGTTGCCTACAATATAGCACTTATCACTTCCTACAGCTAGTTTTAGTTTTCTGTTGGTATTTCAGCCTACAATCCTGTGTGTCTTTACTGATCCTTTACAACCCAGCAAACATGAGTGTTTTTTACCCTGCTTTCCAGTGATTTTTATGCCACCAAAAGTGGGTGTTTTAAGGTGAAACATGATCTTTGCCTTACATTAACCAAGTGGTTTTTGTGCCTAAACCTAACCACCTATCACCAAAGCATTGTTGATGAATTTAACATGTCAGTGGTTTACAGAAACCCATAATGATAAAAAGAATTACTGGCAATTGGGTTGTCTAACTGCTGGGAATGTGTATTTTCTGAGAAACAACAGTTTAAAGGAATCAGTATTTGTTTTGGGCATAACGTGCTGCTGGAGAGATGGGCTTTTGTTCCAATGGGACATTTTATGGACGAGCAGATCTTAAGAATTTTGGCCTTTTGGAACAATGACCAGTACTTCAAGGGACAGTAGTATGCAGAAATATTAAAAAAAACACAAACATTTTGAAAAATAGCAATGCCGCTTTTTCCTTCACCAAAATTTAGCCTAACATTGGGACATTTTTTGGCCCCTTCCTGACAAGATAGCATGACACAGTTGGTACCAATGGATGCCTTGAGTCATCTAGTTTCATATGATACCAGTATATTTACTCTAGCTTTAAAACTGATCCCTCTATAGCAGACGGGATATGTTTGCCTGCCTAGTTCCTTAGCTTCTGCCTGTCATACCCAAAGACTGTATGGGTGTACCCTTTGCAGTGGAGGTTTGACCACATAATTTTCACAATAACTGCGGGGGATGTGGTACCAGGTGACAAGTTAGAAGGTGTTTTAATGAGAACAACTTGTATTGTCAGTGACACAAGTCAGTGCAATGTTATTTGAACCCTCTGACCTCCTCTTGCAGCAGCAGTTCATTTATACATCATTTTTATATATGTTCTGTACAGTGGGCAACATATGATCTAAAACAGTGTGCTAGTATTTGCTAAAGCATGCTAAATCAGCAGAGTTGTCATTTTGCTAGCTGTTTCTTTAGGTTAAATGAGGTGATCCTCCAGAAGCTACAACTTCTTCTTCTTCTGTTTTTAAGTGAGGATGTGTCCAGCATTTCAAGTATCTCTTGCTTTCTAGCCCTGCTATCATATACTCAGATTTTGTTCCAGAAATGGTTGCTAGGTGATTTTCAACACACAGCCATTACACATCGTCATTACACATCACATCAACATACTTCTATTAGCATTTGAGAATCCTTAAGAAAGGCAGTAAATGGCAGGAAATGATCTTGCTGTGTTCTTTTTCAGGCACCTCTGTGTTGCAAGTCACGGCGTCGGATGCTGACGACCCCACTTATGGAAACAGTGCCAGAATAGTCTACAGTATTCTACAAGGACAGCCATATTTCTCCGTCGACCCCAAAACAGGTGTGGTATTACTGCATGCTTGGAAAAAAGTGCTTAGACAAAGTAAGCATCCATGCTCTTGAAAGCATGATAACTATAGCTATAAATGGGAGTAATAACTTTGTTATAATCTCTATTGTTGATCTCCTAAAGTGATGTGTATATCATGCTGTAAAATATATGCACCATACGCTTCTTTCAGAGAACATCCTGTTCTATTATTGCGGCACGTCTGACATCATAAAAGCTAAAGCAGCCTCAGTAGAGTTATGGACTACTCATACGACTGCTATATTGTTGAACACGCAATCCACTCTTTGTGGGCCATAACTAACTCCTCAGGGGTCAGAGAAGACATTTGTAGAGATGCCGTCAGAAAGCCATTGTTTCCTGCCTTTTGAAAGGAGGAAAAAAGGCCACAACAGGCAGTGTGCTCAGTGTTTTCAGATTCTATCTTTTGTCTGAGAGGCCTCTGCTGGAATCTATTAAATGTTTATAAACCTTCTAAAGTGCAAGACATATAACTTTTATATGATGTGAAAAATGTGTTGTTGTGAGTGTGGGCATGTCTGTTTATTTCGGATCTCTCTTTGTCTCACAAAAGAGTGTGTGCGTGCACGTGCTCGTCTGAAGTCTTGCATGCTTGCTCTGCTCTGCTGCTGCTGCTGCCGCTGTCGGTTAACATGAACAACAATCCACTTGTATGAATTGATTCATTGCTGTCTGGAACAACTATTGGCCCCTTTGAGACTATACCGCCCATGTAAAACATGAATTCTTTGCTGAATGAGCAACACAAATGAATTGCTGAATATTTTGACTTTACCTCGAGGGAAAAGGCAGTGGGGATTGATGGAGCAATTTCACAGCGGTGTGGTGAGGCAGAAGCAATGCCAATTTTTGAATGAAAATGGGGCTTTCTCATACAACGCCACATTTTTTTCCCATCAACTATACGTTGTTTTAGTTCAAATCTATTTCAGATCATGTTTTGACTGTCGAAATGATTATGCTGCAGTCATTTTCTTTCAATTTTCTGTATGCAGTGTGCTTTTGGACACATCAGATGGCTCGTTGTGCTTAAGCTGACTCGGCATCTTGTCTGCATTGTAATTCAGCGTGGGGCGTGCAGAGGAGTAGGGAGGTGATCGAAGGCCTAGCCAGCTGCACTCTCTGCGCAACACTATTCCACCCACACATATTAATTTATACAAGTCGGCTGTTGTTTTCGCCACTGGCAAACTACCCTCCTCCCTCAAATTAGGACAAGGGACTCCAGCGGTCAGTGGAAAATGTGCACATGGAGGAGGCTGCACTTTGCATGTGATCTTTAATATGCTAAGCCCAAATCTTAAAGCAGTAGTGTTGGCATGCTGCCACATTTGAGCACCACACTGGGGATCTGAAGCTGCTCCTGCATCTGTCTCACAGTGCATTAGCTTGCTTACACCTCCTTATATCCACATGTACCTGGCTCCCACCACACTTAATCTGCAGAGACACAGCAGGATTAGACACACAACACACACATGCAAACACACACGCACGGAGAAATCCACCTCTTCCCATTTGACCTTGGTCCAGTGGCCTGATACAACAATGACAGATATTACAAGACCCATGAGGTAGACTGAAGGATCATTTGAGGACAGAGGGTAATGATAGCATTTGGCCCGCACATATGGTGCTGAAGGAATCCCCAAAGGACCGTCTCAGACTTGACCCAAATTCTCAGCAAGCAACAAAGTGAACAGTTTCACCTGTTTCTTCTACCTGGCGTAGCGGTTTTGATAACATCATCTCGAATCCAGCAGCGACTGAAATGACAGGCCTGTCCCACTGTTTGGAAATTGCATTAAATGGTAAATTGATCACAGTTAGGGTATATCTCTCTCTTTTCAACCTGAGAAAAGGACAAACGGCTTTTTGAACAGGTTGTCTCTGCAAAGCAATCATAAGGATCAGAATCCGGTTTGTTGACAAGTAGGTTTTCAAATTCATGGGATTCCTTGTGGTGTTTTGGCGCATAACAAAAACATAGTATAAAAAAATGAAATCAAACATAGTCAAACATAAATGTAGAACAGAATCAGACTGTTCTTGTGCACTGTTCATTGGTGTACAACGAAAAGGAATGCACCCCAATTTGTACACAACCTACATAATCATGAGCCAGCAATTCATGTGTATTCCACGTGATCTGAAAGGCTGCGATCTTGTGAACAGTACACTGGCGGGAGTAAAGATGAAAGTAATATAATGACCAAAAGTCTGGGCTCAGGAGGCAGGTTGGGGTGTTGAATGTTTCAAACAACACAGGACTTTCCCTCAGTAGACCAGTGTTATAAACTTATTTTAAGTTGGGCTGCCCCCAAGTAAGAATTTTGCTAGTCAGCCAGTAGTCATCATTTAGGGCCATTAGTCAACTAGTTGCCTGCATGTTTGGGTTGAGTTTAAGGTCTGAGAAAGAATAGTATAAGTAACATTGCTAACACTGTGCTACATTACAGAGAAATACAAAACCGTACTGATGAACCTTCATTAATATAGGCCTATATTTTACAAGTTACAAATAACACTGTCAGCAAATGACTGTAATGATTGTGCAAAGTGGCTAATGGGCATGTAGCTACTTACATGTTTCAGATGATACGTCATGTTTGTAGTCGAATAATAGGCGAATGTTTGCCTGCAGAGTTTACATATCAACTTGGGTTCATCCTTCACCTTCTCAAAAATGATCCCACATTTTGGATTTCCTGCCCGACATGTTATTAACTAGCCTGTGTAATAACCACAAGTACCAGCCCTGTAAATTAACGTGACTCCTGTCTGACTGCTGAGCGTGGCCACTTCCTGTGTGTGTCCTTTCAAATTTAATTCCCACATGGTCCAGCCATATAGGCTTTGATTTATTTTGACAAGGCGCAGCTCCTAATAGAGTTTCACATTTCATCGCTGTCCGATGAAAAACACATATCTCCACTTTTGACGATTTTGACTTTCTACGGGCTTTGATGGACACTTCTGACCCCCAGTTGAAATATGTGTTCAAAAGATGAAGTAATAAAACATCTTTCCATTGGTCATTTGGATACCCAACGCTAACAGTTGCTAGGGAATATTATGGACTGTAGAAAGTCAAAATCGTCAAAAGTGGAGATACGTGTTTTTCATCAGACAGTGACGATTTGTTTGATTTTTATTTTGTTTGTCACCAGTCTTGCCAACTAATGACTCTGGTCAACTAACATTTGGTCGGCTATAAGGGGGCAGCCCTAATTTCAAGGCACATAGTCACCATGCTTCTTTTCCTGAACCAAACCTATGTAACTTTACTTGCTTAAGCCTAACCTACATAACTTTACATTAATTACATAATGTGATTTGTGGGGCACAAATTCATAGGATATCATGAACCGTTGTATATGCATTTTGGTAAGATATCATATGAACTGTTGTATGAGAATATGTTGGTACAGTATATCTTACTTAAAATGAAACAGCTGGGCAGTTTTCAGAAGATGCAGTTTGTGCAGAAATGTGCAAAATAGTTCCAGGAAGGTGCAGAGGATCACAGTATGAGGTATAAAAAGAAAGATGTTCCTTAATGTAACACATGTAGACAGTGTCTGGGGGCGAGTTAACTTCTGTCCCAGCTCCTGAAACCAGATATCCCATTCAGCTATTTGTAATAGCTGTTAGAATTTGAATACTGTGCATTAAAGTCCCTAATCAAACATCTGTGGGTATGGCTACAATATGCAATTACTTCATAACTGAAATACTGCATGGCTGTATTGCCACACTATGAGTAAATTAGGGTTGCATCTGTTTATTTTGAAAAACTGTAGGCATGCAGTTTACTTGTCAAATAAACTGACATGGTTAGAGCATATTTAAGTTATCTTTTAAAGGCAAAATCAGAATTAAACAGCCCATGATCCTACATCTCATCCTGCTGATCCTGTAGATTCATATCAGTGAGTCTAAGATTAATTTAGGCATCAAATATGATAGACCATGTTCATCAAGACAAGATCTGAAAAATGGCATTATAATAAAATGTTGTGAAGCACGTGGCTTTTACATTGTGACAGCTGAATTATGATTTGCAGGTTTATTTGTCAAGCCTCACACCAGAACCTTAACCACCATAAATCAACTAAATATTTTATCAAATCAGAGGCAAATTTTAACAGACATCCTGTATTTCAAAGTCAGATAACTAAGACAGACTTGCTAATAACTCGATACAAAATAACACTGAGTTCATACTTCTCAACTGACTAATTAACTCAGAGAACAACATTAAGGCAGCTGCTTGTCTCCGCTGGAAATAAGATTCAATCATGGATGTAAAATTGTAATTGATGCATCTATGGCAGTGTCATGCAGCATGCAAACAAGGAGAGATAGGAACTGAGGATTAGATTTCCTTGGCTGAAGAAATAAATGAGCACGACACAGACTTTGTAAATACAGAAATATAGCTGATACAACTGATAATGATGGAAGGCCTGAGGGGGGAAATGTGGGCAGAAGAAAACAAATGTGTCAGCTTTGAGCTGTGTTACAATAATTTGACATTTCCGAATATTGTCTATAGCTTTAGACAGAACTTGCTCAGAACAAAATGACTTAGGGTGCATCTGAAATTAGTGGGGGTGCACTAGTAGCTGCAATGTCGGCTGGCAACAGCAATAAAATGTAGTGTAGGTGTTACAGGTCTCAAACGTGGTCCCATATGAACATATTATGCAACACAGCTGGAAGACGTTGTAAACAGTAGTAAGTAAATCTAGCGTGTCATTCCTCTTCAGCAACAGTATCCTTTATTTGCACTGGTTGCTCAAAAGCATCATATGTCTAACTCTTAGCCTATATTCCAGGATTTATCCAGTGCCCTTTCTGTATTTCACATTGTAGTTTCACTCACCATGACCACTGCTTTGTCATTACGGCACATTATACAAGCATCCTTCCGGCTTTTATACTTGCACGAGTTTGCTATTGCTGACAGCTATTTTTAGCATAGCCTACATATGAAAATGCATCAGCGCCTGCCAGGGTAATACTTGAGAAGACATTAGCAGGTGAGTCCATCTTATAAACACATTTAACCACAGTTTGAAACTTGTATGAAAAGACTTCAAGCAACCTTAACAAGCTAGTGATATACAGCCTGCCAAGAACTCAGCCTTTGCTGGGCTTATGAAGCTAAGATTAGCTTAGCTGCGAGGTCCATTCATAAACTAAACATTTTGCCAAAATATTAACAATAGTATTAGTGTCAGTGAGCGTATCTGCTAAAGCGAATTACTGCTAAGGAGAAAATGAGCACACGGACGCACCAGACTTTTTTTTAAATTCAGACTAATTGACTAGTCTAAAAAGAGGAAAACATTCAAAAAACAACCACAATTTATTGTTAAGTATTTGAAACATTGTCCCAAAAAATATTGTGTGAATTAAGAGCCCTTTGACGCCTTTAATCATAATCTTTAACAACCAAGTCTGATTTTAAATGCCACTGAAGTACGAGGCACTTTGTATGAATGAAGCTTTTACCTTCAACAAAGTTAAGTTGTTTTTGTTTGTTTTTTGTTGAGCTTTTTTTTTTTTCTATTGAAAGATAGATACAAACAAACAAACAAGGAACAGAATAGACATACAAAACCACATATTTTCAACAAAGTTAAGTGGAAACATATCTTGCGAGGTCATTGTCATGATGAGCTGCATTATCTTCTGATTCCAGGCGGGATCACAGCATCTTCGGGTAAACGATGCCCATTTGGGCTGTGTGTGGCTAGCACCGCTACCAGCAACAGCCGCCGTTCCATGCAGGTTAACATCCAAAATGCACATGTTGAATGTGGTTGCGTATTGCTCCAGTCGAGTGATTATACGCCAGTTTTTTTCTGACAAAGCCTACATTGTTTTAATTTTCTAGATCAAAGTAAAGATCAAATCGCGCTGGTTTTGCGAGAAGACATATTTGTTATTTCCCACCATACTGTTTTAAAACTCCAGTCTACACGGGCATTACCGCAGGTAGGGGGACTGCTGTCTGACGGCTCTGTAGCACCCACTAGTGGCGGGCTAGTTAAGAGGCCTTGTATGTAAATAAAACACTAAGGGCCGAATTCACAAAAGGATTGTGTGGCTTTTGCGGCCGCTAAACCAGTAAAAATGGAGCAAACAGATACCGTCTAATTCACAAAGCACGCGCAGAGGGTGAAATGCTCCACTAACTGCGCTGCCAAGC
>NC_065516.1:10478204-10485994 GCF_006386435.1 Epinephelus moara
TTTATACTTTGCCATGTGGCTAATTGCAATCAGGGGCAAACTGCACTCAGCTGCCAAACTTTGTGGGCGTGTTTGCGCTGGTATATCATTAGCGCAATATCCTTTGTGAATAGGACGTTAAGACGGAGCAAACTGCGGGTGCAAGTGAAGTGCAATTCAAGGTGCTATCAGCGGCCGCAGTTCATTCTTTGTGAATTCGGCCCTAATTCGTTTAACTGACTAATATCTCTGGTGCCGACTAGTGAGGGGCGTACGTTTAATCGTTTAGAAGACTAATTGTCCACATCCCTAATAGTAAGTAACAGCACAATGCCACAGTGCCATGGCCATGATGTAGGGCTAATTTGACAGTGATGTTCATATGACTAATGCACATGTTATTCACTTACTGTTTGGTAAATAGTAATAGTCAATTTCATTGCAGTTTTATATTACATTTTTACCTGTTTATTATTTAAATTTCAGTTGAGGGTGCAAAACATTAAACTCAGGGTGCAATGTGTGCATTTGCATCCTTGTGGAACTGGTTGTACATGCTGTATACTGACAAAACTGTTTGTATGTGCACTAGACAATTTTATAGATAATAAGATTGTCATCTTCACAATATGACGTGTAATTCCAATGAGAGATTTACATTTCAGTCATACCCACTCCACATGACCAGTAGTGAGTGTGGCCAGCTACTGGCCTTGTTGATTTCATAAATGAAAAGTCAACAGTTGATGAAAACTAAAAGTAAAGAGCAAATTTCAAAGTACAGGTGCTGGAGGCAAAACTGTTGCATTCAAATGAAGTAGCTTTCTGCTAAGTCATTATTTTATGACTATTTTCTACGGAACCAACATTCTAGCAACCAGCGTTCACCAGTGTTACAATGAGAATTGATGAATGAATGATAGATTGATGACTTAAGTGTATCAAATCAGTCAGAAATCAAATGCTACAGAATAAAGTCTTAAATACAGACCTGAGTATGAAGCTCAAAAACGTCACAGAACGCTAACACATTGTTCAAACCTCTCTGCCCATTTGTGGAAATTCAAAATTAGACTGTGTCCATAGCATTTTATAAATCAGAGTGAAATATAATTTAGAGGTGTGTCTAGATTATCCACTTGTCGAGTAGTGAAGCACAGAGACTGCAGGTTTTCATTCCAACAGCACACTATGGCATTGAAGGCCAAAGATTATCACACATTCAAAAAGAGTGGAGAGCTTAATCAGTGAAATCACCAGGTGCAGTGTGTGGCGGGAGTGGAAACATCCAGATTCTAATTTCCATAGCAATTCCTGCACTCCGTTTTTACCTGGAGTCGCTTCAGGTGGATTCAGCAGTTCAGAAGCAAGCCCAGTTTTTAATATTCATCATAAATAAACAGTATTTAATTTACAGTTTCATATAGAATTGATTCAGAGGAATAAGTTCAACATTTGGGGAATACCACTTAGTCATTTTGTTGCTAAGAGTTAGCCGAGAAGCTTGATACTACTCTCATGTTTTTATGCTAAATATGAAGCTACAGCCAACAGACCGTTAGCTTAAACTAGCATAAAGACTGGTAACAAGGTAACCTTGCACTGTCCAAAGGTAAAAAATAAAAATCAACCAGCCCTTCAAGAGACAACTAGCATGTTATATCTCATTTGTTTCATCCATACAAAAACTAAATGTGAAAAGAACAAATCGTCGCTGTCCAATGAAAAACACATATCTCCACTTTTGAGGATTTTGACTTTCTACATGTTTTGATGGACACTTCTGACACCCAATGGAGATACGTAAATAAAACGTCTTTCCATTGGTCATTTGGATACCCAATGCTAACGGTTGCTAGGGAATATTATGGACACTTCATGCACTGTAGAAAGTCAAAATCGTCAAAAGTGGAGATACGTGTTTTTATCGGACAGCGATGAAATTCAAATTTAAACAATTTCAGAGATGGCTTGTTATCTTTCGACAGCTCTCTGTTTACCCTATTTTTAAGCTAAGCTAACCGTTACTCACTGTAGCTTCTTACTGAATGGACAGATGTACGAGTGTATCGATCTTCTCTGCTAACACAAAAGTGAATAAAATGCCAATGTATTCTTTTTGGCCAAGTCACCAGAATAAAATGTATGCATCATACGTTTCTCCAAACCACACATTTGTTAGAGATGTACATTTCATACATATCATGTCCACATTTCTAAAGAGACATGGTACAGATTACATGTGAGCTGAATCTTGCATTGGGGGAAGAGGGTTAGATGTACAGAATGACAATTAAGTGAGATGGCTGCAAAGCAACAGACAACATTTTGTTTTAATGAGAGTTTGGGACATTTCTAGCTCTATTTGTAGCAACAAAAGTCGGAATCTTTTAACGAGAGATTGGGACATTTTCAGCCGTGTTTGTTGCAACCAAGCAGGATACTTGTAGGAATCATTTATACTTAACGTTGGATATGCAGACTGAGATGGTTGGAGCCTTCTGTCCATACTCTGCAGTCAGCTCAACTGTATGTGTTCTCATTTTCTAAAAGCTTATGGATACCGGCAAAATGGAGCAGTACCACTGTGGAAACAGTGTAGCAAAGTTCAAGTTAGATACAACCATACAAGATGATGAAATTGAAAATTGAAACATAAAGACACGTTAAGTTTCCACATAAAGGTAAAGTTACAACAAACATGACATTCGTTGTTTGCAGAAATGTAGAATACCGATATTCATTCTGCCGATAGGGTTATCCTTTTACATTTTCAGCGTGTATCACATTGTACAAAGAAACTGGATGGTAACAAAGGTTTGCTGCAGTCAAGGGTTCCAACAATAGCTACAAATCCTGGCAAGGTGTCCTTTAAGAAGGACCCTGGACCCCCTACCTGCTGCTTCTGTTGTGACTGGTCTGGGGATTTTGGTGAATAACAAGAGCGGACACACAAGGACAACGGCATATTAGACAGACAGACCGAACCTCTATCTGCTCACTGAAAGTAAATCACACAGGATAAGAGTTACAAATGATGCCTGGATGTACATTTGACAGGTTCACTCTGGGACAGCTCTGTCACTTTTCATCAGAGTACTCTTAGGACATTAGCTTGCCACATCACCAGACTAGTTAGATTTGCTAAGTGACATGCTAACTGTGTTATGAGCATTCGCCGCAGTGGATTTACTTGATTATATGGTTTGCAAATCTCAAAACTGCAAGCCAGCAGTTTTAATAAGAGCTTTCCATATCTCAGCAAAAGTACATCTTAGACGCTGCATTTATCCTTTTTATAGTCGGGTCATAACTCCTGTCTTTGCCATCACCACTGTGCATCTGTCACTTACCCACAGAGACATCAAGGTTGTTCCTCTTGAGTCTCATAGTCGAATGCACCCCCCCCCTCAACCCCACCTCACATCTGTACACCCTCACACAGGCATGCAAAGACACACCACACTGCAGAACCCCTAAGTCCCTTTTGCATTTTAAATAGGCTAATTTCTCTGCTGATGTGGGACTTGGGAGTGTTCGAGTTTATTGAAGGAGCTGACACAGATCAAGACGTTTTTGTGGTTCATGGATTAAGCCTTACCTCTGGTTAAATCAAAGACAAAGCTGTCACTTTGGCAGTCACTTGTCATGTAGTCCAACCAATTATTTTTAATCAGATTTATGACCCGATATATAAACAGAGAAATCTTTGTAGAGTCAAAAGAAGAGACGCACTATTATGATTTCTATGATTTTTATGGCTGCTTTTGTTGGTGCTATCTACCTTTTCTCAAGCAATGCTGTAAGAGTGCAGACACACAGGGATAACATCGTATTGGATGAGCCAAAAACCAAGATTCCTGAAGCTGGAGATTGAAGAGCGCTTTAGTAATCTCCTATAATCCTTTTTGTTCACCCAGGAGATTGTCCTCCTTTAGAAGTTTCCAGCCAGACAAAGAGGTGGATAGTGTGATGGTATCAACTCTAATAGACTGGGGAGGTTGAGGAAAAGGCTAACCACCTCACTGTGTCAAATGGGCCCAGGTTCAAGGAAGTCAGCTCTTTCTCAATTATTTTCTAAATTAACTGACGAGCTCCATAGAGATTTCGCAGAGACTATCTGAGGTATTACGGCTCAGCAATGGTCGGGAAGGGGAGTTCAGGGGTGCAATCCGCATGTCAAAGTACTGACATACCTTTCAGATACTTGCACTTTCCCCAAGAATACCCCTGTGGCCTTTTTCTGTAATGTTAAAGAATTTCATTCAAGAAGGAATGCAGTTCAGAGATTGTACATTTTTAATGTAGCTGTATGGTGTCACCTATGAATTTGTTTCCACGCATTCCTATGTGGTCATGAATCTCTCTTCCCGTTGGGTGTTTTCTTTGTTTTTGAATAGTCTGAGCCAGCAGCACTTGTCGTTTGATTGCTTGACACCAATGATTGACAGCAGATCATCCTAACTGCTGTGAACAACAGTGGAATTTTCAATGCCGAAAAGAAGAAAACCTCATACTTTCAGCGTGTGCCCATTGTTCCTAAACCCGCTGCCGTGAAATATTGCTCGGGAGCGATGCGCCTTCATGAGTAAAGGGGTAATAAGAGACTTGAAAGGTCAGATCGTCTGTCTTGGTGTTGTTTTAATGGAAAGTGTGGCCACTTGCCAAGGTCTGTGTGTCTCAAGGACCCCAGGTTAAGTAATGCTAAGACTCCAGTTAATAACAAAGGACTTCAAATAGAGTTTGCAGAGCCTGCATCATTACAGGGAAATGGCTGCAAGCACTTTGATTAGTTTAGAAACCAAGAAAAGTATCAGATCCATGCTGAGACCTGACATTTGAAAAGAACAACAGCATACTTCTTGGGAATGTTTTATTACACATATAGAATTGGGAAATGGAATTTCTCCATGGGAACATAAAAGACAGGCATTGTATATTTTTTGCCCAGTTTTGCAAGGGTGTAGAATTTTGAAGGGACGGTAGAATATCCAGCGACTACTGAAATATCCCTAGCAATAATTTGATCCAAAAAATGTAAAATGTAACCACCAATTTCCATCAGTGTCTCGTCAGTTGCACACAAATGGTTAACAGATCTCAGTCCCTAGTATGAGTCCTGCCTCCATAACCAAATAACACTGATAGAAAATATTGCCGTTTCGTGCTTAAGTGTGAAAGGCTGTAGTTACATCTACTTCTGTCAACTGGATGTGCTCTGACAGGTCTAATTATGCGTGTGCTCCCCACTTAAAAGCTGAGGACAATATGCTGCATAATGGCAAGATAAATGCCTGATCAGGAGTGCTCACAGTTTAGTTTTGGTCTTCCATCTCTGATGAAGAACAGCGCACAGCCACTTTAACTTAGTCTCATCCAGAGAGTCCTAAACAGGGTAATATATCTGTCAGATGGTCTAGCATAATGCACAGCAGACAATAAGGCACCAAGAAAATAATATGACTTTATTCTAATTTGATTACAAGTTTATTCTTGTAATATTGCAGCTTTTGCGATGTGTTTTGATTTTGAAAGTTTTGGAGCATGAGCATAAATCTTGTTGAACCACATGTGCTGTTAAAGTCCAGAGGTTTGTAAATGGATTAGAATGAATTTATGTTTCACTGCCTGAATAGGTGCCACATGCACATTTAAAGAGGTTACTTTCCCAAACAAAAGAGGATGGAATGGTACGCAATGCCGACATGCACGTTGACTTAGCAGGAATAACATTAAATTGGAAAAGTTGACCTACATGATAATAAATATTTGAAAGCAATCCAGACTGCCTGAGAGCCATACTGCATTATAATGTATTACATTTTCATATTATTAATTGTCACCTGCTGCCTGACTTTTGTGTTTTCCTTATTATGACATTTACACCATAAAGTGGTGCATTAAAAAAATCACCAGAATGCAGGAAATGTAGCATCTGTGTCATGGACCAAGCAGTCAAAGCACAAAAAACAGGTTTAAAGTTAAAAAAGTTGGGTTTATTTTCCCCAGAAATAAATTTTACAAAGTAAATGACTGAAGATAACAGAGTTGGAGTTATAGGGCCCTTAAAAGAGGTCAACAAAACATAACTCTACTGAAAAATAAGGCTAACAAAACTTAAAGCTCCAGTAGGCAACATTGTTTTGGTATAATTGAGTAAAAATTTTATAATATCCTCTAAGCATAATGTAAATCAAGTGGTCTGAGGCAAACAATAGGTTCCTGCACCTCACCATGGCTCTGTGTTCAGCCTCTAAAGAATCGGTATCGTGCCAATGTGCATCAACCAATCAAAGGTCAACTCAGACCACTGCGTTCCTATTGGCTGTTCTTCTGCATATGTGCGTTCCCGTGCCACCAGCAGAAGGGGAGAGCAAGCAGCAATGGCGAACAGTGCACCAGGTAAAATGTCTACAACTGCCTACACGGCTAAACAACCCAAAAAAAGAAGACACAACCCGGAGGGGAAGGGTGAGGTGGGGCTGGGCCCAGCCGGAGGGCGCGAGGGTCGGCCGTGGGAGCGGAGCTGAGGGCTCTCCGTGGAGAGCGAGAGCCGAGCCTCGGGGGTATGTGCGGGTCTGCGAGGGAGGGATGGGGAGGGCTGCTGCGCGGAGAGGGAGAGCGAGGCTCGGGATTATGTGCGGGTCCGCGAGGGATGGATGGGGAGGGCTGCTGCGCGGAGAGGGAGAGCGAGACTCGGGAGTATGTGCGGGGCCGCGAGGGAGGGAGAAATAGAACCAAGTAGGATAAAATACTCGCGTGCTCGTCTGGTAGGAGGGGCTCAGGGCAGAGATGAACGAAACCTAACTCAGATGAGACTCAAAAATCAACCGTTTTCAGGCTTTCTACCTACTGCAGCTTTAAAGTTAACTCAACAAACAGACCTAACTGAATGAGACAATGGGGCAACATATATACTGGCTGATCAGACCACATTAAACACAAAAGGAGAGAACTTACATAGACAATACCTGAGGCTGACACAAAGAAACCCCTTACCCACCCCCATTATGTCATAGCTCTTGGTGCAGTCTTTGGGATGGCCTTAAAACCAGGCTCCACCCTCAGCCTCATCTTGGGCCCAACCCCAACCAGGAAGTGGTGTCGGGTAACTCAAAGACAAAGAGAACAAAGTTAATAACTTACAAAAGCAAACAGCGAAATTATGAAACAATGTAAAATAGTAAATATGTGCACATTATCGAGAAAACAGTGTGTCCTCAAAGTGCTAATAAGTTGTAAATTAAACAAACTGGTGGATGTATTTTAAGTGACTGCAGATTATAGGTAACTGAACAATGGTGTTGGTGAGTATGGGAATCATTCAGACTTTTGTGTGGCTGTGGGCACAGCCATCACAGTCTGACACTCAAAGTTTACTGGGAAACGACCCCCAGCTTGTTGAAAAGAAACATTTGCTCTTGCAGTTTTGTATGGTAAAATCAAAATCTTTGTGAGTGTTTGCGGAGAATATTTTAGGTTTCAATGAAAAGAGTCAGCAACCGATGATTGAAATTGTGTTTGTATATAAATGCACAATTTAAACCTCTTTTGTTTGGTCTGTTATGAAGAAAATGCGTTTATTGTTTTATTTTCCTGCCACAAGATCCCGGATATGCCAGAGTATTTATACAGTGGATACATACTGACACCTAACGCCAGGGCCACACCGCCCGCGGAAGCGCCGCGAATAGCCTCGAAGCGCCGAGAAGAGAAGGCAGTTTCCTTTCGGCACCCATGTTAACCGACTGTGTCGTCCACACTGGCCGCGCCGCGCCGGGAAGCTCCGCGGCAGGCTCACGATTTGCAGC
>NC_065516.1:10486073-10530049 GCF_006386435.1 Epinephelus moara
AACAGCTGGGAGCAGAAGCGCTTGTCGACGGCGTGGAGAAATGCGCGTCTGATGTGAACGGAGGTTCTCCGGCGCGCGCGAGAATTTCGGTGCGCTGCGCTTCGCAGGCAGTGTGGCCCTGGCGTAAGATTCTCTGAGATAGCAGAGAATCCCACTAGTCCCAGTATAAACACTTGTGTTCATGTGGATGTAACCCGTAGTTCTGGCATTTCCAACAGGAAGGGCAGCATGTTAATCTGCCCCGCAGACCCGCAGTTCAAACAGAGTGCAGTCTGTCACTGTCTGATGCGTTCTGCCTTTCAAATGCTAAGCAAAGTATAATTCACCACCATCTCACAGGTCACTCGACTCCTTTTTAATTAGGCTAATCATTCAACTAGAACTACAGTTACAATGTGTAACCACTATTATTACTTTTAAATGAAGAACTAATTATAATATTGAACAATTAAATGAATACATGAAAAGCGCAGAGGGAACAAAATGCAAATGCAGCTGTTTTAAAGTATTTTTTATTTTGTGTCAGAGAAGAATCTACCTGGCAGTCAAAGTAAATTTATTTGCTTTGATGTCCCCTGGAATAAAGCCCTGAAACACATTAGTGTCTGTCTAGCTCGCTGCCCCACTTAACGGTTGTTCTTTTGCAAGCAGAACTAATACACATGAAATGACACCACATGAGCAATAGACACTATCAGAGTTGGTACATAAAACAGACTGAATCACTGGAATATGCTTGAAAGTACCTGACAAAAAAAACAAAAAAAAAACAAGTTTAGCTTTATTTCACAGTGTCCAACGAGTAGTGTTTTGTGTTGCCACAAAGGGGAATTTAAGGACACAAAGTACACTATGACATTTTACAGTGAAAAACTCTTGTTTAACCAGTCAACTGATTCTGTCTTTTTTATTGAAAAAGTCTAGAAGCATCAGCCACTAGAGAAATATGAACAAGAGGAATCAATAGGTTAGAGTTTATTCACACCACTGTGGATACAGAGACTCTATTCGGAGCTCATTCATAGAAACTTCATCACCATGTCAAGTTTATTTTTTTAAAGGTTACATTGTGGAGATTGCAAAACCATCTGACATGGGGTCAACTCTCAAATGCAATTTTCAACAGAACACTGACTTACTGTGCAAAAACTGTTGCTCTTATAACTGTTCTTTTATTTTAATTGCCTACGATAGTTATATCAGTACTCCATTCAGGTTTATCATGCCATTTATGATATAAGTTCCTTTGTTGTTGATTTACTGCTGATGAGTCCAAGTTCCCAGGTAGTCCTTAGGCCCTCAGCCACAGCTCAGTGTGACAGATGATGTGTAACCTAAGATCCCCTGGATCTTAATACTGTTGGCTGCCATGCTCCTTGACCCACTTTTAATGATTATTCTGCCTTAGGCGAGTGGATTAGTTTCTGTCTATAGAGTCTTGAAGGAAGAAAGAGGGAAATGACCTATTGTAGCCTTTAACACAGCTATAGATGGCTCTTTTGGTAATTCAGGGAATCATACAAGTTCATTAATTCATTCCAAAATGATACTCTGTAAATTCAAGCTGTTACTGTTTAAATTGAAAACTGAATATGAGGCTCTGAAATTGGCTTTTTTCACTATCTGCCAGTGTGGTAGGCAAGTTTTTGTTTTTCTTAATCTGCCACTTTTAAAATCTAGATGATTTAAACATCATTTAATTTAAAGAATGATGTTATTCAATGTCTGTTATGGCCTGTGTATAAAGCTCATGTTTTTATCGATGGGTATTGGTTAGAATTCATTGAGCCTTGACTGTCAATCAAAAAGAAAAAGGTGCTACCGCCAATGACGTGTGCAGTTACGACATGTCTCATGCCTTTTCTCTGTCTCCCAAATTGACGGATGGCCTGACAATTTTACGCGCCACTGCCAACACCCACATTTGATAACAATATTTGGTAAAAATGAACATTTACTTGGTCAGGTAACAATGTTCTTCAAATGCATTTTAAGAAATGTAGATCAGCTCTGCATTTTTAATATTTTGTCTAATACAGTTTTTACACGATGTTAAATAAACGACTTAAATTGGCTTTAAATCCAGTTAAATAGATCGTGGACTTGGACTTCTATGGCGCCTTCAAGTGCTTAGACACTACTTGTCACATTCATCCATTCACACACATATTCATTCACTGGTGGCCAAGGCTACAAGGTGTACACAAGGTGCCATCTGTTGCTTAGTTTAAACATTCACACCCACTCTACTTTCTGAGCCACAGCTGCCCCACAGTTAACATATATAATTTCTGGTCAACTCATTTTTAGGGAACTTGAAAGACCATGACCATGATCAGATTTGGTCTTATAGCTTTAATTTGTATAGATGGTTTCTTTGTCTTAAAAACAACAATTAAAGTTACTCTAAGTTTGCCAGCAAGCTGTGATATTAATCTGTTGCTACAAGGGCAGATAATGTACCAGGGGCTTTTTTAAAGAGCAGAAAGAATGAACCAAAGTCACAAAGCATTAACAGCCCAGGATTTACTGTTAGCTTGTTAGCTAGTTAGCTTAAGTGTCTCAACCTCCTGACAACAGAAAGATGGCTGTGACAGCATCTGCATAATGTGATGTACTCAAGCAATATTTTCTTGTGAGGTTGACTTTGAAAATAATTGCTAGAGTCAGAAAGGAGGGCCTTATACCACTTGTGGATGAAGTGATAGTGAGAATTATCTTTTGCCTGCCAAAACAAAGTAAATATACGTCCATCAGCCATTTTTTTGAACAGGACTGATTGCAGTTAATTACATTTATTTTAATTCCCAGAGTAGAATGAAAGTAAGAAGTGGAACTGGAGTGAAAACATATTACAAAGAAACCAAATTTGAAGTAAGGCCATAAACCACTCCAAAATAATGTTTTCATCTGGCTGCAGTGATGTTAGTGATGCCTTGATACATTCTCTATAGCCATCTTATCGAACGTCGCCTGCTGCTGTGATTTCCACTCACAACATGAGGCAACAGCAGTCCATTTACCGCCATGATCAACACCATCCCATTTGCTCCCAGGTCTCACTGCCCCCGGTCAGCTGTTGTGTATTATTGCAGGGTTCACAAGTTCACAAGAACACAAGTTCAATGTTTGCCAGAGGGTCTTGTCTCATGGCGAGAAGCAAGATTTACAATAAACACTGATGTAACTGGTAGAACATATTAAATCAGGCTCCATGTGGTGATGTGGTTTCAGGACCTTAGATGGCGAATTAACCCTCCAGCATCGATATAGACACACACAAGAACTAACAGAGACAAACAGACATATTAAGACTGTACACACAAAGACACACACACGGACAAATATGTGTGCAAGACATGCAGCTATTATATTCTATAAATCACCTACATAAAAAAAAAAAAAGTACTCTCTGGGTTTCTGGCTCGCTACTTTGTGGCAATTTACCTGTGTACAGTTTTTCTGTAGTGGGCAGAGGTGCAGTCATATATCACTGAGTTAGCATAGTGAAAGTTCATGGTTGTGTTTCCTGTGTTATTGTAGTAATAAATGTGATTGAGGGGGTGCCTGAGAAAGTTGCATCCTGCCCCGATCCAAGGTTGCATAGTCATTTCAGATATAATGAAAAGTGAGGAAAGGCTAACCTTGACAATGTGAGACCAGGAGAATCAAAGATGAAAGAAGCACAGTTCAGTCTAAAGAAAAGTGTAAAACGGTGCTGTAAGAGAAACTGGAAAAGGCTTTGGTGCGAAAAAGATGAGAAGTATCACAGTAACATTTTGTCAACATGACCAATTTCTGGTCTGTTTACCCTTTCGCTAGTGTTTCTATCCTCAAAATACCAAACTATATATTTTACTTGATTAGTTGCTGTTAACTGCAGTTTGAATATTTGAGCTCCAATACTTTGTTTTTCTCCATCCATGCAGGAATCATCAGGACTGCCTTATCTGACATGGACCGGGAAGCCAGAGAACACTACACCGTCGTTATCCAAGCCAAAGACATGGCAGGCCAGGTCGGAGGCCTCTCCGGCTCTACCACCATCAACATCACCCTGACAGACGTCAACGACAACCCGCCCATGTTTCCCCAAAGTGTGTATACATTATAACCTGAAAACAGCAGTCCAGCTGACAAAGTACAGGCCTAAAAGTCCACTGTGTGAGATTTATGGGGACTTAGTGGCATGTAGTGGTTAGGCTTGCAGATTGCAACCAGTTGAAACTTCTCCCTGATAGAATTCCTTTAGTATCCATTGTTTAGTGGGTTTTTACTACTTATCCACAGAGGTCTCCTCCTCTCCCAAAGAAAAGGTTCAGGTGATTAAAACAGGTAAAATGATTTGCCACTAGCCCAACACCTGCTAATTTATGTTCACTTTTTTCTCTGATAACTTAAGATCAAGACGTTCAGGTGGTTTTTACCGGGAGCCAAATCATCCACAGATGTGTCTTTCTCTTTGAAGCAAATGGACCCAGTATGAAACTGCTAAAATTAAGCAGTTTCACGTTAAAAAAATCTGCCATCTTTGTAGAGTCGCTGCTAACTATGGTGACACGAAAATGCAAACCACCCTATCTAAAGCCAGTGTTTGGTTTGTCCATTCTGGGCTACTGTAGAAATGGCAGTCTCCGTAAACAAGACCCGCTCCCTATGTACATATAAACAGCTCATTCTGAAGTAACAAAAACAAAACTATTCTCATTTTCAGGTGATTATACACGAAAGAAAACATACTTATCATAATATATTCCATTTCTGCTAATATTTCCCCCTAGATCCCACACACTGGACCTTTGCATAAACTCTTTTGCTGAACAATCAGTAAGAAACAATAGTTAAATGAATAATAATTGGGTTGGGAAGACACTAGAATCTCTTTTGCCATAACCCTTTATTTGATAACTCTTTAACTTGGGAAAATTTTTAGCATTTTTGCTCATTAACTAGCCAGGGGGCTAATTTAACAAAATAATCTATCATTATTGTGTTACTACCACAAACCTGGATACAGAACTTACATGGCTTGTATTAAACAGCCAAGCTGTGGCTTGAAAGCTGATGCGCTGTTCTCATCCATTTTGGCCTTGAGCAGAAGACCTCCACCTAATGCCTGAGGCAGTTCCATACCTGAAAAGCATTTTTAAAAAGAGTTCTGTACTGTATTTTCCTCCTGGAAGGGGAAAGATAGCAAGTATCTGTAAGAGGTGCTATTTTTATAATCATTCACACTGTAGAGCAAATGTCCTAGTACTTCTACTAATGAAAGGCCAGCAGGTTATTATTTAAGTGTATGTTTTTGCTGCTTGCACAAAAAGAGGAAATATTCCAGTATATGCAGAGAAACAAAACATTATATGTTTTTTTCTAGAATGCAATAATTAACCATTTATCAATCTTGGAAGGTTTAGAGAGCAAATCATGGATTGTTGAGGCTTCAGTTCGTACACCTATTCAGCATTGCTTACTATGATGTATTATACTTCATTATTGTGTGACTCAGTAGTCTAATATTGCAGTTAAATTTTCCATAATTAGCTAAATTAGACCAGCATTCATCAAAAACCCTCTGTTTTGCACTCTGAATTTCCTCCATTTTAATGATAGATTTAAGTAATGATAAAGTTGTGATTCCTTGTCTTTGAAAGTGCCTCATCAAGCACAATCCCCCACGGCTCGGAGTTTTTCATTTTGTGCTGCATTGAAAAACTGTTTCAAAACCCTCACCAACATTGTCTGCATAATCGCCTGCCTCAGTTTGATCTGCTCCATTGCGGTGCTATGAAGCTCAGTTTAGCATTTAATGTCAACTGAGGCACTCCAGAGTATCTTTAATGACATTCCCTAAGGAAAGAGTGGTGATGGTATCAAATTGCTTAGCTAAGCCCTTTTAGGGGAACATTTAGCAGATTTGGGGCAGGTCGGCCTCTGTTTAAAACTGTCGATGACTGTTTGATGTCACTAAGTGGGTACACATCAATGTCCATCCACAGAAAATTACCAGCTGTACGTCCCTGAATCAGCTCAAGTAGGGAAACCGGTGGGGAAGATCAAAGCCAATGATGAGGACCTTGGCGTCAATGCGGACATCAAGTACAGCATCATTAACTCAGAAGGGGCCAACACGTTCTCCATTTCCACGGACAGGGACACGAGAGAGGGGATCATCAGCCTCAAAAAGGTAAGAGCATGCTGTCTACAGGACAGAAATGTGATTTCAATGACTAGCCATGTGTATCAGTCTCTGATTGGACACTGACTTAAAGGTGTACCATGGAGAGTTTTGACCACAAGTGGTGCTACAAAGGAGCTTCTCATGTTGTTTGTATCAGATAATTAGCCAGCATATGAGGACAGTCTTGCATGCATTTACAATTTTGCCAACTGCAGATGGTGGTGACAGTTCGTAGATGTAATGCGCTTTAAAAGGTAGCAATGCTGCAATAAAAGAGGAGTAGAAGAAGAATACCAGCTTATGTGCACTGTTCCAAGTCCCAAATAATTCAAAATAAATAGGCTTTGTTAGGGTATAAAGTAGAAAATGCATTTAATATATAGGTCGAAGACGCTTACAATTTTATAGTAATGCTCAGTTTAAATGAACCCATTTTGTTTACAATGAAATCTCCGCAGTTAAACAAATCATGCGGTGAAATTAGATTTCTTGACAACAAACATGACATTAAAGTGAGTGCTCTCAGGCAACTAATTTACCCTATAATTACATCTGATTTAGTTTTGTAAATATTGGCCTATATTAATTTCATTTATGACACTGGTGCAGATAAGCGAAGTCAGTCTTAAAGGGACCGCTCACCCCCAAATCAAATACACATTTTTGCTCTTACCTGTAGTGCTGTTGCTCAGTCTAGAATGTTTTGGTGTGAGTTGTTGAGTGTTGAAGATATCAGCTGCAGAGATGTCTGCTTTCTCTCCAATACAATGGAACTAGATGGCACTCAGCTTTTAGTGCTCAAAGGGCCAACAACTGAAATTTGAAAAACTCAACAGCGATGTCTCTTTCAAGAAATCATGACCCAGTTACTCAGGATAATCCACAGACCTTGTTGTGAGCAGTATCATTTAGGAACTATTTTCTTTCTACTGAACTACACCCACCAACTGTATCATCGTACAGAAGGAAGCATGCAACTACTGCTAGCTCACTGAGCTGGCTAACATTACAGGTTAGCCGAAAAGGACACCATGACTGTTTACATCTTGGACTGTCACGAGTAGTGCCGGAGATTCTAATTGACCTATGGCTGAGCCACGCCCCCCTCCACTCACTCATACAAACTATCAACATTCAGTGACCGGCGCTATGGCAGGTGTCACAGTACACGGCATTTCGCAGGAGAGAATTGATGATTTTTGGAGACATAACGATTAGATGTCATTGAGAAGTAACCAAAAGGGCCTAATCTATGCATTGGAGGGATATATTAATCATTTTATTGTTGAGAAGGTTGATAAAAAGCTTGAATTACAAGCCAAAATTTACAGGTCACAGTGTACACTTGTGAACCCCATCTTGTTGCTGTCGCCATCAAAGACAGTAAGTGAAAGTGCCACTGAAGTTAAGGTTTTTGGCTCAGAATATGAGAAAAGGATAACGGCCTTTTTTACCATCTTTACCAAGAGTGTCTCTCCGTTAGTTTGGTGCTACAGTATTTACAGTGAATCATTCAGCTTAACATTTGCCAACCTGTGTTATCTCTGCGATTACAGATAAATTAATGAAGCTAAGCTCCAGAAGTTAACGTTAGCTTAACTAGAGCCCTTTGGACAACAGCTAACAATGATGTACGATCACCAAAGTACAAAACTAGAATAAAATAGGCTAATGAACTCCCAGCAAACAAGGTGACATGATGAACAACGCAGCTAGGAGCTAACGTCAGGCTAACTTTAGCTAACATTAGCTAGAGATGGTAAAGATAACTTTATATTTCTTTCCAGCAAAGTAACAATACGTTGCCTCAAACATGATGTTGACTTACCTTAGCACAGATGTAGATATCCTTGTTAATCTTATTCACGTTGAGTTGATGTTGTGGTCTAACGTTACCGCACAACTTTATCCAAAGGAGACACTTTTCTCGGTTGAGATGTGGTTTAAAGTGTAAAAAATACACCCCGTCACCCAGCCTCTCACGATACCTTGTGTCAGAGTTGCATGCACCCCATGCACACTGTTTGACCATTTTTAGACTTCAAATCTCAGAAAAAGCTGATAAAACCGAACAAAACTGACTTTCTGTAATGCATTTCAATGAACGTCCAGGCAGAAAATGTCCGAGTGTATGGGAATGGCTATACACACTGTGATTGGCTCATTGCGTAACCATAGGTTAGTTATCGGTTGGAGACCCCTCAGTTGGCTGAGATTGTTTCAAGTTGAGCAGTCGTTGCTAGTCATTGTGCTGTGCAGGGTACTTCTGGGGATGTTTCAATCCCCAGATTTTGATGCAGACTGAGCGGTTCTGGCTTGAATGATACTCTGTGATACAAGCAGCTGCAGTCACAATGCAGTGGCAGTAAGCAGGAGAGATTGCACCATAAGTCCCTGAGATAACATTATCACCTCTCTTCTGCTCAGAGGTGGTGAATTGTCCTCAAAAATGTTGTTGCACATTTTCCGTCGTTAACGCAGTTAGCTTGTTTACTATATTTCATGAATGCCACTGTCAAATTGAACATCCCGCTGAGCCCATTCAAACTTTAAAACTGTATATGAAAAAAAAGAACTGTCCAATGTCCATATTGAAAAGCCTGGTTCGAGTAACATCATTCTGAGTTGGGTACAGCCGTAATCACAAGCGCAAGCCTCTTGTCCATAAGTAGATGCACGCTTCCTTCTGTGATGTAATATGGCTGGAGGGCAGGGGTAAAATGTCCCTTTAAAATAAAACTTTAGTTGTACAAACTTAAAATTTTGCTTATTTTTGTCCAGTTTGTCCAACTGACATGTTACTGCAAAGTGATAATAGGTGTTTCTTGAGTAGACTTGCAGCAGAAACTGCAACAGATACTTTATCTATCCTGATAAAGTGTACCTACTTTGTACCGTAACTGTTCTAATTATATTTCCCAATGGTGCCTTTATCCCAACAGCCCCTGAACTACGAGAGAAAGAAGACCTACACTCTCCACATCGAGGGCATGAATACACATGTGGATCCTCGTTTTTCTTATCTTGGCTCTTTCAAAGACACCGCTACCCTTAAAATCACAGTTGGGGATGTGGACGAAGCCCCCATTTTTTCCATAGATCATTACATCCTGGATGTATATGAGAACTCACCGAGTGGCACGGAGGTGGGCGTTGTAACGGCTCGAGATCCTGACAGCAGGAACAGTCCTGTCAGGTAAGACACTTCAACTCCTACATATACAATCTGCCGAAATGATTACAAGTATTCAGAGGCAAAGCAGCTCTGTGGGCACACTGTCTTATTAGTTGTGCATCACTGGATATAATTGAAGATCTACAGTTTTTCTTGTTAAGAAATATGACAAGCCCACTGTGAAAGCAAAGGGTAAGAGAGGACGCTGCTAATATTATGAGGCTTATTTTGTGGCTCAGCGCTCTTTCAGATGTGACCGGCAGCCAGTGTAACTGTCACTTTGTCAACCAATTTGTTGCCAAAAACTTAATATATTTTTTGAAACATATCAGTCTTTGCCAGATGGATTCATAGACATTTCCAAAGAGGCTGGTTACCATATCTACTCAGATTAGCTTAGTTGCTGAAGCATACTTTTGCCATGCAAGAATTTTGATAATGAGAATCAAGTACATCTTTGCCAAACTGGTCACAGCCCATCAGAAACTGCTTGCTTATTTATTCATCTTTTGATCCCAGTTTCTTTTCTGGCATTCAGGTTTACCAGGGAGACATCTTTTGCTGCAAAAACCGAGGTGCTTTAGATTTGCCCCTTGAGGTTTAAGTCAACTAATAAGATTATTTCTGCCTCCAAGAAATGTTTGTCTAACTAAAACTGCAATTTGCATGTCATATCTCTGCCCCATATAATTGTACCTTTTGTAGATAAGCATTTGAAGCTCTTACTTGGCACTGCACATATATATCAAAATGTGCTTATGTAAAACTGCATGATTTGTAATGCATGTTTGACGTATGCAGCAGCCCATTATTTTTGTCTTTGAGTACCATATGACAGCTTTCTAAATATTGAGTGAGAATGTTTCAGGTGACTACCTCTATAGAGGGTACTGTTAAATAGGTTAAAGAATGTACTGCATTTTGTTTGACAGCCCCTTTTTGCTTCTGCTTCTATACTTGCCCTTAATGTTTCACACACCCGCTAAAAATCAGCAATATGCGTAGTGAGTCCGTCACATTTTTTGACATCATCAGATAGATGGTTATTTTGCCTGCAAGTCTGTGAGGTAACCCGAGGCAATACAGCTGCTTAGCATATTTGTATGCACTCTAAACAAATGCTTGTGAACTGTTGAAAAAAAAAGATTGATATTACCCTTAGGCAGTGGAGTAATCCTAGGTTTTCACTCCGCGCAGGTAGCTCATTTCATGACATTACACTCAAGCAACGCTGGACTGCTTGTATTAATTTGAATTCCCTCAATAGCCTCGGTGGACATGATGGAGTAGCTGTAAACATGGAACTCCTCATGAGATGAAGTTTTGCTGATTTATCAATAAGAAGTAATCGTCTGTGGCTATTACATGTTATAGGATCATAGGGAAAAACCTTGCCATAGGCTGTGAAGCCCTGGGGTTTTTCTAAAAAGCATTAAACACAGGGACTCATGACCATACTGTCCTCCTCGCTTTGGTGAGATGAGCTTTGTGGTTCTTGGTGAATGATGTTCAATTTAAAATGGGAGGACACAGGGTAAAAATATCTGCGCGATACGTGTCAGAATCGTAGGACTCTGTGAGAGGTTTGTTGTAAATAAGAGGGTAATCTCCATATGAAAGAGTTTCCTCGCTCCCTTTGTGGGATACCTCCTCCTCGACCATTCCTACAGTACATCACACCCAATGTTCCAATGTTCACCACATAAAGAAGAAGGCAGCGGGAGGTATCTCCATGACAGCCACTTGAACCCAGAGAAAAAAGCTAAACAACTGTGCCACTGCTCCCCGTGTTGCTATCAGAATGCAGAATGCAGCAGGGATCAGTATTTGGCTCTCTTTGATCATCAGAAGACTGCCCGTGCATGCAATGAAATAAACATGTTATTGAAGTGACATTTCAAATGTTGGCTTGAAATTGACAGCTAAATAGCCAAACAAAGTCTTGAGGGCTCATTACCTCTTGTTGCTCTTATACATTATCATAATCATAATCAGCGCAATTGTGAAAACTTCTTGGCCTGGTTACTTTGAAGCACTGCATGGACTCTAGTCAGGCCCGTCTTCAGCTTGTATTAACTGACAATATTTCTTCTCTTTAAGTGTAACCAGGTGAAATATTACATAAACTGAATATTGAAAGGATAACAATGAAATGTCAGGAAAAACTATCAAACAAGACACTTGATTAGACCAAAGGTTTCACATAATTTAAATATTTTGCAGAAAAATCTAAAAAAAAAGCTACTTTTTAAAAGCAGATTGGACATTTAAAGGAAAAGTTCACCTTAGAATACAACTATTCATGATCTTCAGAGGATTGAAAAATGAAGCTCCAGAGGGGTTTTTATTTAACTCACCTGTTTACATTTGAATCAGGGCTTAAAGTAGGCTACAACATTCTGAACACTCCACCACTTCAGCTAATAACAGGAAATCTCTAATACTAATGACTAAAGTGCAACACACACCGCCGCCATACGCCGCGCGTCAAAACGCCGCGTGTCAAAACGCTGCGTGTCAAAACGCCCGCCTCCATTATATTCTATGAAGCAACCCACACTGGCGCCAGCTGACGCGCCGCGCCGCTCGGCTTCAGCCCACTGCTGTATTTCCAGTGTGGCCGGCGCTCATGCCGGCGCTGCGAGAAAAGCCTTGTATGTACGTTTCGGCCGCCGTAGTATCAAAACCGGTTGTTTCAAATTTGTAATAAGACGACTCTGATAAGAAACTCACCCGTGAAATCCAAGTTGCTGTTGTCTCAAAGTTTTTCCTCTTCTTCTTCTGTTACTAGCAGTTGGCAACCGTTGGCAACTAGTGTAGGTACAGCCACCTAGCGGGCTGGGGTGGGAAATACACATCACGCGCCGCTGCCAGTGTGTGTTGGGGGGGCGGCACTTGACGGTCACAGCGCCGGCGGCGGTGTGTGTTGCACTTTAGGAACATCATCCTTAGCTACATTTTGAGAAGTCAGCCTAGCATGCTAACGTGCTAACATGCTAACGCTAGAACATGTGGGACTGACAAAGACATACAGCTTAAAAGTGGGTTTATTTACCAGTGTGATGCGAATTTAGTGTAGAAATACTGACAAATATGCACATCAGGTCCAATTCAAATCATCCGTGTTACTGTGTTCCATTTTCGTGAATGAGGCCTAATAAGTATACCCCCAAATACTGCCTATGTCCAAACAGGTTTTTGTTGTGCGGACTGGGCAGAGAATGTCAAAGGTGATAACTTTAACTCCACACTACATAAGACAGTCAGACCCCAAATTTGATGCTAGCTTTTGTGGCTAGCTCTGTTTCATGACCGAAAGTGCAAACCAGCTGTGTTACTATCCTCAGTAGCCCCTTTTACACTGCCAGATTTTCAGCGAATGTTGGGCCATTTTGCCAGCAAGCTGCAAGCGTTTAGACACACAGAGCCAGATTGGCGAGTTGATCCAAGGTGCCCAATTTTCCGCCGCGTAGGGGTAGACATATTGGCAGAACCTTTTTGGTTTAAAAACAACAAGGTGCCCTTCCGCCACGGGAGGGGCTGTTGATGACTTGTGGGAGGAGCTGTTGATGATGCCGCACGTGCGACCCACTGGCGGTGGATAAACAGAAAACAGCTGATAGCAGGAATGAGCAGCTAGTAGCAAGAGGGAAATGCAAACCTGACAGACCCTGTAAAGATGAGCAACTGGGGAGACAAGGAATTGCGCGCCCTCCTTGCCCTCGCAGACGAAGAGGCCATTAACTGTCAAATGATGGGAACAGTGAAGGACGGGCCAACTTATGAGAGAATCGCTGAAGGACTGACCAGCCGTGGCTTCCCTCAGAGTACATCACTGTTTGCGTCACACGCTGAGCTACATGTTTTGTTACTTGCTCACGCCCCCCATTGCCCCGAAAAGGCACATTCTGTATGAACAAAAGTAGGTAGGTGGCATTTTGCTGCACTCCCAGATTTTGTTTTTATATTGCCAATGCTGAAAAAAGACTGATTGGGCTTTCCTGCAAATTTGCACAATTCCTATTTAAAAAGGGCTAGTGTTACCAGCTGCTGGGCAATCTCAAGCCATAAGGTATATTGTCCATTGGTTGTTAAAGTAGTCTTTGCAGTGTTTATTGTACAATATTGGGTACTGAGAAACTAAATTGACAGGACATTGCCCCATTTTCACAGCAAGAGCTATGACCTGGAAGTATGACATCAGTTCAGCAGACAGAATTTTGCTGAAATGGTCTGATGGTCTGTCAGAATATTTTTTCCACCTGTGTAAATGTTCTGCAGGAGTGTGCAAGTATTCATAAGAACCCACAAACTCGGCTTTTATAAATTTCCGTGCAGATTTTTCATACGATAATCCCTACTTGGTGCGAAACAGCTTTTAGGCTTAAATATGCTTCTCCAGGCTGCATATAAGTGATTATGCATGATTTTCAGATATGTCTCGTGTACTTGTACACAAAAGTAAATTTTTTATTTTTTTTCCATCTCACACCCACCTCCCAACAGACGGTTAGATCAGCCAGTCAGCTGTTAAGATTTTGAAAGCGCACAGCAACGAACAGTTAAGTTTCCTTTTTTATCCATCTAAAAACTTTGTTTTTGTGTTGAGTAATAAGCATAACCACCTCACTGGGCTGCAGTACTACGTGCTCTTAGTCATGTTGACATTCAGTGCACTTCAAGGATTTGCAATGAAAAAAGTAGCTATTACCGTACATATGGAATTATGAAAACAACATACAGTGAATCTGGTTGTTTGACATTTTCTGCAATCAAGCTGTTCTGGAAAATAATCATCACATGATGTAACATCTTGTACTTTTGGCTAGTTATCTGCAGAAATAAGGAAATAAACGACCAAAAAAACAAACTTAACAACAAACAAGATTTATCACCAGTAGCAGTAATTAAAGTGTTTTTCAGTGGATTTTTCTCCACAAGCTATAAAATAACATGTTTTTCTTCTTGAAAAAGCTAATGCTTAGCACCTAAACACACACTTTTACTGCTGAAAAGCCTTCATGCTCTTATGAGCTTCAGCATTTAATAAATCATGACAACATTTCAACTGAGGGTGCTGAGTACACTTCTAAGTAATCCAAGCTAAAAAAGAAACAACTGTTCATTATTTCAGATAAATGCAATCCTTGCATGATTATCCCTATACCATTTCCATCTCTCATGTCAATTGAAAATTGTCGACTTAGGCTATATTACTCAGGAGAGTGAATGCCGGATTAAAGGTGTAAATAGGTCATTAAGAGATAAATTAGGGAATACACAGTCAATGCTCATTTCGTGCTTGAACTCACGAGGGGAACAGCTGAGCCCATTTCTGCTTTGTATTCCACAGGCTGCTTTGCTTCTAGTTTGATAACAGCGTTGCTAGAAAGCCATTACAACAGTGTAAACATTGCCAGCAGAACATCGCCTTTTGTCATTATTAAATATTGAAGATAATTGCTCTTGACTTAGAAATATGTCATTTCAGAACATTCTGTCAAGACCTTAAGTCCATTTAAAAGCAGTAGGGATTATTCTATTTGTGTGTTTTAGAGGTGGGATGAGACTTTGAAAATCACAGAAGCATAATAACATCCCCTTTGGCTTGTGCTACGTCTGCACTTCATTCATTTCACTGCATGGTTTTGGTTGACTGCATCTCTTATCATTAATGTAGGTTTGATACATTTTGTTGCCAAATATGATAAAAAACAAAAGTAAGTCAATAAGTGTTTTCTAACGCCTCAATAGATGTGTTGAACCACAGCCAGGGCATAAAATGCATCAACTACCTGCAAAGTGTTTTTGAGGCATTTACCTAGTACTATTTGGCTTATTTGGCACTGGTTTGAAACAATGGTGAGTTTACTTACAATGAGCAGTGATTTTTTAGTCTGTGAAAACAGTTGTAGAATATGTTCTGTGGTTCTAAAGAAACTTTCCAGTGATGGAAAAAAGAAACCCTATCTCAGGTTTAGTTTCACTGTCATCGGCATAAAATTGTTCGTAGGATATCCTACGAATTAGCACCCCATAACTTCCTAAATATTACATAATTAACATTACATAGGTGAAGTTTAGGCAAGTCAAGTTACTGTGGTTAAGAAAGGTTTAGGAAAAGAAATAGGGTAAGGATCTTAAAATGACTCAGATTCACTCAGACTTCACACAGTTCTGAACACCAGTCTCCTTGGGCAAAGTTTTGTGTTTTGTGACCCATCCACTGCCCAAACAGGCCTCCTAACTAGACTATTTAAGACCACTTCCATTTTTTACTTCGGTCAAGTTATGCATGGAATACGGACTAGATATTGGTTAATTACTTTTCATAGGAAAATGTACTAACAGTGCAGGAGACTGTTGGTGTAAGCCTGCCATTGGCTGGCTATTTCAGTCCGCATTCTAATCCCCTTCTGCTATCTGCATGCTACCATTTTTTGAGGGCACCATGACTGTATCCTGGCCTATTCCAGCCAACATTTGTATGTAGGGCCCATGTGGGTAGTAAATGGGCTGAAAAAATCGGCCCTATATGGGATTGTCCATGGGTTCCATATGTCTTAAAGCCAATAACCCACGAGTGGGTTTACCCAAGTGGGCCTCACGCTGGTTATACTAGGGCTACCTGGGTATCAAATGGATATGGGCCCAAAATGGGCACCTAACTGTCGGCCACCTGGGTAAACCCCACTTGCGGGCAATTGGCATGACGCCAATATGGAATCTGTGTACAATCCCATATAGGGCCCATGTTTAAACCCATTTACTATCCACATTGGCCTACATAGACATGTTTGCTGTGTAGCACTGCCCAAGATGATCGTGATTGGTTTAGAGAATTACAAACAATCCAGAGCATGTTTTCCCGTATACCAGAAAGATAATGGGTGCCTTTAGTAACCTTTCTTTAGCGCTAACATGCAAGACAATGCAAGACTATCTTGGGTTGAGCTTGGAGACTGCTTACTACTAACAGAAGTGAGTTGAAAGGTGATTTCTACTAAGCAGGGAGGGTTGAACTAAATTATGCTTATAGTTGCATTAGGAAAATTCCACACCCTGTATTTTTGGGGCGTATCTCAGTAGGTGTGAAGCAGGTCTTAAACAAGTCAAAATGTAGTGATCAATAATTTTTAGGTTGTACAGGCCAGTGTAAAGTCAGTAAAAATACAGCACTTGTTGATATTTTTTCCTTTATGAAGTAGATCAAGGAAGCTAATCAAACACAGATGGATAGCCTACATAATTAAGATACTAACAATTTCCCACTCTCCTTCTCTGCCTTACCTACCCTCTGTCCCAGGGTGGACAAATTAAGTGACCTTGCTAAAAAAGCTAGCTCACTAAATTTTCACCTACAGTATGTGCAACTTTCGCAGAGATCTCAGTGTTTTTTCAGGAGGCACAGGAAGCACTTCATCCTGTAATTGTTGTCTTTTCTAGATATTTTTAGAAAAAGTGTGGCCAGATGTGTTCAGGGATTGTCGCTGAAAGCTGCTGCCTTTTGTTTTTGATTTTGCTCCATCATCATCATCACATCGTGGTCCAAAGACAGGTTGTGCTTATTTTTCTTCCAGGCAGCAAACAATTTGGCATCTGGAGTAGAGATGCTCCTCGCCTGCATTTTGAGTAGACTGGTTTTAAGGAAGGTATAAATAGCAGATGTAGCAAAGGGAAAGTAGATTACTGGCTCAAAAATATACTTGAGTAAAAGATAAAGGTAAAAAAAGGAACTTGTACCCGTTCCTTTAAAAAAAAAAAAAGGCTTTTCTTACTCATGTGCATTAGTTGTCACACATTACTAACCACCCTTTTTTCCATCACTGCATTTTTTGCTGTGGATATATGAGATCATATTTATCTTCCCTTAATAGGTACTTCTTGGACAGCAAAGAGGAGGGCGTACGGTACTTCAGAATCGACGAAAGCAGTGGACTTATACGGACGACACAGCCTCTGGATCGAGAAGACATGGCTTGGCACAACATCACTGTGATGGCCTCGGAGGTTGGTAGGTACCCAGGTTGCTTTCCATAAACAGAATGTTTACAAGTGGGCGAGTAAACGTAATGCACCTGCTGCGACTGTTTGTTCTTATGTGAGTGTTCATGAGCAAGCAGATGAAAGTTTCCTTGAGTTCTGAATTCTTTGCCATGTTGACATGATTCGTACTCCCTATTGTACGAACAGATTATGATTTAATATTCATCTTGGAAAGTTCATGAAAGTCTAGAGACTTGGAGAGTCCCAGTGCTAATATGAAAAACCAATTTTATTGTAATAATAGACCCACAATTTCACCACATTTACAGGCACTTTATCTTAGAAAACAAGCAGACATGGAGGTTCACACCTATTTACAGTATACTGTGCATATACCCTCAGACATATGAATATTTAAAACACCCAGGGTACATTTCTCCTGTGTTGCACACCTTCAGGGACTGTAGTAAACACATGAAATACTATTATCCAGTTGCCTGAGAGAGACGGTTAAAGGAGATTGCTCTTTCTCTCCACAGTCATCTTGTTTAGCCCAGAGCTAATGAGAGACATTATAAATCGTTACCAGAATTGCATTGAAATCATGGGTGAGCTTCGTGCCACAGCGTGCCATGATTGAAAGAATAGAAATTAAAAGAAAAATAATAATGATAGGTACTATAGTTCTATCCACAGGCTGCTTTTTTCCCTCTCTCACAAGATAACGAGACACCCTGAGGGGATCATATAGTCAGAGAGCAGTCCAGGTTCAAAATCATAGCGTGTAAAATTGGAGTCAAAATCAATAGCAACAAAAGGAACGTTCCATAAAAAGAGACGACTATATGAATCTGCGCCACACCCTCTCCCTTTAGCTACAGAATAAAAGTAGCAGCACCATTTGGGCGCTGAGCAGATTCTCTTCTGATATTCACTTCAGTGTTTTGATCAAAGACACTTCACCGGGATGCACGTTAACGGACACACATCCACCGCAGCTGTGCTCTCAGTCTTAGCCTAACAATCACTCCACAGTTCTAAGAAACACAGATTAGGAGAAAAAAAATGCACAACAACAAGAGCTGTAAGGGTTCACAAAAACTGCAATAAGCAGCTGTCGCCTGCAGCTATTCAGCTAACCAGTTCAGTGTCACTACTTTCTCTTTGATCATTCCTCTAACTCTAACTAGTCTCCTAAATTGTATTTCAGGATCACAGTGTAGAGACTGTACACAGCCCAGTCCAAATGAGTGCTTGTATTCTGCTTATTCTCTTGACTAAAGACCAGCAAGGCTCATGTCTTTGTCACAGAATGTCTTTGTTTGACTTAGAGAGTAATATACTTGAATAACAATAATAATAAATTTTATTTGTTGGCGTCTTTCTGAGCACCCAAGGACACCTTACAATAAAGACATACAAAAATACCAATAATACAATATTAAAAATAGATAAAATACATGACAGAAAATTAAACCGGATAGGCAAGTCTGAACAGATGGGTTTTAAGCTGTGATTTAAATTGTCCAATGGAGTCAATCTGACGGATATGGGGGGGCAGAGAGTTCCAGAGTCTGGGTGCAGAGCTTTATTTATTTGGGTTATGCTGTGAAAATATCTCACTTCAGATATTCACATTATTACAGGAAATTCTTAAATATCCATCCCTGGGCACAATGGTGCACTTCATTGCGCTGTTTAATCCCTATATCCACCCAATTTTTCAGAGCAGCAAGATATTTTAATAGCATTATTAACAGCAATATCACAATCACTTACAGTATTTAAACACAGCCCAATACCAGATGAGTTAATAGTGAAATTAACAATTAAAGTCTGTAGAAAACAAGGAGGAAGGAGATCATTTGCATATTGATTAGAATGTATTCAGATAGGTTAGAGTGTATTTTTCTTATAATTGACTACAAAATCAAATTAGTCCCAATTGTTTCAATGTCCTTTCCTACATTGAAAATTAATTAAATCAATGCAGGCCCTGCTAACTTCAGGAATTGCTATCAGGTAACTTGGGTAATTTGTAATCACAATTAGGCAAATCTCTCGCCAACCGACAGAGGTGCTGCATGCTAATGTTTCTTTATCTCCTCACCTCTCCTTGGTATTCAAGGATACAGTTACATGCCAAGACACTGTCAAAAGGCAGAATGATAAATTTTGACCACTCAGAATGAGCAAGGACGCAGAGTGTCATGGACACAAAGCACCCTGCAAAAATTGCTGCAGCATCTTAAAGCCCAAACAGCTTTCTTATGATACAGTAGGTGTAATGTCAGACATTACTAAGGCGCTGGAAAATACACCATGCATGGAAACCTTTATGCCCACAGTAAATAAAAATTTTGAAATGTTAATTTAATAGACTGTCGCACCTGCGTGACTTTCTCCTATCCAAGGAAGTTTTTGCTGAGCAGGCATGCTATTTTTCTGCATTGTAAGGCTACACACTCTGTACTGTATTACTGTAAAAGAAACTCACAACTGGAAGCTACCCAGTGAAACCAGTCTTCCTCTCCTGGGGACTGAAGTACCTCATGGCTTGAGGGCATACTTGCCACCCAGAGTTTCAACAAAAACAAAAAGGTCTGACCACATAACTCCTATTTTATATTCTCTTGACTGGTTCCCAATAAAACAAAGAATTGATTTTGAACTACTCTTTACTGTTTTAAATGTTTTAATGGTTTAGCTCCTTCCTATGTTGCTGACATGCTCACAGAGTACACACAAGAGAGATCTCTTAGATCACTGAATCTAACTGAATCTAACTCTAATTGAACTATGGTGTGCTGCAACTGTTCTCTTTTAGCAAATTAAAATGTATCGCAAGCTTTTAGTTAGGTTTCAAAGTGTATTTTTATTTATTTTAGGAATTAGTATTATTATTGTTATTATCTCCCCTTTTTAAGAATAATGATAATAATAGTACCCTACTGTTTCCTTTGTTTTATCATGTCCTGCTGGTTATGTGTCCATGTCATTGGTCCGACAGCCCATTGGTCCGACATCCCATTAGTCCGACGGTCCGTGGTGCTGAACGGCTCCCGGCGGGCGTATTTCTGCCTTGATGATGCGCCGCGACCGGCTCTGGTTCAGCTGGTAAAGTCTTGAGGCGGAGCAGGCTCACGGCTTATGTGTTTGTCACTTTCTTTTTCATTTTAACCCACACCATGATCTTTTTCTAACCCTAACCAAGTGTTTTTTGTGCCTAAACCTAACCAGACCTTAACCACAGGGCATCATGATGATTTCGGAACAACGGGACTTCGGAACAATGGGTTTAGTATGGTCGGAACAATGGGATGTCGGACCAATGGGCTGTCGGACCAATGGGCAGTTCCCGAGAGAATAAATAAGATCTTTGCTCAGTATTGTTGTTGTTTCATATGGGCCTTCTAAGTACTAAAAACTAAACATGATTGTCCCACCTTTTAGGAGCACTTTATCTTGACATTTCTGCACGGCGCTGTCGTGCTGTATGGATATCGGTGTCCACCTCAATGCACATACTGCAATAAAAATATTCAAAACTGGTATTTTTCAATGTGGACCCTATTTTCCCATGTTTCTGTGTCTAAGTGGCTAATGGGAACAACCATTTTTTAAATTGGTCTAGTATTGAGTGAGAGTGGTGCAGCCAGCAGCACAGAAACAGGCTGCATGTAACCACTTGGGGTATGTCCACATGTGAGTGTATGTATGTCCACTCATAGTGCTTGTTTCTGTCATTGACAGGCTCAGATTGTTACTCTGAGTGTCTGGCAACTCACAGAAAACATCTCTACAGAGATGTACCTTTCTGTAAAGAGGAAGGTCCTTTGTGATTACCCAGAAATGGCCTCGAAACTGCCATTACCAACCTTACCAGACTCCATTTAAATAAATAGTAATTTTAGCATAGATAGAGTCAGCACATTTTCACATCTAACTGGATGAATTAAGGGTGTATTTTAACAAAACCAGAGGTGGCGATAGTTGGAAGCATGGAGAGACGAACCGAGACAGCTTCCGTGACTTTTATTTTGTTTCTGTTGACTTCAAATGATGTGTGTTTGATGATAATAAAATAACTGTTTATTATGACGCAGTCTGGTGGGTTTGGTGATAGTAATGTCAAGTCTGTGTCTGGTTAAACAAAAAAGATCTTATTGTTTCTCCAAAGTTAAAAACACAAAAAAATTGATTATCTAAGTCACCCTCTAAGTGTTAAATCGTGTATTTCAGATTATTTTCATGTATTTCAGTGGCATACGTGGCCAACACTTGATATTAAAATGGGAGGAGGTAAGGCATGTGATTAACATGCTACGAGAGTTTCTCATTCCGCGCAAGGGGCAAATAATGCATCACACCCAAGCACACCTGCTGGGACAAGAAAATGCTGCACAAAGACGATCAGATGTGCTTTAATATACAAAATTGCCCTCTGCAACGTTGCATCCCTTAGTGCTTTTATAGCTGCAAAGCCTGAGACAAAACCCATAAGCAGTCTAACAAGACGAGCACAGTGTGTCCTAGTTTAAAATTACAGTGTTGACACTCTACTTTGTTATTAAAGCTTACATTTGACTTTCATCTTCTTTGTCACTCGTTCTCTCTCTGCCGCAGACAACCCCAGCCTCCTCAGCCATGTTCCTGTTACCGTCCAGGTGCTGGATGTGAACGACAATCCGCCAGAAATAGCTACAGACGAGGAGGTCATTGTGTGTGAGAGCTCAAGGCCGGGACAGGTGAGCGTCTAGGATTCACCTAGAAAAATCTGCAATACCTATCTCTGTTCTATTTTTCTCCCTCTATCGCCTCACGTATTCAAATCTTTCTACGCCACTGACACACAGAATGTCTTGAGAGTTGTGCATTATCTCCAGTCGCCTCCCTGACTGCATGCATTCTGCACTGAACTATTGTTTCCCTCAGCAGTTTGGGTTGCTCACTGAGAGCTGAGTGGTAAGAAACTGTAAAGGCATTGGAGAGAGCTGCTTAATCATCCCTCATTCAAAATGAGTATCTCAGCAGCAAACCATGACAGCTCTAAATCGAAGCTCATTCCAGTTTGCTCTCAGTAGTCTTTGATTCATTTGAATTAAGAAGGTTTTTGAGATATAGAGCAATCAGCAGCATGGAAATGGCTGAAAGGGCGGTTCAGCAAAGGATGATGGAGTAAAGACCGGGAAGACACAACTAAATACATTTTTAATAGTTTCAAGCGAGTGGAAGAAAAGTTTGAATTAAGGTTTGCATTAAATTTGAATTAAGGTTGCATTACAGCCTCAGGGCTCTTGGCCCAGGGGATTAAGTGGGAAGAATAATAATGTGTTGAATGAGACAGTAGCACTCCACCACAAATGACAACATATGTGAAATAATAGAGCTGCTCATTAATGCTTTAGAATCTGTTTGCATTTCAATTTTCATACCACAGACATTCATTTCTGATGACAGTTGTCCATCAAAATTTTAACAGGACACCAAGTTCTCATTAAGAGTTAAATCTCTGGCATAGTTGGATCAGATTACTTTTAAATTTAGTCAGTTACATCTTTATTTTTATAATTAGTAAAAGAAGGCAGTCTAATCTGAATACTTTTGGATTACTTCAAAATTTAATATTGAAAATACTGCACCTTATGCTGAAAATGAACCGAGATGAATTTGAGTTTTGCAAATATTCTCAAAACATTTTTCATGCAAATAAAATACAACCCAGAAAAATGTTGGCATTGTACTTTTCTGCAAACTAGTGCACATAGTGGATATGTTGAAACTTTGTGTTTTAACATCGTTGTAGTTAATGTGTGGGTAGCTTTAAGCACAACAACACATGGTTATGGTTAGAAAAGATCATTTTGGGGCTTAAAAAAAACAAGCAGTTATGGTGGCACAATCTTGGCTGGAGAAGCCGTTGATGTCTCAGTAAAAAAACAATTGCTTTTCAGGACACTATCCCTGGTTGCTAAAAAACAACCGGTTTTGTTATTGTTGGTCTTCTTCAGCTTCTTGGGTGTCTCGCCTAGGTGACACACCATTCACCACCCCAACGTTGATATTTAAGATTTAAGAGGCTTTATTGTCAATTTACAGTTATTTACAGGCATATAGAGAATAGAAACAACGTTTCACTCTGAACTGACCCACGACGCACACAGTGCAAAAGGATAAGTATAGAATAAAAGCGATAACACAAAATGAAAATAAATAAGAGCAATACAAGTAGTGCAAAGACATTACTGCAATCAATTCAATACGTAAGAAGCATACAATTGTAACATATTTGTGGTTTGCAAAAATATACCATGTCAATTTTCTTCTGGCAACTGGGCTGATTTTGAAACCGTGTATGTCAGCCGCGTTTTTCACCACTTTACAGAGAATTGGTTGTCATGGAAAAAAAAAACAAACTTCATAATTTTAAAAACTGCCACATTTTAAATACCAACCAGGCCTGTAAATCAGTGCTGAAGGCAACTATAACAATATTACAGCAGTAAAAACTGACCTATCCATTTATTAAAGTGATGTCAAACACCTGATGACAATTTTAACACGTCTTATCTTTGCCTCTAGTTGGTGGCCTTGTGATAACTGTAAGGTACAATAACATACACCCAGAAGCTCTGATTAAAAAAAATATCACACATCATCACCCCTTATGGAAAACAGATTTCCTCATAAATATAGCTTCAGTGATACAAGGAGTAAAATTGTAACCTTATGTTACTGGTAGGGGTGTTATTGTTCACAATCATGTTGATTTAAGCCAAAGTTGGCAGGGACAATTCTCAAATCGGAAATCAAGGTTCAAGATTTGCAAATGGCATTAACAAGCGCAGGTGCTACTATGTGTCGACTAATAAATAACAAACTGAACTGATTAAGGGTCTAATTTTTGGATCTGGATAGTGTAGTGGTAGAAAAAAATGAAATGTGCTAACAGTGAGACAGTAACAGTAATTGTGTCAACTCAATAATTGGAGCACTGTGCTGCTCAACAATTTGGGACCTTAATGACTGTATTAGATATACACTACAGTACTCTTAGCCAGACCTTTATTTAGACAAGCTCACAGAGTTCTGAAGGAATTCAAATGAGAGCAGGGACACATTAGACTGTCATGATGCTCTACACCATGAATGGCATTATGGAGAACAACTTTCCACCCACTCAGAAACTAACCAAGGAGTCCTCTTTCCTCAGGCAGGTATTTACAAGCTAACAGCCAATTGTATTGCTTCCTCTGGTTTTCAGACATCCCATTATCGTGATTTTTAAGAGTAATCAAGTGGCAGTTAGCTGCTTTTTCACAAAATCATTACAACTTAACTTTGGAGCTATTAACACGAGAAACGAGAACCCTCTCTTCCCAGCCAAAATCTCCCACCAGTGGCACCCTGTCAACCACGACATCCACATAAGTAAACTCAGGCACACAAAAAAATACATCCTAATACTGCTCAGTTAAGGACAGAGGCTTGTGCAAGTATACCAGGAGCACAACAGCACCCTAAATCTCACATTGAAGATAAGAACTCCCCTTGGTGACAGGGGCTATCAGGTCATTTTTCTCTCAAGGCCGGCTCTCTCCCCGCTCTCACTGTGTCTTTTACCAATTAAGGGTAACAAGCTGACAAAAGTGGCAGTGAGGTTGCCCTAAGAGCAGCCCTGTCATTGTGAGATGCCAGCTCCCCCCCTGGCGCCAGCCAAATTTGCTGAAATCATAGCGTTGCAAACCAGCGATTCCTTTTTCAGGCAGCATACAGGTATAGGATAAAATGTTACAAGACCAGTTGGCTGTAGGTCAGAGGAACTCTGACTCTGACCAATTAGGATCAACAAATCATGAGACATGCATCACAAACTGAATCAGCTCCTTGTCCTGCATGCAATTAGAGTGAAAAATTATTGTAATCGGTGCAGTGGCTAATTAAACATGTTGTCTTTGGAAAGTAATTTACCCTGCATCTTCTGGACAACAGGTGATCCAGACTGTCACAGCAGTGGATAAGGATGACTTTGCCAATGGACAGCGGTTCTCCTTTGCTTTGCCGAGCCAGCTACCAGTTAATCCTAACTTCACACTGAAGGACAATGAAGGTAATTAAAGTGATCAATATGTTTGTTTGCATTTCTTATGAGTTTTGCACTCTGCCTTCAGGGCAGGGCTCCAGTCTCATTGCTCACATAGCAAGATCCAATAAGCCGTACTGATTTCCTCATACCTTGGAGGTGCAATGTAAGTATGTGCTCTGTCAACTGGGTGCGGTAGACATCTGGAGATCCAAATGCCACCGGGATCTACTCTGAGTCGGGTCTCAGGAAACACAAGAGTCATAGAGGTTTTGGCATGTTTGCGCATTGTGTTGTCAAATGGATTACCCGCTCTGGCGCTCCCTCTTTCCCCCTCCTGCGTGCATTATTTTGTGCCAGCGCAGGGCCAACAGTGGGTGTTACTATGGCAACCGTCTCAGTCTCAGGTGAATACCTAGCGCCGGGTTGGTCTGCAATCACAGGGCTTTTAAAAGCTCTCAGCCAGAAGATCTCACAGTTGCCCACTGAGAGGAGGAGTTCACAGCACTCCGGATGAGTCTCTGAGCCACAGAGAGGCACGAAAACGGAGAGGAAGGGAGCGCGAGAGAGATCAAAAAAATCAATGTGATAATAGGAGATAAGTCTGTTTAGCCCTTGGTCCAGTTGCTTCCCACCACAAGCCTCCCCTTGCCTACTTCAGCTACATTGAGTTACAGAGGCAAGGTTTGCTGCATTCATGTAAGTGGCACTTAAAGACATCCCTCACCTCCTGCCCACCTCCACTCCTGAGGGGCAGATCAATCAAACAAAGCAAAGATTGACTGCAACACAGATCCACAGACCCATATCTCCCAAAGGACAATACATTATCATTTTGCAAACAAGTTTATTCAGCAGTAGTTTGCTTCTTTTTTACTCATTAACACAGTAGAGTGGCTCTGAGGACAGCTGCTGAACAATCCCAAGAAGTGGAAGTGATGGTATTTGTTTAGGGAGATGACTAAATATTTGCTTGATTATTAATCATTTTTCTTTTAATTATATGAATTGCCATCTTCTGCAAAAGCTCTCATTCCCCATGGGGTCCAAACATATTTACCTACTTGAAAATTGAAAATGCCACACTGAAAGTGTCTGGGCTTGGTATAAAAGCTGGAGCTGTGATGACAGAATTTCTATCCCAACTATTTAAGGACTGTTATTTTGGCATCTCATTTTAGGTGTGACTATGTTGTATATGTTGTCAAAAACATGTGTTAAATATGTTTCTTATTTTTGTCACTTTATTTCTCTGGGGTATTTCTGAGATACACACCTCCGCTATTGCCTGCAAAACATCTCTTGCTGTTTTGCCATATGTTGTGTGAGCGAATCACAGTGTGAACTTGAGCGAAAGCTAATAGAAGCTAATACTGAAAAATCACTTGTTAACCAACAACAAGCTGGCCACAGTGGTACAGTCATTCTTTGCTACTATTGCTTCCTGCTCTGTATTCTGTATGGTAGGTTTATATGAGGCGTTTCATGTAGTTGTGAACAGTAAAATGTAAAATATGTCAGCCATGGCCACAAATATTAAAACAACTGTACAGTATCGGCTTTTCAGGAAAAGAAAAAATCTTGTTCTTTGAATTATTAGAACAGTGCATTGTCAAAGTTTGTATTGTCAGATACTTTTATGTGTCATTATATTATTAATATACACGCAAAATAAAGCTCAAATGCAGTTCCAAGGTTTATGGTCAGTAAATGTCAAGATACTCATTTTGTCTGTCACTGATTAGAAAGGCAGTAAGTGTACTGCATTGTGTTATCATCAACTTAGAGGTTACAAAGTTCATTATAACTATGTGAGCGCTCAGATTTTGTTGGGTTTGGCCCAAGTTTTATAAAGGCTGTAAATTTCTGTGGTCTTTCTGCTTAAAGAAGTAGCATTATATTTTTGTTAGAATCTTCTAAGGTTTGCAAGTTTAAGGAATATGCATTTGTTGCACATGGTACATTAATTTGGGAGTGTGTTTTTGACCCATAAGGACCCATAGGTTGCATCAGTAAAGCCACAATCAATAATAAATATTTTTGCTGTCAGATAGAATCCTTGTGAGTTCAGGACCGTTCCTTTTCAGGAAATGAAAACAAACAAACAAAAAAAACTATTCGCACATGTCATGTATTATTAGTATTTCAACAAAAAAAAGCTCAAATGGAGTCGTGATACATGTTTTGTCTGTCATTGATTGAAGTGGTCACATCCAAGGCAGTGCATGCATTGCATTACATTTTCATCAACTACATGTGCTCTCAGTTTTATAATAATAATCATAAATTTTATTTGAAGGCGCCTTTCTTGGCACTCAAGGACACCGTACAGATACACAAAATGACATTAAAAAGACAAAGATCTTCCCTGTTATTGCCCAAAATCTCTCTCTCTCTCTCTCTCTCTCTCTCTCTCTCTCTCTCTCTATTTATCAGACAACAAATGAGACAACAATTGACTAGCTAGCAAGATAGCGAGGGCAACCCAGTAGATACTGTAGCAACTTGAATTTAACTACTGCCAGGCATCACAGCAAGCTGTTGGCCAGCACCAGTGTTGGGTCTGACCTCCGTAACGGCAGCAACAGAAAGTTTGCTGTTCTAGTAGGGGTCAGCTTCTCAAACAGCAACTTTAATTATTGAGTTTGTTTATTTAGAAGTCAGATGAAATCACCTTGTCACTGTTTACCTGACGTAACCCATTGGTTTTATGGACTCCCAGTTTTAAGCCTCAAGTCTGGCATTTTGGCTGTTGCCATCTTTTTTTTTAGAGCCAGAAGTGACCATATTTGGCTGAGAGGCTGGCGCTGTGGAGGAGTGAGGGATGGATCTCACTGAGAAACTGAGGACAATCAAAGCAGTCAGCCCTTAATTTTACATAACTTTAAGCCTTAATAAGATGTAAATGCTGACGTTATGTAAACATTTACACCGCAGGGAGAAATCAGCTCGAGACCAAAACTGTTTTTTGGCTGTAATCATGTTTTTTGTTGTTGTTGTTGTTTTTCTGCTGTAAAATTGGCCATTGTAACATGAGGTTCCATGGGATTGACTGGCTTCTAGAGCCAGCTTTAAGTGGCCACTCAAACAACTGCAGTTCAGTCAGGAACATTTTTGTCAAAGAAAACTTTATGCCATTTGCAGTATTATATTTGGTGGTATGGCTCTGTTCTGGGGCCCCTCTGCCTTTCCTTGGGCCTACGCAGAAAGACTCTTCCACCTGTCCGCCCTTCCACATGCAAATGAGGAGAGCCTGAGGCAGTGAGGCAAACCTCCCTGCCCTTCAATGTGCCTACATGGAAAACCTAAGGCCAGGAGAGCAGCAGCAACAGCATCCCCCCACTCCCCACCCCCCCCCAGGTCTCCCCACTGGGAGATACAAGGTTTCCACTGGACAGCAATGATATGTTGAGACATAAGGGTAGCCAAAATGTCCAAGAGGGACGCTTCATCTGTATTGATATTATGTTTTAATATAATAAATTACCGACCTTGTAACGGGACGGGACGGGTGTTTGTTGGAAGTAATTGCTCCTGCTGTGATCCTCCAGGACAAATAGGTACCCCTGTGGAGCGAGAGGAAAAGCAACTTAAACACTGTGACAAGTTGGGACAGGTCTATTTTGAGTGCATAGGACAAATTAAACTCCTAAAACACTAGATTTCTAACCTAAATACCAGACATTTAAAAATATTCCCCACTCTTGCAAAGTGATTCTCTCAAAGGTTGTTAGATTTATCACAACAGAGCCATCTGCAGCAAAATATTCCCAAAGCATTCAGGAAGGAAAGACTTCTTTCTTGAAGGATTGATAGCAGTTTTTTAGTTCATACTGTTTTGAGTAATGGTGCCTTTCAATTTGGATTTAGCTCCTGCTGCACACCATCCCACAGGATCTTGTTTTTCTCTAACTATATCTGTGATATAATCCCACGTGGGATGGGCCGATTATGTGTCATGACATGGAAATAAGAAATTATTCATATTTGAATCATTTGTCAGAGAGAACTTGAAAGAAAAGGGAACTTTACAAAGGACACAGAAATGATTCCTAAATAGGAATAGGAATAAATAGGTCACGTAACTAACAGATACTGAGATACTCCCAATTTATGCCTTCTGTTTCCTTACACAGCTTCCGTTCTTTAACAAGAAAATTTCTTACAGAGCATGTTCTGATTTAGAGCAACAACCTGAATGGTTAGTTGACCAGATGAAAGGGAGGCAGCAACCCAGCAAAGCCTCCAACTTGTTCTGTTGACCACAGAGGAGCTGCACTGGAGCAGTTAAATGCCTTGATCAAGTGCACTCTTTAAGCTAGCTTTTAGACAAGGAAAGTGGTTCTTGTTTCAAGAGCTGCCTTTAAAGTTGCACACTATCAAACACACATATTCCTTCTGGGTTGGCTTATCAGTAAAGGCAAGTGCCATTTTCAGGCCAAAAACTCAAATGACAAACCATTGGATTACAGTGTTTAGCACCCAGATTACCTTCTCACTACCTTTCTTATTTGTTCTGCTGTGTAATTTGCTTCATACTCATTTATATCATAATTCCTTGTCCACCTGGAGTAAATTATGTCACTTGTTTCAATTTTTGTGCCTTTGTGCCAGCAACAGCCGTGGCTTGAGGCATTTTCTTTCCCAGTTGTCTGTCCTATTCTTATGATGTGATATTACAGGAAGGCCTTGAGAGAATTCCTTAAAATTAGGCACAAACGTCCACTTGGATTCAGCGATGAACTGAGATTTTTCTGGTCAGAGGTCAGAGCTCATTCTCACTGTGACCTCATCTGTTTTATTCTCGTGAACATGATATCTGAAAAACACCTTGAGGGAATTTTTCAAATTAGCCACAATTGGACTCGAGAAAGCACTGATCTCATTATGGTGGTCAAAGTTCAAGGTCACCCTGACCATGCATCTGTCTCATTCCCGTGGATATGATATCTCAATAAGCCCTTGAGGGAATTTCCTCAAATTTGGCACAAACATCCACTTAGACTCAAGGGTGAGCTAATTAGAATTTGGTGGTTAAAGGTCAAGGTCACTGTAACCTCACAAAACATGTTTTTGACCAAAACTCAAGGATTCATACTTTAATTATGATGAAATGTCACACAAATGTCTAATAGGATATAATGATGAAGTGACGATATTGTAAATCTAAAAAGTCAAAAGACAACTTCACTGTGACATCATCGTGTTCTGCAAAAACACTTTTCTGGTCATTACCTCAGCATCATATCTCAGAAACAGAAGGAGAGACATTTGGTCAGATACTGAATTTGTGACACCAATCTTGGGTGTCCACCGTGACACTGTGCTGATTGTTTAGATCTTCTGTGCTGCCGGGTGGAAGATGTGCGTTAAGCATTCATGTTTTCACAGAGTTGGATGTAAACTCTAAGCGCAACTTGATGGGTTTGCAGAGGCAGACACCCTTCCTTATTCGCATTTTCAAAACACCAACCTCCCTCTTAATGTTAAGCCGCCGCACCCGGAATTCATGCTGCTTCAGTCATCTCCAGTCACTCGGAGCGTGCAGTTGCACTCGCACTCAAAAGAGGTGTCAAAGTCACATAGCGTTCTACTGCCACTGTGTATTAGGAGTTATTTGCTGTGTTCACAATATCCGGGTGAGGGAGAGGCACAACGTACCATACTGTTGACTCCTGTGTCTGATAATTAAAGTAAGCTCTTCACACTCGAAGCAGCTTCTTTCATTGCTGTTGTAGCAGACCAACAGTTGGTAGCTTCTCTTTGCCAGCGCCTAATACCTCCCTCTGTTGTTGTGCAACTGACGAAAATCCCTCTCAGTCACTCACACGACTAACTCTCTCATGACCTCCTTTCCTCCTCACTTACAGTTTGCTCACAAAGGATCCTCATGAAACTTGGGTCTTTTTGCGGCTCTGTGCACAGTTTTTGCAGAAAGAAAAAAAAAAGGATTTAGTTTGAGAGACTCTGATATGTTTAATGACTGCTTTTTTTAGTTAAATAACGGATGATATCTGCAATTGATTCCTCACTCATTTCAGTTAATTTAACAATCAGGATTTCTAAAAGGAACCCATTAACTAAAGTATTATGGCTTTTTTTAAGAAGCTATTTTCCATACTTGCAATCATATCTGATTTGTTAAAAGCTATTATCTTGTTACAATTGGTGCTCTTCCTAGGGAGACCTGTAACAGCTCCGGCTCCGTTTAACAAAGTCAGATCAGCACAGTGAGTGTCAGTTTTTAGCTAAATAAAAAAGACAGATTTAGTCTTAGATTTAGATCAAGGCCTTTGTCTTGCCGTTGAGTTGTGATCTGTGTTTGCGGAGATGAAGTCAAGGCTCCTTAGAGCTGTCTTGCGGATGTGTTGATGCAGTCGAAGTGCTGGATGTGCTACAATAAATGCAGGTCAGACTCCTACAGCGTATTAGGCTCCATTAAAGCTGGAAAACAAGAGGGATGCGTCTGCTCAGCTGCTCCGGGGAGGCACTTTGTGACAAACCTGTTTGGTTAAAAGCCCTTTAAGTATATTCAACTTGACTATGTCTGCTTTACAATGACTAAAAATTGAATGCCTCTTTGATCTCGTCATCTGTCACATTGGGATGACATTTGCTTCTAAAAAGGCAATTAAGCGGACGCTATGATCTCTAAATAACCCACACACTTAAATAGATCAATTGATTTCTGAAGGCATCTTCTTCCAGTGTGCACGCAGAAGACCTTATAATATTACAGTTAATCAGCTGTGTTGAAAGAAGTGCTGTCGAGCCATTGATATGTGGGACGTTTAATTAGCTTTTATGTCATTCACACTTCACTTGCAATGGCTGTTATACTTGTAGATTCCCAAACACCCATTATCTGCTGAAACTGCATGATTTGTGCAGGGAGGGCAGAGCAGCTTGTCTCAAGCTGGTTTTGTCAAAACTTGCTCAACAAACAACTGAAAATTGTTACAATCTCACATTGGAGAAATTGAAATGTTTCTTGTTATTCATGCAAAATTCACACGTTTTGCCAGTTACTCCATGTGCAGTAAGGCCAAGGCAGCCGTTGGTGCCACATTGGAGCTGTGAACCAGTTTGTTCCTGTGTAACAGAGGTATACATAATAACAGTACTCTGCAGTCCCCTTTTGACTGTTAACTGCAGAAACATACATGCCAACCCATAATTAAGTCAGAAACACAAAACACAACCTTATGGAACAAACAGACCATACTGTGACTGTGTGAATAGGCTGGAACCAATGCAGTAAGCAAATATTTTTTTCTTGTGCAAGCAGCCCAATCACTAACTGTTATCTGTAGCCACTGCTGGGCATGTTTTCTTAAGCTAAGCCTTACCGAGTCACACTAATCCTTATTGAATGCAGAGGCTGCTTTTTAAAGGAGGTTGTTACATTTGTCTCTTGATCTGCTGTTTGTGATTCTGCATGAAAGGCCTATTATTTCTACACAAAATGATATTAGTGTTTGAACAACACTGAGCCATTAATCAATATTCAAAGCTGTCCTGTAATAATTCGCAGACGTGTAATGGCACATGTATTTGCCCTGTTGTGTTTGGTACAGATGGTTTGGTTTGATATGTGACTTCTTCTTTTGGATGGGTAAGCCCCTTTAAACCAAATAATCAAATGTTATTAAAGTTATTATTTTTCATGATTAGTATAATACAGTGTAATTATAGTCTACATGATGGCATGCATGCCACTGTAATTTTAAAAGTGCAGTTTCCATCCAGAGAACTTTGTCAGTATGTTGGTGGTTAACTGTTTGTGAGCAGATGCTAATCTATTTAGCCTGGGCTATACTGTAAGTTAGCCTCAGCAGTACACTGATTCAGCAGTCAGTTTACACTTTGAAAATAGCGTCATCCAACAAAAAGTGATGTGCAACAACTTCACCTTAATATGTCTCATAATGGAAATAAGGGTATAGTGAGTGCTTGTCATTATGGATATGCACCATACTCACTTGAACTGATTCACACATAGCATACGCAGATATTATTTTTATTCTCATGACAAGTCATTATCCTTAATCGCTGATGTAATTGTCCCCAAATGAGTCAATCTTATTGCCCAAAGTATTAATTAAAATTATCTCTCTACTTGATTTGAACTCTGTAACAGCCATGTGCCTTAATGGCAATGAAAAGAGTTCAATTTCTGACCAGGAGTCTTTTTTTAATTGGTTTTTGGTTGTTGATCTCAGGACATTACGTATTGTCACTGTCGGGGGGAAACCTCTAATCTTTGTGTTTGAATGCATTTATGGATAAAAAATAAAATTGTCAATGGATCACCCTTCATGTCTGCCTGTGGGTTTTACAAATATTTAACCAATACAAAGTCTTAAAAAGAGCTTGTGACTAAATCTCTTAACTCCATGGGATCCTCAGACTGTCAGCAAAACCTCATTGCTCCACCCCGCCTCCATCTGTGGTGCCATATTCAGTGACAAAGGGATTTTGTGTGACTTCTAAATTAAGGATCTAACTAAATAAAGGCCAAATAAAGAACACAGGTTAGACCCAGCACTGATGTTTTCCTCTCCTCTCCCATGAATAGTCTCCTTGTGACAGGGAGTGAGGCAGGGGGATTGAGGGGTGTGATAGCTAGGTCTGATAATCAGAGAGAGAGATTTTGAAAACTGAGCGCACACATAGCGACAATAAACTTTGTAACCTGTAAGTTGATCATGTAATGCAGTGCACTTACTGCCTCAGATGCAGCAGTTCTAATCAATGACTGATAAAATCTCAATCTCGACATTCTCTGGTCACAAACTTAAACTTAAGACCAGCTTGATTTTGGTAAAATATTAGTAATATAATGACCATATATAAAGACACAATACCAACTGTAAAGACACAGTGTTCAAGAAAGGTGATATAAGTGACTTTGAACGTGGCATGGTTGTTGGTGCCAGACGGGCTGGTCTGAGTATTTCAGAAACTGCTAATCTATTGGGATTTTCACACACAGCCATCTCTAGGGTTTGCAGAGGATGGTCCGAAAAAGAGGAAATATCCAGTGAGCGGCAGTTCTCTGGGTGAAAATGCCTTGTTGATGCCAGAGGTCAGAGGAGAATGGCCAGACTGGTTCAAGATGATAGAAAGGCAACAGTAACTCAAACAACCACTGTATACAACCAAGGTCTGCAGAAGACCATCTCTGAATGAACAACACATCAAACTTTGAGGCTACCATTCGCACAGGCTCACCAAAACTGGACAATAGAAGATTGAAAAACGTTGCCTGCTCTGATGAGTCTGGATTTCTGCTGCGACATTCAGATGGTAGGGTCAGAATTTGGTGTTAACAATATGAAAGCATGGATCCATCCTGCCTTGTATCAACCACCTGCCTTGTGTGTGGGGGATATTTTCTTCGCACACTTTGGGCCCCTAAGTACCAACTGAACATGGTTTAAACACCACAGCCTACCTGAGTATTGTTGCTCACTGTGTCCATCCCTTTATGACCACAGTGTACCCATCTTCTGATGGCTACTTCCAGCAGGATATCGTACCATGTCACAAAGCTCAAATCATCTCAAACTGGTTTCTTGAACATGACAGTGAGTTCACTATACTCCAATGGCCTCCACAGTCACCAGACCTCATTCCAATAGAGCACCTTTGGGGTGTGGTGGAACAGGAGATTCGCATCATGGACGTGCAGCCGACAAATCTGCAGCAACAGTGTGACGCTATCATGTCAATACGGACCAAAATCTCTGAGGAATGTTTCCAGCACCTTGTTGAATCTATGCCACGAAGAGTTAAGGCAGTTCTGAAGGCAAAAGGGGTCCAACCCAGTCTTAGCAAGGTGTACCTAATAAAGTGGCCAGTGAGTGTATATAAATATATCTAGATATTTCCTGAAAAGTTTTGAAGTTTTGGACATACGAGGCTTCTGCCTGACAGTGACGATATGTATTACTCATAATGGTGGGTTCACTGATGCAACTCAGTCAATACAGAGCCTTATAAGTCAAACAGAGAAACACAAATTGATGCACCATTTGCAGGAAATGCAAGTATATCACCACTTCTGTTAGTAGAAAGAACAATAGTATGGACTAAATTATCTTCAGCACCTACATAATGCATACATTTTCACAGCCTGTATAAACTCGAGCCCAACCCAACATGGCAATATGACCACTTCTATATTCTTCCCCAAAATAGTGCCACCACAATGTATGTCGTGCTACAAGTAGCAACTGGAGAGAAGGTTCGTGCCGAATCCCATAAGCGGCACCTACACACACCCACCAAAGTTCACAAGGAAAACAGCTAAGTGCATGTGTAGGCAAGTGTGAAGTCTGTAGAGATGTGATTGTGTCGGGTGTGTCTATTGTTGGCTTGCTTTTTTTAATCGCACTTCATATGTTTAACAGTGAGTCATCCCTTTTACAAAGATATTTGCATTCACTATATGATACATACCTTAAATCTAAATCTAATTGGTCATTACTAAACTTATACTGCAAATTTTATTGTTTTACATTTACATCCCACGTGTCTTTTTAGGACAGTCATTCCTTATCAAGAAAACAAACTATGAGAAAGACTTGAGTTTCCACAGAGATCATAGTTGAGTGCTCTAGGGCACCTATTCTCCTAAAACTGCTTAATTCTGTGCAACTGCAGACTTTTTGTCTGCTGCTGTGAAATCTCACTTCCCGTCATATCTTGAGATGAAGAGACAGGGATGTATGTGATACAAAAGTTATGTAACTGATCCTTGCCCTATCATGCTAATGCTTTTGGAAAAGTAAAAAAGGAAAAAAAAAAATGAGGCCATTTTCCAGTTAGTGGTGTGTATTCTGTCTTAACGAACCCAGCTCAGGGGGAATTCCACAGGGTTGTGAGGAACCATGAACACATGCATATTGATGCTATTTTTTTATGCGCTAGAAACCAAGATACCAGAAAAAGATGGAAAAGTGATTGCTAGTGATGTGCAAAGTAACACAAATCAAAACACGTAGGATTATTTCCAATGAAGTGTGAGATGCTCTTAAGAGCATATTTTCCATTATTTCCTGGGTAGTCGCCCAGCTTGCACTGCAGGTATGCCATATAGAGCTAGCTGTCACAACACAGTTAACCCGTGACTGTGCTAACTCGTGCAGTGTCTCCTCCTACGTGGGCACCGCGCGGCTGCAGATGGCCCATCTCACTGCGGCGTTAATCAACAAAATGCACAGCTCTCTTGCACCCACATGCTACGAGAGGTGGTTTTAATGTGAAATTAGCATGACATTATTGATGTGCACTTTCTCGTTGTGGTCTGCACAGGGACCCCGCGTTGCTGTGGGTATGTGATTCAAAGTGTAAAGGCAGCCACAGCGGACACAGTACACACAGCCTGTTTTGTCTCTCTCTGCCTCAGCCTCCGTCTTCGTCCTCTGCTCTCTCTTTGGCTCGCACATACACGCGCAACCTCCTCCATTCACCCCCCTCGCCTCCCTCTCCTTCCCTCCTCTCATCTTTCAACTCCCCATCTCTCTTCCTTGTTATTTGCATCTCTCATACTCCACTCTCTCAAAACCCCCCCACCTCCACCCTCCACCCATCTGCTTGCTGATACGGTGATACTGTGAGTCTGACTTAATAAAGCTTGAAGTACGTGTTGTCATTCCAACTGTCGATCATTGTAATTATTCATAGATGGAGCAGAGATTGGAGTGGGAGGCGAGGTCTCAGAGCAGCAGCACGATAGTACAGCACGGCGGAGGTGTTTTCGCTGGGTGAAAAGGAAAAGGTTGCCCCTGTGCACGATTCAGCATTTTTTCGGAACTTAGAATGTCGTGTGAAAATATATCAATGTGTCATCTGCAAGTTTCTGGTTAGTCAGTCATGTGAGGCTCAAGTTAGTCATTCAGGTATGTGATTCACCTATCCATAAACTTTGAATGAACAGGGATGGATGATCATATACTGCAGCTGCTGTTTGTTATGTGACTCCTTATCTCATAATACAAGCATTTAATGAGATATTTTGCCTTCAGTTTTGCAGTTGATCAGTCTGTGCTGTGCGAGCAGTCTCCTCAAGTACAGCTAATTGCACACCTGTCATACCACTGACAGGTGATCTCCTGCTGAAATAACCCCTCTCAAAGAGCCTACACATGCCAGTAAGGATTGCATGTTAGATTCCTGATGGTAAACCGTAAGACCAGCCCAGCATGCAAGGTTGTGGTATTAGGGTCTATACATGTTGGTGTAAGCTTCTTAGCATGCATGCCATTTGAAAAGAAGTGTTTAACACTCCTACCAAATGTGAAATAAGCTTTGTGTGCACTGCTGCAGAAGAAAACAAGTGAACAGCGGCTATTTTAGTGCAGATAACGGGGTGCAGGTGAAACCATCTTTGTGTGAGTTTGGCTAACAAGCTTGCATTGGCAGCAAATGGTATTTTAAAGCTGACTATGAATGGTTATTGGAACACTCAGCTGAGCTGAGCACAGGGGAAACATGAGCAGTGTAAAGTAGTTTCTCAAATCAACACTTTAAATTATTCATGATATAGAATTACCATCTTTTACTTAGTAATTTCCAGTAAAGTATAGTTAAAGGGAAACTTCAGTGTTTTTGAACTTGGACCCTTTTTCTCATGGTTTGGTGTCCAATTGAGTAATGGGAAGAACTTCAGAAACTGGCCCAGTATTGAGTGAGAAGGCATGAGCTGCAACACAGGCTGCATTGTAACCACTCGGGGAGTGTGCACCTAAAAATGCTTTTGTCACTTGTAGGCTTTTATTGTTGTAAGTGTACTACAACACTTTGGAAAGGATCCCCACAGGGATAAAAAGAGCCTTTTTGTTTAACCAGAAACAGCCTTGAAATCAGTATCCCCAAACCTGCCAGACTCCAGAAACATCTTGGTTCATCTTTCCACTGTTCCAACAATATCCAAGTCAGGTTTGGTGGAAATAAACCCTGTATTCACCCAGTGAGATGTGAACATGCTGGTTCTATAGATGCTACAACTACTGCTTATTTAATTGGAGTGTGGTGTTTTTGGCAATAGCGATTTCAGGGCTGTTTCCAGTCAAACAAAAAGGATCGTACCCTTTATCAGGAAGGTCTGTCTCTGTGGGGATCATTAACATAAATTGTTAGACAATTAGAATAATAATCTGAGCCTGTCAGTGGCAAAAACAAGCACTTGTAGTGGACATAAATTGATTGCGAACATGCCAGGAGTGTTTACAATGCAGCCTGTTTCATGACATCCGACATCCCATTAATCCGACTGTCCGCAGTGCTGAACAGCTCCCAGCGGCCGTATTTCTACCTTGATGGTGCGCTGCAACCGGCTCTGGGTCAGCTGGGAAAGGCTTGAGGCGAAGCAGGCTCACAGCTTATGTGTTTGTCACTTTCTTTTTCATTTTAACCCACACCATGATCTTTTCCTAACCCTAACCAAGTGGTTTTTGTGCCTAAACCTAACCAGACCTTAACCATAGGGCATCATGATGATTTTGGAACGGACTTCGGAACAATGGGTTTAATATGGTCGAAACAATGGGATGTCGGACCAATGGGCTGTTGGACCAATGGGCAGTTCTCGGACCAGTCTCAAAAACTGTTCTTCACATTAATCACGTAGACACAAAAACACAGGAAAGTATGGGCCAGGTTGAAAAATACAGAAGTTACCCTTCAAGCAAATATCATCTTATCTTCCCTTCAGATAAAATGTCCTTATTTAAAGAAAATAAATCTAATCTTAAAGTACATTGTATAGCTTCTTTGTGCACAAATATAGATTTATGTTACAGATGCACTGAATCTGTAGTCAGCTTTTTCTTTATTTTGCCCATGAAGGAAGTTTCTAGCACTCTGCTGGCACTCCTTTTGCACTGATGTTGCACTTTGAACAAAACTGTCCATGGTGGAAGTGAATGCAGCATAGATGTGACTTGGTTTTGGTTGGACTTCGTGGGCAACTGGACCATAAATGCGCCCAGATGGTTAATGGTGGCTCTGTCGGTGATGTTGCCCCTGTTGCTGACCATGCAGGAGCTCTGTGTGCTTCCCACTGCTGGATTGTTTTTTAGCGTATACATATAGTATGTATATACATGTATTTATAAAGCTCCCTGTTTATACAGTCTCCCTGTAGTCCCACAATGCACTGATGTCGAAATAAATTAGGCTGAAGTAAACAAGGCTGTGAGAGTACTGACATAACAAGTAGCACAGTGAGCTCCTTTTCAATCCACCTTTTTCTTTTCCTCGTGTGTAAAAGTGTTGCATCTGTGCGTTTATTTGCAACCCTCTTTGCCGAATCTTTTCATAAAACCTTCCTCTCGAGTTTTCTCTTGTTTGCTTTCTTCTCTACAAATTCAGCCTTTTTTATTCCTGTTTATCTACGTGACATGTTCCATTAACAGAAGTGTTTCAGCAGAGGCCAAGGTGAAATGCTCTTTTGCAGCACATTAAAATAGTAAACGAACACCTTTGAAATTAATTAGCCTTGGCACACAGGGAAGCTGCAGTAACACAACGTCGGAAATCTACCAGGTTCACGTACTTCAAAAGCAAAAGACACAATTCACAAAGGGAAATGTTGTAGATTGGATTTTTTTTTTTTTTTTAGCTGACAATTCTGTAGAAAAAGATAATTGCAGACTTTGTTGAAAGAGTGATGCAATTGAGAATGAAGAGCAAAGCAACAATTAGTCTTTTTAGCCAAGGGGTCTAATTTTCCTGAACATGTTTTTTCCATTACAGACAGCACGGCCAGCATTATTGCCAGGCGGCGGCGGTTCAACCACCTGACCCAGGAGCTATACGAGCTGCCCATTGTGGTGTGGGATGGTGGGGAGCCATCGCTGAGCGGCACCAGCACCTTGACCCTGCGGGTGTGCCCGTGTCAGCGCCACGGCAGGATCCGCATGTGCCAAGGCGAGGCGTTCCTTTCTTCGGCGGGTCTCAGCACAGGGGCTCTGATTGCAATCCTGCTGTGCATCGTCATCCTGCTGGGTAAGTTGGGACAGCCGCTGTGGGGACTGCAGCAGGGAGGAGCTGCCCAGGGGCAAATATCCTGAGGGCATGGACGGAGGAGATGAACCATAGAGGAGCAGGGAAGGGTGGAAGGGGTTTGAAAGGGTTTGACAAGGGCAGAGGAGGAGAGAGGGATGAAAAGACATGTGAGGACACAGGTAGAATTAGGAATGAGGGTAAAAAGAGTTGGATAGGGCAGAGGTGGAAGAAAAAGAAAAGGATATGAAGGACAGGAAAAGAGAGCTGGAGGAGAGGTGACTAGAAAGGAGATGGTGAGGACAAAGACAGCAAAGAAGACTGGAATGGAGATTGCAGGGTCAGTGTGATTCAGAGAGGAGGTGTATACAACAGAAAGAACACTGAGAATAAACCTTCAGTCGTTAGAGAGTGGAGCTGGAATCCTAGAGCAGCGAGGGTTCATGTTCAGAAAGGCAGCTCGAATCAGAAAATCAGATTAGACCTAAATCACATTTGTTGACAATTTGAAATTCATATCTGCTCTTTTACTATGCAACTGAATCTTCTTCCCCATCACTCCCAGCCCGGCACATGTTTGACATCGCATGTTGTGACTGGAAGAGCAGTGGACAAGCATGGAGGAATGTGGTGACAGGCAACACAGATACCACTCTTGTTGATTTCATGTGTGACGGACGTGTTCTGTGCCATGAATATAAAACTCCCATCAGAAATGCAGTGAGAACAAACAGGGCACATCCATGTTACAGGCTCATTGCAGCACCCGGAGAGCATGCCCTCAGTCAATGAGTATGCGTGAGTTGTTACTATAGCAACCAGTCTTTGCAGTGACAGCAAATGATTATATATAAAACTGGCAAATATGATCTTGACACTTTGAATTTAGAATGTGGACAGTCAGCTTTACAGGTGGAAAATCTCTGTAAGATGCAAAATCTACAGTATGATCAAATATAGCAAAGTCAATAATCTCCTGTCGGCTGAACTTAGGATGTTAGAGATGTCGCAGACCAATTTCTTCCTCTGCAAACCAAACTGCAGTATGGTTAGACAAAACTGTCTAATAACACGGCTTCACCGTTGCCGCTCTTCCCCTCCTCTCTTCAGCGATTGTCTGTGGACATTAGTGCGTGAAGGTTATGCATATTCATACTGGCTGTCTTCCTCCTCCATGCCAAAGCCTCTGGCTGAGGCGAACAAAAGGCCATCACCACTGTTTGGAGCAAACGCTTGAGTGAGAGACACACGCTGAATCCCTAATCATCAGCAAAAGGCAGATACTAGTTAGGACAGAGAGAGAGAAAGAGAAACAGCAACAGACAGGAACTGATCGCACCTTTTTTCTATTTATTTACTTATTTTTGACCTGCGCTGCATTTGAGGTTCACACCCTCCAGTTACAAGTAAAGTGTCTCACACATAGCACAGCTATTGGACAGATGTTTGGTGACCCGTCATCCCCCACGAGATTAGAGATTTTGTCAAAGAATCACGGTTTAAAAATATCAGATTATTTTTAGTTATCTTTTTGAAATAGACGTTTCCTCCCTCACCTGAAGCAAATACAGGTCAAGACTGTAGCCTGATGCCGATATGGCCCTCTGCCTGACAACCTCTATTGCCCAATTTAAGGGAGAGGTCTAGTATTTTGCACTTTGAGCCCCATTCCTGGGTTGTTTATGATGAAATAGAGTGGTTAAGACCGAAAATAGTGACAACTGCTCATTTTCTGAGAATTTGGCTTTTCCCTGCCTGGCTTAACACTGCTGTGTGTCCTATGACCATGTGTCAACCTGTCCTAAAACCACCCAAAACATTTGTTTCCAAAGCCATGAAACTCACCGAGTGGTCAGTGGTGTTCGTTGATGTTCTGACATAAAAATCGTAGCAAACTGTGGTTTCCGTGATGATTTATTTGACATTTTGTCTAATCCATTCATTTTCTATAGGAAGCCTGATTGTCCGTTGGTAGTAATCCATCACCGGAAACGGAAAGGGGTTTGTTTACGACAAGGTTGTAGTCATTGTAGTCTTTTAGCTCAGCGAAAGTGCCGGCTAGACAGTGCTATGTGCACTCCTGGAGGGAGAACGAGAACGAACGAAAAAGTTTTGTAATAAGTTTAAACAACTGCACAATGGATTACTTGCTTGTAAACAACATTCGCAGTATGATGCCTTTGAACACAACACCAGCCTTCTTCTTCTGCTTCTTTTCTGTGTCCCATGACATTGCAATGGTTTCCTGCCGGTTGGCGACACCCACGTAAAGGAGCATTATCGCCATCAAGTGGGCTGGAGTGTATAGCACTTCAGGGTCAAACGAACGATCAAGCGGAAGTTTACACGCGGGTGTGAGGCAGCTAAAAAAAAAGTTCCACAATTGAGATGAATAGCGAAAACACGGATGGAAACCACAGTTTGCTACGATTTTTATGTCAGAAAATCAAGGAACACCACTGACCACTCGGTGAGTTTCATGGCTTTGAAAATGAACATTTAGGGTGGTTTTAGGACAGGTGCACACATGGCCATAGGCAGCAGTGTTAAGCCAGGCAGGGGAAAGCCAAATTCTCCAAAAATGAGCAATCGTCACTATTTTGGTCTTAGCCACTCTGAGCCCCATTTCTTGGTTGTTTATGATGAAACAAAGTGCAAAATACCGGACCTCTCCTTTAATATGCAAATCAGTTTTACACACTATATGTGGTGAGGGGGTCCCCGCCCTGTCACCTTCAGCTAAGGGGTCCTTGGCCTGAAAAATGTACTGGACTAGACTGGACTAGACGATGAAACATTGTTAGCCTTGGTAGTCGGTATCAGAATAATTGGTAGGTTAAACTAATTATTAAGATACCCAGAGGAAAACTGGTGGAAAGCCAGCTGGATGTCTGTTTAGGGAGATTAGACGTTAAGAACATCCTTACTTTATGTGCAAGAAAAGACTTACTAACTATTGCTACTACTTCTACAGTGGCGGCTGTTGGTCTTTCAAGGAGGGGAAGCTCATTTTCGGCCTACATCATAAAATGTGTCCGTTTATTTATAGGTAAATTCTACCCTCTGGGGCTGCTGCGCGAGGCTAGTGTGACCGCCTGTGAGTGCTTTGGGATGGTGGAGTGGCTCACAGCAGCACCCACTGCTCGTTGGGGACAGTAACTGCAGAGCGACAGAAGTCAGAGTCTCCAAACACGAGTACAGTCTCCAATAACACCAGAAAAAGATGCTAGATTTGTCGCTAGTCGTTTTTAACAAAGAAAAAGTCACTAAGAGGATTGGAAAAGTCTCTAGATCAACTCGGAACAACAGAATGAAACTTGAAAAATGCTCCGGTGGTGTTTTATATTTCAAGATCGCTGATTCGCTCATTTCGCTGTCAATCAAAAAGGGATTCAGCCTCAGACAGATCATCCAATCATCATGCAGAAGCCCAGCATCCAGGCCAGCCGAGGCCAGCCCACTGCCCCATAGACCCCCAGAGACGCTGAGCCGTAAACCAAGTATATATCCAATGACTGTCTAGTTTCGCTGCAGTGGAACAA
>NC_065516.1:10531138-10544852 GCF_006386435.1 Epinephelus moara
GATGTGTGTAGTTCTTTATAGATGTAGCCTCTTAATTTGGCTGTCAAAGTACACCAGATTGAAGGCTTTTGATATATAATTGACAAAAATTTCTGACCCCCCCACGTGCACCACGACTAAATGACCTCGGTATTTCAAAAATCCTGCGTATGGCCCTGACAACAGTACATATTTAACCACTTATTTTTTGACATTATAGGGGAAGCTGAGCTTCCCTTGCAGTCTTAGAGCAATCGCCACTGTACTTCTAACTTTTGCCAGACATAACCTTTAGCAAGAATAGGTAAGTTGGGTGATTTTTCAACTTCCTAGATGAGATTTTTATAAATTGTAAACATATTGAATTTCTACCATTTACACAACACAATGTGAGCCAGACCACCTCCAGAGTGGTGTACTGTCAAACAAGTCCAAAAATGCCTCCAAAAATCTTATCATAAAATAACATATTATTTAACTTGAGCTACAGTATGTGCCCGTACTTGCCAAGAAATTGTTGATATCTACCTCCTTGTTCCCATAAAACCTCGAGATGGCTCTTCAAGTTCATTTTGGTCAACAATACTGTTTAAACACAACTGCTCAAGGCTGAGCAAAGAATGAAAAGTGCCAAGTTGGTTTTATAAATGCACTATAAAGTTGAGTGGTTGACAGACAAAAGTGGTAAAACCGTTGTTTATATCACTTACATAGACACGAGTTGCATTTTTAATTCTTGCTTGTCACTGTGATTTGTTTGTGTGTGATTGTTTTTAGTCTGTCTGATTAATGTCCATGTTTTATCTCCGAGCCCTCTAATAAGCCATCCTAATTAGGCCTGCAGCAAACCAGAAAGGGATACAAACTATCTCTCATCTGACTCAGTTGATAATGGTGAGCTTTGAGGTGTTCTTTTTCAGTAAAACCTCCTCCCACCCCTCCATTTACCAGCCCTCAATTATTGTCATTCCCACTTCCCAAACTAAATAAAGTATTATAGAATCACAGACAGAAATTACTTTTAAAAGCCAAGAAAAAAACAATTAAAGTATATGTATTACCACTTAAACTATGTATCATATTATGCAGAAAGTGAAAAAAGCAGGTGCAGTAAAGGTATACTGTACTACAGATGCAATGGAAATTTTATTTAGCCTGCATGAACCAAATTATGCAGCAGTTCAAAAACATAAAATATAAAATTCATATGCTTCCAAGTGAGCTGGTACAAGCTCCACCACTGGCTTCATTACAGTTGCTATAGCTGAAAAATGTGTTATGATTTCAATTTTGCAGAGCACACAATTTAGAGAATGCAATAGCAGGGGAGGAAGGCCAGGTCCTTTACAAAAGTGCTGTGAGTTTGACTTGGATGGAGGAACTTTGTAGCTTTTACTTCATGGTCAAACCCATTGTTCATGATTTCTTGTGCTCATCATTCAGTCATAGCTATTTCCCAAGACTGGCTGGATGCTACAACTCAGTGAGTTGCTCAAAGTTGTTGTCGATGTAGCTGATTTTCTGACTTATTTTTTCAGACCTTGTGGCCGCAGTTTCCATTAAAATATGATAATATCTCAGTTGGAGTTATAAATCTCTGGCTTCTGCAGTTATAAGAACTGGCTTCGGCAGTGCCGATAGCTACTTTGTTTGAATCACCAATAGCACTAGCCATGCCAGCATTGTGTAGGCATGCTGGTTAAATTGTTTTGTAAGTGGTAAATGGACTGCACTTTGTCTAGTCTTCTGACCACTAAGCGATTTTTTACACTACGTCACATTCACCCATTCACACACTGGTGGCTGAGGCTACCATACATAGTGCCACCTGCTACTCAGTAACCATTCAATCACACTCACACAACAATGGAACAGCCATTGAGAGCAATTTGGGGTTCAGTATCTTGCCCAAGGATACTTCGACATGTGGATCGGACAAGCCAGGGATCAAACCACCGATCTTCCGATTAGTGGACAACTCGCTCCACCTCTGAGCTACAGTTGCCCCAGGATAGTCTGTGAGTCAGTGCCATAAAAGGTCTGGTAGGCAAACTGTCAACATTATCAAATAAACAAAACACTTTAAAAAAGCTGTTTCAAATTGACTGTTCACACTTAAAAATGTAGGGAAATGTTGAAGAAGTGCTTTGCTGTTATTATATTTCAAAGACATCAGAAAACAACACAAACAGTAGACTTAAAATATTTGCAATTGTGATCTTTTTAGTGTTTTTCCCTTTAACATATCCTCAGTGGTTCATATTGTAGCTTGTGAAAAAGCACATACAACGGTTGGTACATAAAGTCACACACTTAACACAAAGTTATGTAGATGGGTTGAGGCAAGTAGAGTTACGCAAGTTAGGTTTAGGAAAAGAAACATGGTAAAGACATATCTTGCTTGGTTTCACACGGTCACGAACATCTGTCTCCTGGGGGAAAGTCCTGTGTTGTTTGACCCATCCACTACCCCAACCTACCTCCTTACCCGGACTCTCAGTCTTTACATACTGCTTCCTTCTTTACTCCTGTCAGCACATTGGTCACGATTGTAGCCTTCCCAATAACATGGGTTATACAGTAGTTACTCTATATATGAATTGTGGTGCATTATTTTTTGTAGCTGTACATGTGAGCAGTGCATGAGAAGACTAGTCTACTTTTGTTCGATAAGTTTTACTGTCTGTAAGCTGAGATGTCTTCCCTAAGAAGTTACAAGGAATGGCCTCTTATCTGGATTAGAGACATTATTTTATGACACAGTCCCTCTAGTCTCCCAGTGTAATCTTCCATAACCCTGAAGAATGCAGCATAAATGAGACTTTGCGATTGCTCCTGCTGCAGCAAATGTATATCTGTAGACTTGGGTAATGCTCCCGGGTGACATAAGTGGTGTACTGAGCAACAGCTAGACCTGGACTGGCCTTGGCTAGGCAAATGAAATGACCTGAATGGACCATTGAGGGAGCATTAATGTAGAGAGTGTAATACAATATAGTGTGTACAGTGGATAGGAAAATACAACAAATACAAGTAGATCATGAACTGTGGAAAGTGCAGTCTGGAAGGTGCATTAACCGAGTCATTATATTCCGGCTGTTTACCTCTAAACCACAGTGAGATCTTATACTGTAGATAGAGAGTGGGAAGTGACCAAAATTGTAGTAGCTCCAAAATACACATTGTGCAGTAAATGAAAAAAAAAAAACTAAATTCTTTATTTCCTAGTTCTGCTCATAGTGATTGACCCAGCTCACCCCACATTCTCTCACATCTTTGCATTGTGTAATTGGCTGCTTTAAACAAGTTGAGTGATAAGCACTGTCCCACACAAATTGCATTTTTTCACCCTTTCTAACCCCACTTGGGCAGCAGCAGTGCACCAGGTGGAGTAAAGTCAATTTTTCATGGATTAAGCACATGCAGGTTGGGGACATTTCATTAAAATGCAGGTAAGGAACTGCACAACAATTAAATATGTGTAGAGAGATGAATCTGTGCATCATTTCATAGTCATAAGGTGTCTTAGGGTGCAGTCAAACGCATTTTAGTCTATAATGGAAAAGTTTACTTTGTTGCACTCTACATTAGTTTCACATTATCCAACTGCAACTCAGTTAAGGCTTGAAGAAAATGTCCCATGGCCTCACAAGCAGTTCAGTTACTAGACTAAGTTTTAGTCACCCATTATCCTGCCATGCTAAAAGTTTGATTCTAGACCCTGCAGTTAAAAATATGGAGAAGAAATAGCCATGGGAGTAAGAATCCAAACTAAGTTAATTCATTTTATTAGTTTAGGCTTGCCTAAACTTCCTGCCTTGGGGCCTCGGGTCCACCTTATTAACTTTGCTACTTGGTTTGAGGTAACTTGATTAATTGTACATTTCTTGGGGAAAATATGCAAAAATAAAATCAGTATAAACTAGAAGAGAACATGGAGAGTTAAGTCCCCTGCCTAGGCCAAATGCCCTATCTTGCAATGTTAAAAAAAGTGAAAAATTATTCATGTATCCGCTCCGTGATACACTCCAAAATTTAATGGGTTCTTCCTTGCCCCATGCTGCACCCGTCCCGCCAAGTTTCATGAAAATCAGGCCAGGGGTTTTTCCATAATCCTGCTGACAGCCAAACCACCAAACTGAACCGAAAATATTACCTACTTGGCTGAGGTAATGACAAGCATTAAGATGCGTTACCTGTGCACCTGTCTTGTATGGAAGTCCACTGTCAAAATCTTGAGACCTTGCCCTTTTAGTGTTCAGGTCAAGTTTTGCCTTGCATTCAAATGCAAGAGTATGCATTGGTGGGGTTGGAATGTTTCGATGCTAGCAAGATGATAAATATGGCCTTGGACAACATTTCCTCATACAAAAGTTTGTATGATGTCCCATGAAAATGCACACACAACAGTTCATATGATATCCTCAGATTTGTGCCCCATAAATGATGTTATGTACTCAACATAAAGTTACCTACTTAACTTCAGGTTAATTTTAGGTACATCGTAGCCATGTTTCTCTTTCCTAAACTAATAAAAGAAACTACCTGCCTAAACCTAAACTCTGTAACTTTAAGTTCACTCGAGGTTCACACAGTTGCAACACCCGTCTCCTTGGTGAAAGTCCCGTGATTTATGACCCATCCACCCATCTCAACCTACTTCCTTAATGACCTGCTTCCTTTTTTTCTCCCAACAGTGCATTGGTCACAGGAACTAAGCCTTCCCAAACAAGTGGGTTATACACAAATTACTGGCTCATGATTGTGTATGATATGTACGAATTTTGATGTATTACTTTTTGTTGGAAAACATAGGAACACTGCACACGAGAACAGCCTGTCTTAAACCCCAATCAAACAGAGAGTGTTTTGCAGATTTCAAAACAGGCGTTTTTTTTAAATTGAAAGCCACTGGTAAAACAAACAAACAAACGAAAAAAAAAAAAATGCTTGCTGCGCCTTTTATTGTTAACAGGCAACCACCCCATCACATCCTTACACTAACCTTCTTGTGTAATCAATCTACTGTTGTTGTTTGGGTTTTTTTTATTGGAATTAGTAGCTAGTTTCTAAAATGTTCAGGCAGAGGGGACTTGCCTGAACATTTCAGGCTCAACCAGAGCTAAACTCTGGTTGAGCCTGAGAAGCTGTCAGCAAATAATTTGTTGGGTGCAGGGAAACAGAGATCTGTGAGGGTACATGAGACCCTAAAAAGGAGGGTGGGTGTACCACCAGTTGGTCCAGGAACTTCGCCTCCATGGTGGCTGTTTCCAGGCATATCTTGGGATGACTCAGGGGCAGTTTGACAACCTGCCGTCTCTTGTCGAGCCATAGAGCTCTGGGTATCCACCAGTTTCTTCTCCATTATTTACCAACTGTAAATGTTTTGTGGTGACCACCACAGAAGGCCCGCCTATCAAATTATCTGATTGCATGTGCTCTGGCCAAAACACCAGGCGTCCAGAGTGCAGAAACGTAAATCGCATTGCAATGCAAAAATCGCTAACGCAAAAAGCTTAATTCTTATTTAAAACAATTACAAAAAGCCGTCTTTATCTGCAAAAACGCTTTCTGTGTGATGAGGCCCTTAGAATGCAAGTTGAAAGTGTAACACTCCCTGAAAATCTTGCTTTGCTTTTATCTATCATTGCAGCGACTGCAAGGTTATATTGTGGCAAAAGATGAGACAGTTTTTTTTGTTTTGTTTTTTTTACAGCAGTCCTGCGTTGGCAGCTCTGCTGTATCAATGCAGTGGCCTCATTCAAATAAATGTGAACACAGTGTTTTACTTTGCAGTAGTAGGGGACTATATTTATTTTTTTGTTATAGAGGCTCTCTGACCAGGTAATCTGTCCATGATTACTCCCATAAAAGGGTAATTTCTTGTACTGTCTTTGGTTTAGGTTCTCAGTTGTGACAAAACCTAGAAGAGGTCTGGCATTTTCAGTCTGTTTTGGTCCACTTATTCAATCCCCCCACTGCTGGAATGGGATTATATTCACCTGCCCAAGTGAACTGAAAGAGTAAAGGCTCCGCTGTTTGACTAAGCAGCTCAAGCTTGGTGTCGACGCACCTTTACTCCAAGTCTACTCTGAGGCTTAAATCTTCTCTTTGAAAATCACTTTATAGTCTGTCTACAGCATGCCATAGTCACCACAATATGAATACAAAAATGTATTGCTTCAGTAAATACAGTAGATTAGCCAAATGCATCGTTGCATCCTTGACATTATGAAAGCTGAAACCTCTACCTCCTCATAATCCAGCAGCACCAACACCTCCCCATCCCTCTGCTGAGCTCTCACCTTGTACGTGTTAAAATTGAAAACTGATTTAACGCTGTGGTGTGTTGCTGGTTAGATAAATATAGCATTAAATAGTTTGATGTGGAACGCCAAGATGCTAAAAACATATATAATATATATATATATTGCCTTTTAAAATAGGGATTATTCATCAGAGGGATTCTTTTTTTGTTCCTTTGAACCTTTATGTTTTTCCTCCTGCTAATGTTCAACAAAATCCGATTGTGAAGTAAGGATGCCTCTGCAGAAACACTGATCCAGCCCGCTCGTCTCTGTTAATGTAACATAATGAACTCCTTTTAGATATTGCACTGCTGTACAAATGTACTTCCCTCGCTTACGCCATTTTATTAAATAGATGTTAGTGTTAACATCTTGCAGCAAGGTCATCATTAACCCGAAGAAGTATAACTCTCATTAGTTGTACTGTAGGAACAAGTTCCAAGCTGTAGCATGTCATCAAATATTACCCGGCTTCATGACTTCATTAACAGTTGGAGAGGATACACTGTGAGCTACATATCTGCAGAGACATGCTATAGTTTCTTTAAAGTGGCAAAACTGGCTTATTATTTCTATCACTGGCCTCAGCTACAACTAAAAGATGATTCCATGAGACATACCTCCATATGCTGACACGTTTGCTTTGTATTTACAAGCTGTTTTGCATATTGACTGGTTATGAGATCAGATTTGTTCCACAGATGATGATAATGTGTATATTGTCATCATCTCAACAGCTTGCATTCAAAGTAGCATCACAGCCAACGCTAATGTTGACGTAATGTGTATTATTGATTTACAACTCTTCAACGCTTGGCTAGTTTTAGTGCCCTGATGGAAAATCAGATAAATATGCACATAAAATCAGCTTGTGTTCATTTGGTTGGCTGTTAAGGAAAACATGACTGAGCACTGTAACCACATTCAGCTGTTCTGTGTTATGGGAGATCGTTCTGCTCTGCGGTTTGTCAATTTAATTGTCAAGAATAGCAATTGTCTTCCTGTCTGACTTTTGTCTACAACTATCAAGATTGTCAGTTTATTGTATGAAGTTATGTTCCAGAATTATACTTGTTTTTCATTGTAGCATATGGTTTACTTATTTTGTGTTTTGAAGCGTATTATCCTCAGCACTTCTTTTTTTTTTTAAATGCAAGCATTGATGCAACTTGTCTACTGTCTTTCAGCCATCGTGGTTCTCTTCATTACACTGAGGCGAAGCAAGAAGGAGCCCCTTATCATCTCCGAAGAGGATATCCGCGAGAACGTGGTCACCTACGACGACGAAGGCGGAGGGGAGGAGGACACAGAGGCCTTCGACATCATCGCCCTCCGTAACCCAGCTGCTGCTGAAGAGCTGAAGTTCCGACGGGACGTTCGCCCGGAGGCAAGAAAACACTGCGGCGCACACCGCGGACGCCGAAGCCCATCAGTGGAGCTGGACGAGGTGGATGTGCATGAGTTCATCAAGCAGAGACTGGTGGAAGCCGACATGGACACCAGCGTGCCACCCTACGACTCCCTCCAGACCTACGCGTATGAGGGCCAGGGCTCACCCACAGGATCCATCAGCCCTTTAGACACTCCCGGCACGCAATCAGAGCAGGATTATAACTACCTGGAGGAATGGGGGCCTGAGTTCCAGAAACTGGCAGAACTCTACGGAGAGGCAGATTCAGATGTGACGACCTAGTCTGTGATTTCACCCCTGTCCAAACCAAATCTGTTTGAAATCCGTTTTTCAAATTTTCAGTGAACAATATAAACAGAGATGCTTTCAAAACTGTTCCCGGTGGTTTACAACTCCAACTGTTGAACTAAAAAGACTGCTCTATTTTTTTTTTCTTTTCATTTTGTCGCTTTGGATCATGGGTCGTACATCTGGAAGTATTGAATCAGATTTTAAGATGGAAGAACAACAACATGGGGAATAAGGAAAATGATATTTTCCTTGGTGTATATTTTTTATTGCTCAATAAAGTCCTGAAATCCATATGAGTGGATATGTGAAAAAAAAAATTGTACATTTGTCTTCTTCCTGCAGGAGTGGATATACAGTACAGCATGCAGTTAAGATTATCTTGGTGGGAGGCATTACCACAATGTGCTCATGATTCACCAAGCAGAGGATGATGCTGATCCAGCCATATGCACAATAATGACACCTCCAGTCTTGCAATAGGCTATGTTTTGTGTCATTTCTTCCATGTTGCTATTATTTATGAAACACTGATTGAAATCAACAATATTTGTTAACATATGTGCATTTTCCAAGCAAATTTGATATTAACTCAGAGTGGGATAATGGAGGTTACACAGAATGACTTATAAATATAACTCTAAGTGGATAATGATATCACAGCTAACATTTTATATACAGCATTATACGCATCGGTTAAGGCAAAGCAAACAATGAATGTGATTGACTTTTCCCCATAGCCAGCGTCTTTTAATGTTTAAACATGTAATCCCATCAAGATGTTTTGCTTCCCCACAAATAAAGCAGACACTTCTAAGGCCAAGAACAAAGAAAGAAAATGCAACCTTGGTATCTTGAAGTTTCCCCAGGATCTCCTCATGGTCAGCTCTTCAATTCATTATGTGTCTATGAGCCTGTCTATAGGAGCCAGTCTCTCTGCATCACTTCATTAATTTGTTCGTGCGTGACGCTTTTTGCAATAGGGCTGCTTAGGGAGATATGGGAACTTTGATGCTGCGTCCCAAGTTTAATACTACATACTAATTCCAACAGGCTTGTCAGTGTGAAGTGTTGACTCTGGAGAAGTGACAAGTGTTAAAGACGGTGTACTCAGCATGCATACTAAACTTGCTTGGTTTGTAAGGGCGCTGATGTTCACTATTATTAGTTTGACATCCTTCAGCGCACATCATGTATCGTTTCTTGTTAGTACAGCATGAGACGATAAGGTGTGTTGATTTCCTGCATACACACTGCAAAGACAGTGTACTACAAATTTTGTATTCTCTGTATACTGCATAGCACTGTAGCATATGATGTTAATTTGGGTCACCCGTTGGGGAAAGACAGGATGCATCTGTATACCAAAAAGAACACTAGTGCTTTCAGTGCTTGCTAAAATAATAATAACAATAATCATCATAATAATCATAATTGATGTTGAAACTAATAACTAATGTTACTTATTATTTTGGCCACTTTGGGGCAGCTGAAACAGGCTGTCAACACAACACTGACATATTGTATTACAGAGATACCCAATTTGCTTTTGGGCCATTTTTGCAAAATGACAGAAGGTCATGGACCAGTTAGCAGCCCTGCACATGTATGCAGGGGTGTTTCTAGGATATGAGGACATTTGGGGCTTAGCCCGGACCTCTGTCGGTGGTTCCAGGGGATCCTTTCCTGCCACTTTTTTTGATAAACAAGCTCTGTTTTGATGCTTTGTTATGCACTCAGCACCTTAACCTGCATTCAAATCACTGTGCGGCAACTCGCTGCTTGCTGTCATTTTAATGGTGGAAAGGAGGCAGAGGGAGGGGAAGTGGTTTTGAACATGGCGGTTTTGATCATGAAGTGGTTGCCACCCACCCAAAATGCACAGACTTTGCTCTGCCTTGCACGCGTCATTGTGTTGAAGTTCTGGTGGTAGCCGCCTGGCTTGAGCCGATCAAATAGAAGGGGGCGGGCATTACAGAAGCTGGCTTGGCAGATTTGGCTTGTGTGCCACTGCTGTTTTATTACCTCTTGATTAGGGCTGCAATTGAGGATTATTTTCACTGTTGATCAATTTGTTGATTATTTTCTCAATTGCTCTATTAGTTGTTGATCTATAAAATGTCAGAAAATTGTTAAAAATGTCCACTGGACACTACGTACACATGCATTAAATAGTTTTTTGTCCTTATTCCAAAAAAGACAATATTCTCACTAAGCTGTTTACATGGCTAATGAACGTGAATATTCCACTAACATTCCCATTCTCGTTCAGCCTTTCATACTCCAATTAACATACCCTAACATGTTGTTTATCATGTCAAAATATGGAAAAGTGGAACAGCTGGAGCCAGTTATTTGACCAGGCAAACACAGCCACTCTCTTTCATTCCGCCAACCACCTTCTTGGAAAGTTCATGATATTTGGGCATATCCAAAAGCCTTTTGATGTCCAAGTACTTTATTATGTTTGGAAGTAGGTGTGTTTCTCCTTCAGACCAGAAGTGTGGGCTTTTCTTTTGGACTTGCAGAGGTGTAGTGTAGCTGATGATGTGGGTGTGCTATTAGGTAGATGGGTAAGTTACTGAGGAGGAAGTATACCTGTATATGTGCAGATACCCTCTACTACAACACTGTAGACATGCATCTCTTCTGCAGCCTTCGAAACAGTTGGCTAGATGTTTTGTGTAACCATGTATCGTAACGTATCCATGACAATGCACAGAGCTGACCATCAACCAGCAAGAGGCTGTGTGTCGCAAACAGTGGTAAAAACCCATATTAAGATACATACTCTCAACATGGTATATACATGTCCAAAAAATGCCTGTAAACCACAAAGTGTCAGCGTATCCCACATGTCTTGTTCAGAAAGTACTACATTTGAAATGAGGCCTTATTCAGAATATCCAAACGGAATGTTCTCTCTTACAAAACCTGTATTAGGAACATTAGAGGAATATCAGTGTAGATGTAAACATACCAAGTGTTTCCCAGAGCCCAAGATGATGTCCTCAAATGTCTTGTGTTGTCTACAACCCAAAGATATTCAGCTTTCTGTAATATAGTAGTTACGAAAGTAGAAAGTTTTTTCCCCAAAAAATTACTCAAACCGATAGAGATACAGAGCAACATTATCACTCATTTGGGAACTTTTGGACAATGTTCTCTCTCTTTTAGCACTGTTTTGGTCTCCACCAATTCATAAGGGAAATATCTGTCTCTTTAGCTGCTGAATTTTCCACTATGTTCACAAGCTAGTTGCTAATTGTATCCGCCTGCCATTTGGTGCTGGGGACGTAGCATACAATGGGTTTTATATACGAAAGTGACTGATTATAGCATTTTAAATTTGTTGAGTGATCCATCTCGAGAGGGTTAATTCTTCAGTACCTACCATGTAAAAGCATGAGAAGGAACATTCATTGTCTTGCCTTCTCTATCTCGTTTAAGATGCCCCATTCAAAGTGACAGTGACATCTTAATTATACGTAATATGACGTTAAATGGAAGGAACATCACCATCCCTTACATCCATTAGTGAACAAAGCATCATTTCACATTTATTACGTAATACGTCAAGGAGAAAAGAAAAGTAAAACTTCAAAGTGCTGTCATTTTCACAGCGGGGAGTTGAAGTAGCCAGTTCACCTCCAAATGGTGTGATTTGCTTTCATTTTGTGCTTTTATGCATTTTGTAAAACAGGGTCATGTCTGGAGAGTTCAGTAGCTGCCACAAATGCTGAATGTCACCTTTTGCAACAAAATCCTCCAGTGCTCTATGTAACAATGACAGGATACAAGAAGTGCTCGGGCCCTAACATCAGCACTAACTTACAGAATTTATATCGCATAAACAGTACATGGTGTTTTTGTACATGCTGATTAGATATATCCACCCAGCCCTGACTCTTCTGTCCTGTCATACTCCTGTTCAGTGCTGGTTACATCAGAAACGCTGACAATGGTCTCAAGAAAGACCAAGGGAGGATGATGAATATTTCAGATCCATTCGTACCACCTGACATAACGACTCTCTTCTCTCCATAACAATCCTCTGTCTCATTCTTCTTCCTCGTTGTCTTGCTCATTATTTCCCTCTGCTCACAAAATGCTTTTGTCCCTTTCACAATTGGATTGAAACAAGGAAACATGCATTGAAATTTTTCCAACATTTGTGGACGGGCCCACAGCTAAGGTCATGAAAGGTAGCCAAAGGCAAACACAGAGGCTCTCAAATGGACATTTAGTTGCTATTCTTTTGCTTTATGTTTCTATTTGAGACATTTTTTATTAGCATTTTTAGAAGCGCCTCAATCGTATTTGATTTAAAACTAAAATTAATGATTAGATGAATGCAGCAGCAGTCAGTCGGACTATCAGAATCTATCATCGCCCTCCCTATCATCCAGTATTTTTTCCCTATTCTTCACAAAATCATTCTCTCTTGGTGTGGTTGCCAAGGGAAACATAGCCAACAAAACTGCAACATTCTGATGACTCCCAGGCTCCTTAAGTGTCTTTTTCTTCCTCAGGCAACAAATATATGAGCACCTGCCCTGGAGGGCTATGTTTGTAAACAGGTGAAAACTGGAAATTTTTAAGGCAGTTTTGGAAAAGGGAGCCTTGCTGTGGAAGATGGATCGCTGCAGTCATACAGCAGCAGAGTGCTCGAACTGGTAAAATTGTGTGTAAGCTAGAAAATATAGACAATTCAATTTGTGTGACCTGAATCAAAGCAGTGTCATGCATTTCTTATGGGGTGCCTGAGGGGTGCCTCTCTTTTGTATAATGGTCTCAGTAACAACATAAGCATAGGCACACCACAAGTGAAAATATAGTTTTTTATGCATTAGCCAGATTGAGATTTTGGGATATTTTGCCTCCATAACATGTCTTCTATCAGACTAGTGGAAAGCAAATGTCCAAAAATACATGTTTACTTGTTGTTTTTTATTTAGATTTCTGTTCTGTAAATGTATGCAAAGATAGCATTTTTATTTAGACAATGCCTCATATGCATATTTCAACATAAAATTTCAGAATACTTAGTCTGAGGGTTATATCTAGTGGTTATATCTATTATTTACTAAGAGCCAGAAATTTACATTTCACAAGCATTTACATACACCACATTCTCCAGTTTTATTTTTTGTCTATATTCTGAATTTTTTTTTTTTTTTTTTTACAAATGGGTCTGTTCAAACGTCATCCATAGCCTGATTTATATTTAAAAAAAATTCCGAAAGACATGGTGAAAATTGATTTTGTATGGCTGTTGAGATATCTTTTTTCATCACTCCATAAATCAGAAAATACTATCAAGTTCCCTCTGTACACAAAAAAAACAAAAACTTTGACTCTAATATGACAACAAAACGAAACAAGAATTCTGAACCTGACTTTGTCCAATAATCAGATTTTTGTTGTGGAAATGTATGTAAAATAGCACCTATATAGTAAGACGATGCCTCATTTGTGGCCTGGAAATCCAGACCCAAATCTAGAAAGATTTAGGGTCTGGCTATGAGTAATGAAAATGGCCCAACTCAGGGGCGGCACCAAGCATGCATTTGAAAATATCACTGCACGCAATTGGATAACACTACGACCAATCAGAACAATACACGGGGTGACGTATCCAGAGCTTAGCTACCAGCGGAGCTAACTGGTAGATTAGACTCTTGCCGTATCCGGTCGGCAAAACAGCAAAAACGTCCTTCTTGCAAAG
>NC_065516.1:10545836-10566750 GCF_006386435.1 Epinephelus moara
ATTGCATGTGTCTTTCAGATAAAACACATTTTTGACTTGTGAATGAGTCAATGGAATTTCTTGCAATAATGAAAAAATACTGGCAATCATGTCCGCCTGGCACAAACCACATGTTTTGGACAACTGTGAAGTGACAGAATGTCCCAGTATCATGGTTCTTATATTACCAGATTCCAGAGAGTCTCCCCTCTTCATATATGGCAGAATATATCAACTTCCAACTTGCTATGCTGAGATACATGTAAAAATGTAAGAATTTAGTAACACAGATTTGTTTTTTTTCATTGATATAAAAATTTATTTAAAATACAGGCACATAGGAGGACATAAAATGATGGCAAATCTGGATAGCCCACATCGTCCTGAAAAAAACAAGATACAGCATGTGTATGTAGCCTTTAAAAATGACTGTGATATGAGCTTAAAAGTAAAGGCAGTAAAAATACCCCAAAAAGGCCTAGGGCCCATAGGGTTAAACAGAACAGATTTTTGTAGCTTTTTGCAGCTTGAAGTTTGAAAGATGTATGCATTTACCAGGCAGGACAGGTTTGAAGAATAGACCTTTAAAATGCATTACAGAGTGTAGGATCCAGTGTATCTGGGGCTCTTACCCATATATTGCACTGCAGAAATTTTCACCACCATCAACGTTAAAGGCATACTATACCCCGCAATGATTATTTGTTTTATCAGTTACTATCCCCATGTCACGTTTAATTCATTGAAAAAAAAAAAGTTTTTGTGTCATGCCTCCCATAAATGACGAATCCAAAAACTGATAAAACTCATGATAAATTGAAAACATACGGGGCCGTGTTTTATACAGCAAAACCTAATCAAAACATCTGCAAAACATCTCTGACACAACTCATGCAGTATAATCCAAGCCTCATTTATTGGTGTACGCTCAGTACTTCCCAAACAGACAGCCCGTTTCAACAGAGAACTCAGCTAAAAGTAAAACTTCTATGCTCTCTTCAAAGCCAGATTCCATTGACAAAATCAGTCATTTAATCTTGCTAAACACAAGAGGTGCTGGTCCACTGTTGCATCATTTGTTTGTGTTATTGTGTGACTTCGGTGTATTAAAAGGTCAGTTTGGATTCACCAAAGTCATGCAATCACACAAACAAACTACAGATCAAGACAATGGGAGACCAGCAGTGCCAATGTCCAGCAAGGTAAATATACCATTTTTGTCAATGGAGTCTGGCTTTGAAGAGAGCATGAATAAGTTTCACTTCCTGCTCAGTTTCCCATTGAAAAAGGCTGTCAGTTTGAGAAGTACTGATCATACGACTGGATAAATAAGACATGGATTATACCATTTAAGATGGCAAACAGATGTTTTGGTATAGTTTTGCTTTTGTTAAACACATGCCCCTATGAGTTCAGTTTGTCAAGAAATTTCTCTGATTTTTGAATATTTTCTTCACACATTCAGTAGAGTTGATAACAAATGGCCGTTTGTGAGGTGAAGTATTCCTCTATGCTTGGAGTTTTATTTTTGGCCAGTATATTATCAAATATCCAGCAGCGATTTCAATATTGTAGCTCATAATTTTAAAACCCCAGCATGACTTTGGTACAGTTGATGATGCTGAAGTCAATAAACAGCCCTGAAGCAGAAAGTCATTTGCTACCTCTAAATGATTTAGTTGCACGATTAGCCTACTTTACCATGTGTAATTAAGAATCCTATTCGATGTACAGGCACTGACTTGGACCCCTAATGGACACTGTGGTTTGTACAGTACACTGCGGTATCTCTTTGCCAGACTAATGACATGAAGTCAACACAGTTTCCTCAGCAGATGCAGTGGCGTTCTATTGTACACAGCATGCTCTTTTCACATCCATAGGCATGCAATTTGTGTCGAAGATAAATCTTGTAGAGAATAAAGCTTTTTAAGAGAGGGGGGGATTTTTCATCCATGACTGGAAAAACTAATCTCGAGGCAATTAGTTACTTGTTAGGTAATTAAGCAAACGTGACACTTACAGAACAAGTTTCAGCTGAGAAATGAACTCAAATGTTAATTAATTTAAAAGTGGTGTAAAGTTTCCAGAGTGCCAAATTGCGCTTTTGTACAGAAAATGAATGGTGAGATAAGTGTTAGACACCGAGAGGGGTTTACATGGATTAAACCGTCACTCCCTGAATAAAGATTTCTTCCTTTTAGAGCCACAATCTATCAAAGCTCTGCCCATATGTTTCCCAGATAAGGCAAGGGTAATATCTCACAGGCGTATGAGGATATGTGTTGGGGAAATGGCTCCCGAGGTTTTATCTTTTGTCAAAAGAAGCAGAATGGATTATCTAAGAAAATACCAGCCCTATTGCAAGTGGTGATGGTTCCCATGATGTTTTACTGCCTCCTTCACCCTTAACACCCTCCTATCTTTGGGATGAGCAGCCATGCATCATACAGTAGACTTTGTTTACAGAGCATGCCTGCATACCAAAACAGCTTTAATTGCACTTTGCATATCAGGTCGAGGATGGATGTGCATTTATGTATGTGTATCTGACTGCCTGAGAGGTAAGGGGGCTGTGTGGGGTATTTTTTTTCTCCATTTTTTGTTTTCCAGTACGTTGTGTAAGCTAAGACCTCAGGGCCGGCAGAGCCAGCCGGTGCTACTTTTCATACTGTTTGAGGTCAGAGGCTTCTAAGAAGGTTTGAAGCTTTCACATAGAGTATGATTTAATGGAGGAGGGCTTTGCATATTATAAATGTTCATGACTCTGGAGTATGTGAAGGTGAATTGGAAATAAAAGATCAAAGAGACTAAAAATCCTTTCAAATTCAAGCTCGCAATCATTAAAGTTGTTTTACCCAAAAAGTTTGGGAAGCTGCAGAGGTTTGTTTGCTGTTTAAAAGTTCTTTGTAGAAGTTGGAATTTCAACTTTAAGATGCAAATTGACTTCATCAGTGTCACATCTCCTTCCACTGATGTTTATGACGGTTGAGAGGCCATAATGGGAAAACTGCAAGCCTGTGAATTCAGGCTTTGAAAATGGAGTCTATTTAGAAAGTACAATTACATAATTCTGATCGCTGGAGCTTTAACATGCCGTCACTGCTTCCAAGGGAAAGGGTAAATAAGGCTATAAATGTGTTGATTAGCATTTGTCTCCCTGACACGTCACCTCTGCGGTAATACATAATTTCCAATGACATGAGAGAATAAACAATGAAGAGTTTAAAAATCATGGTTCAAAACAGCACCATTCAGTGAGACTGCTGACCTACATAGCCTTGAAAAGTTATGCAGGGGAGGAGTGGGGACAGGCTGCTGCAGACTTTCTTCACCAGCGTGTGACTAATATAAAGCTACATCATGAAATTGAAACCTCTTCATGAATATGAGACGGATTCATGTGCTACTTAATGCACATGGAGTGAACTACAAATTCTCTGTCTCAAAATATAATTCAGTCAGTATGTTCCATAATTGCATTTGCCTACAGAATCATTTATTTTAGAAAACTCTAGAAGTTAAATGAATGGTGGAAATCCTCTCTAAGCAATTTAGCATTTGGCCCAGATAGTATCCCACCATAATCACCAATATATACAGAATTAAAGGTAACCAGCCATAGCGAGTGATATAGTCATTACTGAACTGTGGGGCCCAAAAATACAGCCCAGAGGCCAGAAGAAAATGTTGGCATTGTACCTTTCTGCAAACCATGGAAATGTTACATTTGTAAGTTTCACATGTATCACATCTACAAGGAGGGGTAACAAGGAGTTGGAGGGGATGTTGGATGGCTGCCAAGCCACAGACCACCGCCGACCTCTGTTCGAGATCATCATACAGCATAAGCGGGTGTTATTTGTCAATGACATTATGGCATATCCGATGGCAATTGTGCCACCAAAACCTGGAATTTTAGGTCAAAACATGATCTTCTTTTTACCATAACCAAGTGGTTTTGTGTCCATGTTTACATTTGCTTGAATTTAGGTTGTGACATCTGGTGACTACATTTTAAAGTCAGGAAAATATCAAATGCCAATTTAACGTAGAATGCTGACAACAGATGACGTTGATATTTTGTTGGTTTTAACCAAAATCCATTGTCTACAAAGCAGCTCATGCCGACGTCATCTTGACACAGAATAAAAATGTTTATATGGAAGGTATGGAAACGAGTCAACCTCTGCAAAACTTCATAATGTTACTGTACACACAATGTGAAATTGTAACATTGTTAAACCTTTAAAAAAAAACATCATTTCAATTTTCAGTCCGAACAAAATATTAACATCTGTAAGACGTAAGAGTCCGTCTTTCTGGTGTCATATTCAGAGTTGGGTATAACACGTTACAAAGTATGTATGTTTATGTTTTTACAAAGTAGTGCGTTAGAGTACTTTGATTACTTTTTGCAGTAACGGGTAACCTAACGCGTTAGTTTGCTGTTTGAGTAATCAAATACTTAAGTACATTTTCAAACAAGCCATCAGTTACTTCCGTTACTTTTAGAACGCTGGTCCTTCAGCTCCGAAACAGCAACGGCTGTCGTTTGGTTCTAATAACGGAGATAACGTTAAACCTATCAGTCTGAAAGAAGCGATGAAGCTTGTGGCTCGCTACGTGGTCGGAGAAATGCTGCCGTTGTCTATGGTGGAGTCTAAAAACTGACTTGGCCGACAGACATGACACACTACACGACACACTACACGGTACTCACCGATTATCCCCGGTCGTCTTTCACGACATGTGTGATGTCATCAGGTCATTCTTGTCCTATTTTTATTACTTTTACTATTATTCCAGTCATTGTGTCTGTTCATGTGTCAGCCGGAATGTTGTTGTAGTCACCTAAAGGTGCCAGCAGATGGCAGGAGCTACATTTGATGTACCGTACGTAAACATAAAAGTCCATGGTTTCTCCACAACAAGTTCCTACAAATGTTTCACAATAAAAGCCTATTTAGAAAATGGAGGGATTCTCTCAGCCAAGGTTATAAGGGGCTTTTAATTTGAAACAAGTTCAGGAAGTGTTGAGTTTGAAATGACGACGTGATTTATTAACTTTATAAAGACAACGGGAGCGGATAAAAAGTAAAAATATAAAGATACAGAGGGATTAATAAATAACGGACCGTCTACAATGTAGTTTGTTTCAAATGAAGCTGGGAGCCTCTGCAGTTGTGGTGAGTAAAATTTCCCCCTTTTACTCTGTGTGGTAACAGCCCTAGAGGAATTATTAAAAACGCTGGGGTGTTGTTATACAGTTGTCTATGGCAGCAGATCGTTCTGTGGTTCTACTGGTCAAAGTGACGGCTGTGATGGGAGAATTGGATCTCAGTGAAGGGCAAGTGGTACATAACTTTAATTTTGGAGACAAAAAATACTTTAAAAGTACTTGAGTTACTTTACTCAGGGAGTGACGCAGTAAAGTAACTGGTTACTTTTCAAAAAAGTAACGCCATAAAGTAATTTGATTACTTTTAAAGTAACCCTTACCCAACTCTGGACATTGATATCTACTGCTAGCTGGGTAAACATAAGCACACATTAACCACATTGTAAAAACTTAAAGAAGTGTTCCAACATTCCAACATGTACAGATGTCACATATCAATAGTTTTCAGAAATGTACAAAGCCAGCATTCATTTATATATAATTTGTATATCAAAGCTTAACTTCTGCCTGATCTCAAAACCTACCATAATCATGGTTCTTTAAATATCCTCCAGACCTTCAATGATGTTAATGAATCACACTTATCAAGTCTTATAAGAACTTTGTTTGCTAAATAGCAGAATGGAATACTTTTAGCACATGCAGAGGCTTTCTTAAAGGGGCTCTTTACAAAATTCAGAGCATGAGTTGTGTGGAAATGGTTCTCATGCACAAGATGCAAAAGATGGGGACCCACACATTAAGACTTTACAGCGCTACTAGGGTCAAAAAACTTTAACTACCCAGAGGGAATTCGCTTACAGCCTTGCATTGACTCTATATGCATTTGCACCTCATGTTCTGTCTGTATACACCTTTTGATTTACTGTTATAGTAGAAAAAAATCAGTTAATGTAGTTTTTAATCAAAGTTAGTCCTGGCATGTGATACATTCACCATTTTTCTTCATTACAGCTTGGAAACTGATTGGCATCTGAAGCCTGTTTGCTTAGAGACAGCTGTAGACCACCATGTGCCTCCTCGATACAGTTAGTCTTTTAATCTGAGGTCGAGGACATTTCACCACAAGGGTATAACATGTTCAAAGATTCATGTTTCACCCACTCTAGTTGCCATCCCTCATCCCACAGGTGCCCTGGGAGATCTGTAAAGGCTCCAACAAGGATCCTCAGTGGCTTCACACCCACAAACACTGCCAATCTTTTTTGATGGAACATTGAACTCAAAGCATCACAGCTGGGGACTGAGCCGTGTGGCAGTGGTGTTTTTTTATATTCTCCACCTGGGCACCATTATTACATGTTGGCTTGACCTGGTCCCAATGGTTTTCAAATATGTCAAACAACAAAGCTATGCAAGTCAGTACTCCTTACTCTTCCTCGGACTCTCCATACATCTGGCATGGCTTCCGCACAAGTTCACAGTCACTGTCCTACTGGAGAGTGAATCTTCTTTCACGCAGCTTTACACCTCAGGGGATGATGGGCCACTGCAGAATGAAGGAGCAATTCTCTGCGGAGCAAGGACCGATTCCGTGCAACTACTGAATAGGCAAAACATTCCGATACCTGAATATTTCCCCCAACATTAAGGTTTAATGCACTAATTAGTCCCTGATGTGGATTTCTCTTCACATAAGCTCTCCAACTGAAACTGGAAAGTTCAAACTTTGATTCATCTACAAAAAAGGACTTTCTATCAGTTCTCAGCAGGGAAGTTTTGTGGTGTTTTGTCACTGAAGAAGAGGTTTGGTAACTTATTTTCTTGTTTAAGTTTTTTAAATGTCTTTTAACTGCCTTGAGTATGATGTGCTTTGTTCTTTACCTTGTTTTGAATGCAATTTCTGTTGTAGACTCAGACCTTTGGTCCCTGCTGTGTTTGTACACTCATAACACATGCACAGCATTAATTTATATTCCATATATTAAAGCATTAAGTTTTAGTCTACTAATGATCAACTTTCTCCTCATTAGGGAATGAATTTGGCATTGAGATCCAAAATCACAACACCTGTTCCATAGCGGGAACTTGGGGTGTTGCGATATACTGACATTATTTATAACTGCAATGTTTAAAAATGAAACATTGATATAATCTTAATAATACACATATAATAATGTTGTGCAAATAATCCAGCACCTCTTTAATCATTTCCATTTCTTTATGTTTTCTCATTGTCCCCCTCCCCCAATGCTATCTGGTTGTCTTTGACAATCCAATGAGTGCAACTGCCGTATTTATGATTTTGTACAGATACAGTTACTGACTCTCTTCAGTACGGAAGCATATTGCATTCACTTGACAAATAACAACGTTAACTGACAAGCGTGTATGGGCATGATTTCAGTTGTCAGGTAACGTAAGCTAACAGTTTTTTTCCATCATGGTGGACATTGTTACTCATCACAAATTTGTCAGCTAACGTTGTTACAACCTGTTACTAACCTAACCTGTTACATTGAGCGATAGGCCTACACTAGAAGGATGCAGTCAAAAACATAGCTAGATTATCATACCCTGTGTGTAACTAATTACGTGCCTTACCCTTATTGATCCCGTAGTTGAAACTGTCTAGGAGCAGGAGCATGGATGCAAAATTCATCCATGAGCAGGAGTCACCATGGATGCAGGGGTCACTTGCAGGTGCCAGGTGGGAGCTTCTTGCGAGATTTTGAAATGTCTCGTCTCCTTGTTCAGGAAAAAAAATTACCACGAAAAACAGAAAAAAATTACCACAAAAAAAAAAAAAAACCCAGAAAAAACCCCACAAAAAACAGAAAAAAATTACCACAAAAAACAGGGAAAAATTATTTAGAAAAACAGAAAATATTACTCAGAAAAACAGGGCTTTTTTATTTGTCAAGTGAATGCAATACGCTTCCGTACTCCAGCTCCTTACACTCGTATTTTATGTGTAATAAATTTTACTAAAAAAGAGACAAGACACAAGGGAGCCCTTCTGTGCGGAGTTTGCATGTTCTCCCCGTGTCAGCGTGGGTTCTCTCCGGGCACTCCGGCTTCCTCCCACAGTCCAAAGACATGCAGATTGGGGACTAGGTTAATTGATAACTCTAAATTGCCCGTAGATGTGAATGTGAGCGTGAATGGTTGTCTGTCTCTATGTGTCATCCCTGCGATAGTCTGGCGACCTGTCCAGGGTGTACCCTGCCTCTCGCCCAATGTCAGCTGGGATAGGCTCCAGCCCCCCCGCGACCCTCAAGAGGATGAAGCGGTTAGAAGATGAATGAATGAATGAATGAGACAAGACACAAAGAAAGAAATCTAAAGATGCCGCACAGCCCAGTTGATGGAAGCAAATGTTGACATTGTATGTTTCTGCAAACCACGATTACATTACATCTGTACATTTCATACATATCATATGAGTGTTTCTAAAGCAACACAGTATATGAGATAACTGTTTGTCATATTGTCATCAGGAGGTGGAGAGGATGGTGGATGGCATGTTACCGAAGCACTGCAGACCACTATTTGAGACCAACAAATAACAAAACCAGTTGCTTTTGAGCGACCCATCACAATTTTTCAACGGTGGATAGTGTCTAGAAAAGTGGTTATTTTTTACCCAAGACGTTTCTGAGACCATACTAAGTTTCTTACAAGGAGCGGAAATAAGTTGTTTTTTCCAAGGAGACATTGACAGCTTCTCCAGATGGCATTGTGCCATCAAAACCAGGCTTTTTAAGTCCAAAAATGATCTTTTTCCTACCATAACCAAGTAGTTTTTGTACCTAGACATTCCCACAGCACAGCTGAAATGTAAAGTATTAATGTATCCGGTATGTAGTTAAGTTTAAGTTTATTTACTTTATTAATCCCCCTGAGGGGAAATTCAATGTTTTCACTCTTGCTTGTCAATTACACACAGGTCCGAAAGACACACACATGCACAAACAGGACCTATACATGCACAAAGTGGAGAGATGTCAGAATGAGGGGGCTGCCCTTGGTTAGGCGCCCCGAGCAGTTGGGGGGTTCGGTGCCTTGCTCAAGGGCACCTCGGCAGTGCCCAGGAGGTGAACTGGCACCTCTCCAGCCACCAGTCCACACTCCATATTTTGGTCCGGACGGGGACTCGAACAGGCGACCCTCCCAACCCTAGTCCCTATGGACTGAGCTACTGCCGCCCCGAAGCCTTGTACATGTATGTTACATTAATGTAACATACTGTAAAACTTCCTTTAGTAGCCCGGACGATTACTCACTTAAATCACTAAAATCAACAGGCTTATATTTGGGACAGGCCTTTAATTCCTTTCACACAAACCTGTTGCTTAGCAAAGATCAGGCATTCGTGGAATACAGCACCCGGCTTACCAACACATCACCACTTTATCCTGTTAAAACAATACTCCCAACTTGGATTCGTTTTTATGAAAAATCCTTTTGATTCTTTTGATCTGAACTCGCTTATGGACAAAAGGAATATGAATAACTTACAGGGATATCGAGGAATGGACACATAACTTCAGGTAGCCAACAACCCGGTTTTATACATCCGAAGAACTTCTAGAAAAAAATGTACTGCTTGGCAACTAGACCAGACGTCTTCTGGAGACAGGCGTTTATTTCTCAAAATGCGTAGCCACACTGGGCTAGTATAAGAGACCAGGCGTTAAATTGGGACTAGGCTTTTAATGGATTTCCAGAATCGTAGGCCAACGATAGATAACTTTCAATAGATCTTGCAATACTGTTGTTACTATGAATTCTTCTGGCCACAACAATCATAGAGAGAAAACCTGCCATTGTCTCAGCCCCATCTGGAAGCCGTGGTTCACGTACAAGTGTTGTTCTTGAGTTACTCCATGAGTTTATCATCTTCTGAAAGAGCATTTTAGATATGAAAACTGCTAATACATGAGTAATGGCAGCTGCAAGCAATTTTCACAGCTCTTCACTAATAAGAGTGTGGAGATGTCTTCCCTACTGTCAGCAACCCCATAAACAAAACAAATGATTACTGCAAATGCATTACCAACATTTACAATTCATCTAGGTGCTCTGGTACTCCCCACTGTTCTCACAGTTGGAAGTCACATCAGTTTAAATGATTAAGTGTGAAATATGCCACATGTAGTGCACACATGGAACCACTAATGTATTAGAGCATTATTCCCAGTGCTCAGTGGGTGGACTCCTGCTTTACTGCACTGATTTCAAAAGGAGGTGCGTTTTTAACTTGATAATGATAATTTGGCCTCCTGTGGGCTTAATATAAGCCGGTGCACTGTCAGCACAGTATGAGTGTGTCAAGGTCTGATCAGTGTTCACAAGCTTAATTTGGTTAAGCACCTGTGATGGGAGGTTCCCATTTGGTACCCGCAAGTACACATGCCATCTCTAACCCACTCTTTCAAATTCCTTAAAAGCAACACAAAGTAAAAAATTAATGCAACACACTAAATAAATAATGTATGCAGTGAATCATGCAATGAGTGATTCACGCAGTAGGTGATCTGTGACATCACTCAGCCAGAAATAATTCATCTGAAGGTATGAATTACTAACTTGCGCTCATGCATGATCAAAAAAATGCACCTCACTACCTGCTGGGCTCCACACTCCTTTGCCCCACAGGCGGTAATGTATCAGAACTCAATCAAATATGAATAGCATCCCAACTGAGCAAATCAGTGCCTCATCTAAGGAAAATGACTCTTGATTAATGTTTAGGTTACTCAAGGCATGTTATGAGATTTGGGTTGAGACGGTCTCTGCAGCTGCTATCTTGCAATTGCAAGAATTAACCCATTCAGAACCCAATTGTATTCCAAACACTTCTACTACTTCTACTCTAGTCTCGCTCACCGGCTGGGCCGACTCTCAACCAATCACAATCGTTCTGGGCGGTGCCACAGCAACGGTGTGCTTGCAAAAATATTGCCGGGGGGAAACAGGTTTTGGTGTAACACGCCCACAAAAATATCACCTACAGGACGCGAACCATGGCAGAAAAATGGCTACATCCCCGCAAGATCAACACCGCAAAAGTTAGTAAAGGACGTGTTGAAAACGGTTGAAAACTGAGATGGCAGAGCGGGACTTCAGCGGGTGGCTCATTCCGCCCAATGAGAGGCTGATCTATGCAGCGAACTTCCGCCCACTCAGACTACTTCTACTCTAAATGCACGCATAAATCATTCCCCCATTTTTTTAGAAATTAAAATACTTTCTTATAGAATCTGAATGCGAGAAACCACCTAATGGTAACAATGGTAATATCTGGTCTTAACAGAACTTTCTTTTTTCCAACAAAAAAAAAGTGTTTTTTTATTCTTCATAAATGGTTAACTCGTATACTGTATAGTACATGCTATACATAAACAATGCCATCACGAGATTAAACATGACATAATGTTGATTATTAAAATGTGCCTTGTCGGTCCCCCTTCCCTTATAGTGGGCCATGCTTGTTGAAAAAAGGGGTGTGGCTAAACAGCAGTCTAATTTAGATGATGTGGAACATTGTGATTGGCTTAAAGTCAAATATATTTGTTGTTAAACTCAAACTCCATCAATATTTTATGAAGAACACAAAGCAGAAATGAGTGCTAATTTTATTAAAGACCTCAATCAAATATGAATAGCATCCCAACCGAGAAAATCAGTGCCTCATCTAAGGAAAATTACTCTTGATTAATGTTTAGGTTCCTCAAGGCAGTTTTAGACATAAAAACAGTCTAATTCAGAACATATCTTAAAAGCAAGTCAAATAAATGTCAAGTAAACATAACACAAGCATAGTGAACTTCTTGGCTAGCTTATGTTGATAGAAATACACACAAATATGATATTTATGACATCCTAAGATGACCATTTTAACTCTCATTGATATGTATGTATCTCACAAATTCTGATAATGTGTAAATTCTTAAAACTGACATGTAATTACGAGTTTACCATAATTAATCAGGAAAATTGCTTCTTTTTTTCTCTTAGAAATAACTAAATTTAGTAATTTAGGTCAAAATGTTTGATGTTATCCTCTCACCTTAATACTGACTTCCTGAACTCATGTGGAGCACAGCTTTGATGCTAAAATTTTGTATCATAAGCAGTCTGGGAGAGAGTGTCTCAGTCAGTCTCTCAGATTTAGACTGCAGCATTTTTATGTGCATATTTTAACCTTATTTTGATTTGTTTTAAAAGAGATGTTTAGGCCAAATGATATGGCCGAACACATAATTTCTCCAGCTCTTATTTACACTTTTACTAAGACCCACATGCACATGAGTACTCTGCTGCAGAACTACGCTGGTTTAACTGTGTTTACTGTATATTTGGAGTGTGTCCATTAATAAAGGAGGTCCCAGGTAAAGGCTTAACACAGTATAATAGCCCCAAACAGCTGAGCCACAAGGACACGTGTCAGGAAAGACTCTGGAGATCCTCTTTCAATGTCAAACACAAATGAGCTGCACCACAACAGCATGGCAGGACATGGGAGATAGCATGGAACCCTTCTGGTGAATGTGAATGAAAGGAAAATCACTGCACTGAGAAGAAGTCCTACTTGAATTCTAGCCTAGTTGGAGAATGAAATAAATAAATAAAAAGGTTTGATCGTCAGCCCATTTATCTCCAGTGAGAGAAGTGAGGATGGCACAGTCTCCAGTGTTCGTTATTGACAGGTTTGCTTGGATGCCAGGTGTACTCATTTGTCTTTGAAATAATTGGAAATTAAGAGGATAATGAGGTCTTTGGGGAGACACAGATGAGCGTTTCTGACATTCAGCTGAATGAGGGACAGAATATATATACCACTTTGATTTGCCTTCACAGGAGACAAAAGCTGTGAGTTTGCTCAAGCTGATACTTATGAAAGGAGAGAGCTTCAAATTTTCACTTGTGATTACAATTAGAGATGATAACAGATACTGAATGGTCAAGTAAAGCATTTTAGCATAATTAATGTCCTGGTTGTTACAACATGGGTTGGCAAAAGAACTAATTATAGGCCTAATTCCTCGTTTTAATTTACGATTAATTTTGCCTTTTTAATGACGTATTAAAATATGAGCGTTCTCACATCAAAACAAAAATGTTTGTTGTTGGAGGGTGTAAAAGCTTGTGAAACAGCAGTGAGATAAGTGACTTTCAGTGCTGCTACTGTTGCCGCTTTCCAATCCTACCAGCTAGTTGACAGTTAATTGCTTTCACCTGTTGTCCCAGGTGCAAATCAGCCGCTGATGAGACAGCTCCAACATAAACCAGCAGGCCCCTGAGCCATGCAGACTGTCATTAAGGGTGTAAATGCATCAATTGCTTTGAGCTGGGTGGAGCCACCAGCTCCTGTTCATTTTGTGGAGTGGAAAATCCCTTGCAAAGACTATTGTAGAATATGTGGCTGTGATAAGGCCAGATATTCCAAATACATAAAGGAATGTGATCTGAAAGGGTCAGAGAAAAATCAGCCAAGTTGCTGAGATCAATCAAATACTCACTGAAAATAATCATTAAACCGAACCATAACAAACTTTCTGTGGATCATCATTTGACCAAAATTATCAAAAGTTGTCAAAAATTCGTTGATATTTCATTATGTTCAGATGATATTGACCAATATACTTTAGAGGGGGTATGGCACAGTACATAAATGGACCTTACTCCTTAACTGTTGAGCCAATCATGATAAAACTTACAGGAAATGTCTAGAAAAGTACCTTAATCATACCCTGAAAGTTTTATTCAAATCGACTGCTAGGGGGCGCTACTAATGCAAAAATATACTAATGCTAATTATAACTCTTGATCATCCATTGATTTGTATGAAATTCAGTACTATCTGTATTGTACTGTACTATCTATGGTTATGTTGATGAGAAAAAAATGGAAATGATTGCTTAAAGAGGGTGTGGTTTATTACAATAAATCTAAATTTCCACACATTTCACATTCCATACTTCAAAAAAATCATAATAAATTACCAGTATATCCTACAGACTTGAATTGTTTCAGCACATCCACTGAATTGTGACAAAAGATGGCCGCGCAGCAACCTAAAGTCAATTCACAAGCCAGTCACTCTATATTTTTGAGAATATGCAAAATCAGTTAACATCTACATTTCAAAAAGTCTTCATTCAAATGCACCCAAATTTGACACAGACATTCTTTGGATGCTAGACATCACATGTTACAAATCGGTTTAAAAGTTAGCCCACTGTGATATACAATATATTGTTATAACCCTTACAGACGGTTTTAAATTCCATCCATTCACCCAGTAAGGACTCATTGCATCCTTGTGTTGGTTGAAGTCATAACTTTTTAATGATTTTATCTTTTAAGATTATTATTTTTTTTGTTATGTTATTTAACTTCTCTCCCACCATGACTGTTAAATTAAAAAAAATAAAATTAGTTAATTAACCCTTTACAGGCTGGTTTCTGTGATGTACCACTCATTTTTATACAAAAAAACACCCCAAAAGTGAAATAATTTGAGTTTACAAGAGGCTGGAGGGATCATTTTTTAACACTTTCATCTGCCTGAGGTCAGTCAATTTTCATGCAAAATATTAGTTCATATGCAGTTTTACTTTCTGTACAGTGTAAGATTAAAGTAAAAGACTCATTGAGTCCCCTATTCAATTCCATGTAATTGTTTTGAGAACAATGGGTGAACCCTTGGCTGAAACAGTTACTGAAAAAGTTACTCTTCAACGCTCTCACTGCAGGGCTGGCAGTAGAATACCCTGACGCGATACTACTTACAAGCGGTACGTTTACATTTGAAGCAGACAGTGTCCACTTTTCCTCTCTTTGTGCCCGTGCACAGAACACACAAGTGCTGACCGGGCTGCCTCCTCTTCGGCTCGCTGGGTCAGCCGTTAGCTGGTGGCAGGTTGCTGCCGTTCCTCTGGCTGGCCGTGTTGGAGGCTGCTAGCTGGTTGCTGGAGGCAGATGATGTGCTTCTATACAGGGCAAGTACCTGCCTGGTTCTCTGCCTGCCTCTCCCGGATGCTGCTGGCTGGCTGTTACTCTGGCCAGCCCCGCGAAGGGCAACCACCACCTCAGCCAAGCCCGGGTCACGTGGGAGCCTCTGCCTTCTTGACAAGTGGGGTAAAATCAACACCATCCCGTGCTCTTGAAGGAAGAGACTGCGCTTGTAGATCACTCCTTGTTTCCAAGCAGGCTGCAATAAAAGTAGGGTATAATTATTATTAGTGTTTATTACCTGCCTGGCTTTTGGGGCATGTACACTTGGAAGGAACAACGACCTTTGAATGGGACGAGTTGCTCATCCACAGTCAAATTCCGTCCCGGGACCCAGCCTCGGCAGCCTGGTTTGCGACGCCCCTCCAGATTGTGGACTCCAGGACTAGCTGTAGGATTTCCTCCGTGACAAAAAGGCCAAAGCAGCTGGGAATGTCGGAGATTCGGTTGATGGCAAAAGTTGTCATCCCTGACTTGGGAATCCTCCTCGGGACATGTGGCAGCGTCGAAGTATTGTCAGGGTACCAGGTAATGATTTCCATTTCCATTCTTTGATCTACTGCTGCTGTTACCCAGGGGACACAACAGGGTGAAGGGTATTTTTTTTTACTTATCTAACACTACGAAAAAAAGTAAAAATGCATAAAAACTGATATTCCCCAGAAACATTGCCTGACCTCAGACAGTTGTAATCATTTAAAAAAATCCCTCTCTAACTAGAGAATATTTCATTTTAGGGCTGTTTTTTGTATAAAAATGAGTGGTACATCACAGAAACTGGCCTGTAAAGGGTTAATTAACTAATTTTATTGTTTGAATTATAACAGTCATGGTGGGAGAGAAGTTAAATTGCATAACAAAAAAATAATAATCTTAAAAGATAAAACCATTAAAAAGTTGTGACTTCAACCAACACAAGGATGCAATGAGTCCTTACTGGGTGAGAGCTATAAATTTAATTACATATTGGAAAAAAAAAAACTTTTATCATTTTTTTTTTTTTTTTTAATTTCAACATCAACAGATAAAGGCAAAACTTCCCCAAAGCATTTTGCTAAAGCATGATTGCAGCCAAAATGCAGCTCAATAGAGGAACGGGCGAGGACTGATTGAGTTCTTGCTGGGTGTAAGGGATAATTTGTATTTTATGAATGAGCCAAGTATTTGGCAATATATCTGAAATTGGCAAAATTATGCTGTTTTTATTTTATTTTATCACCAGCACCTTTACTGTTATTGATTTCTCATTGCTTTTTTTAAGATACTGACCAGTGAACTTTAGAGGGGGCATGGCTCAGCACATAACACATCCTTTAGGCCAATTACCAAAAACCTTGCAAGCAATGTCTTAAGAGGTACCAGGAACATATCCTGAGAGTTTCACTTTAATTGACCACTAAGGGGCACCACAAATGCAAACAATGGGCGTGGCATAACAAAAGTCAGATTAGAAGATTAGAGCTTAGTCAGAAATTGATTGTACAATCATTACAAAACTTGCACATGTGTTAAATGATTTTGAAATCAGTCAATAGTGAGCAACACTAATCCCAATTAGTGCAATGGCCTTTCTCAAAATTTGGCCATAAATCAATGAGTGTTTGTTCAAACATCACCTTTTCTAATTAGCCATTGAAGCATGTTGCCAAAATTGTTTCTGCAGTTAACCAATAGAAAGCAACAGTGCCAAGATCGTGCCCCGGTAGAGATTTGAATGTAAATGAATGAGCACCTGCCTGACTGTCATTAAACCTGTTGGTAATCTTTGAGTGCTTTCAGACCTAGAGTTCACTTGCTTTGGTCCCAATCAGGAACTCATTTTGTTACAAAGTTGCATAACTGCCGAGAGTTGGTTCGTGCTCTCACAGCAGCATTTACAAGCGGACCAGATAAATTGCCTTGCGCAAGAATGCTGCTCTTGATTGGTCAGAATTTCCTTACAGAGTACACTTGTACAATACTTTATAATGGCACAATGTAGGGACAACTATGTGGGTTCATTTTAGCGCTGGTCATTGCGTGCTATATTGCTTGCGTTTTGCATTTTAGACAAACCATACAGTTTGCAATCAAGGTGCGGCTCCAACCAGGAAACAATGCTTTGATGCATTGGATGCACCGAATGCACATATTTAGGCAGTACAGCAGGAGGCACACATCAATTGTCCTCCGGGACTGTAACATGCTCATGCTTGTTTAACCAGAACAATGTGTCATGCGACTGCAGTTGGTTCGCTTAAAGTTGGAACACATTCTCACCACAAATGAACCGCACTAGAGTTCGTTTGTAACCGGACCGAGACCACGTCTTTAAGAGCGTCTTGGTCTGGTTGTTTTGGTGCGCACCCAAGTGCGATTGCTGTGTTCACACCTGACCAAACGAACCGCATTTAGGGGGCAAACGAACTTGAGTTTGATTGAACCGAACCAAACAGGGCAGGTGTGAAAGCACCCTTTAATGCAGGCATCCTAAACTGTCAAAGGTCTTGATCCAACCCAGCTTTCAGGCTCTGAAAGGTCCATGTTGGCTTGAATTATTGCCATTTGCGGCTAAAACTCCATTCAGATGCAGCTCCTACACTGATCTTTTCTGTTCGGAAATCTGAACAGCAGCAATCATGGATTGACAGTTACTGATGGCGTCAGTGCTTTAAATGCTTCTTTCATTTTTGACTTGTCATAGCTGGAAAATCACAGGTGGAACTAATCAAATAAATAATTTCTCCACTCCATTTCAAGTGTCCCAGTAAGCCATGTCAGTGAGCAGGGAGGCACAGCAGTGGGGCGCTGGAACTTGAATACCTAAAATAGTATGCGGCCATTATTAATCTGATTAATTATGCTTGAGCTTTTCCTGCTACACGTCAAAAATGTCTGCTGTGAAAAAAGGCCCCATTGTCCCCACTATTAAATGCTGCATAGAGATGCCAGGGGAGCCACTTCCAGCTGCAAGAAATTAAAACTAATTGTGGATGGTGGTGAAAAGTCCAGGAACATTATATCATATCTTTAGAAACAGATTTCATTTCTTCGCGTGCACTTTAATTGCCAGAGCCTTCACAGTTTTCAGAAGTAAAGGCACATACTGTGTCAGTTCTTGTCACTACAAAATGACACAGTATTTCATGTATACCTATTGTAAAACCAGTATATTTGACTGAGTTGGAACTGAGGCATACTGTAGCTCATATTTTTAATATTCATTTATGTAACCTCCATACAACAACACAGGATGTAATAAAAGGACATCATCCTTAGAAGCACTGAAGTTAAAGAAATGGAAGGATGCAAGAAATGGAAATATTTATTTGGGTGACGCATCCCCCTAAGCAATGTTTGCACCGCAGGGACATTATTTGTAATGTCGAGCTGAGAAGTGTACCACCAACATGCAGAGTGATCTGTGAAAGCCTGCTGGGAGAAACAACAACATGCCATAGGTAATGCAAAGGACCTGTGTTCATCGCTGTTTGCAATCTCATGATTATGTATAATCATGTGGGGGTCTTGTGATTATACCCTATTATTATTGATCTGGAGATAAAAAAGACAGGCTGGAAAAAAAACAAACCTCTGGGGATGTGCTGTTGTCCATGTTGCAGATGGTGATTGTGTCTTGCCATCCAACGGCACTTAAGCGCTCCTTGAGCTAAATAGCTCCTTACTGCCTCCGAAATGAGCACGAACCTCACGAGATGAAAAGCATAACATAAACAGAGATTAAAAAGGAACATCAAATGGGAAGAAATAGGATTGTGATTGATGTTGAGCTTTGAGAAAGTGTTTACAAAAGTGATTTGAGGATTTTTCCACTAGGCTTTTTTTTCTTCTTTTTTTTTTTTTTTTTCTTTTGCCTGAAGCATCTGTCATGGGAACATCACACGAACAATGCACTCACATCAACTTCAAATGTTCATTTCTTAGAATATTTTGCAAAAGCTTGCAATGCAAGAAAGCAACTAAAAAAATGTACAAAAACAAACGGATGTGGACAAAGAATTACTTGTTTTCAAGTGCTGGGAGATTTCCCTGTGGAGAACCAGGCAAGATCATTTTCATTATCATTTGTGTTGTGTGAGGAACACAACTGGTTCTTCACACTCCAGTTCCAAGGCTCTGGGGAAATGTTTGCGACCCACATGTGCGGATGACATATTGAAATCATACGGCAGTGTTGAATCTTGTCCCAGTTACTCAAAAGCTAATATGTGGATCCGGCAAGGCGGCTGCCTCATAGCACAGTCATGTCCCAGCTGACAAGGCAAATCTCCAAGGAAGGTTTATTTAATATGATGCTTGAGAAGGAATAAACAAATAAATGAAACCCTGCTATACAACACTTTTATTATCATTCCCACTGAATTGCATTCCCTCAGTGATGACCGTGTTTGCAACCAAAACAAGAACAAAAAAAGGGCCAAAAGAAACAAGTAGCCCATGATGAGAGCAGACAGAGTCTCCAGATTGTCTTTGATATTCTCTCCAAAAAAAAAAAAAAGTACATTTCACGGAGTAAAACTGCTTTAATGTGACCATTTAACTCTTGAGCCTTTGAAAATGTAAATGCAAACCGTTTGGAGGGTTGGCTCTACTTTCATTAATCACAGCAAAGTTTGCAGCAAAATGTAGATAAAAGCATAACAGTTTATTGTTAACCTTTGGGGACAATATATATAGAACAAAACAATCTAAGCCCAAAGCTATTCAGTCTATTTTTTCTGGAAACTTTCAACACTGCACTGAGGGGCCCGGGACAAAATCGACCCCCCCAACACCACATCTGTTTCACTGTGTAAATTTTAACTTGTGCACTGTAATTTAATCCTATGTTGCGTCTTCTTACATTGTTGGCTGCTGCTTTATAAGTCAATATTTTTAGATGGTTGTGGAATGAGTTAACTGTCCACATCATCCCTACACAACAAAACAGCTGTATGGTTGCTTCTCCAAAGGGGGTCTGCCCATTGGTCCGACAGCCCATTATTCCGACAACCCATTGTTCCGACCATATTAAACCCATTGTTCCGAAGTCCCGTTGTTCCGAAATCATCATGATGCCCTGTGGTTAGGGTCTGGTTAGGTTTAGGCACAAAAACCACTTGGTTAGGGTTAGGAAAAGACAACTATGTTTCATTTTTAATTGAATATTGTGACACATTTTACCTTTATGCAAAGATTGAAGCCCCTGCGGTTTGGATATTGCGCTTGACCACTTGCAATTTTGAAAATATTTCATATAAATGTGCAGCACTATTATAAAGTGCAGGAAAGTCCATGTACGGAGGAGGTTCAAGTGGTTAATAGGTCAAAGAAAGACAGGACTTTAACCCAAGAGGCCACTGTTTGTTTCCTGTGTGAAACTAAAAGTAAGCATTGGCTTATTAACTTTACATGCACGTACTTTACATACTTTCGACATGTTTTGTGACATATTTACGTCACTTTATGTCATAATCACAGCCCATACATAATAAACATAGTTATTCTAGACAAATCAATCAATCAATCAATCAATCAATCAATCAATCAATNAAGTCCATGTCGGAGGAGGTTCAAGTGGTTAATAGGTCAAAGAAAGACAGGACTTTAACCCAAGAGGCCACTGTTTGTTTCCTGTGTGAAACTAAAAGTAAGCATTGGCTTATTAACTTTACATGCACGTACTTTACATACTTTCGACATGTTTTGTGACATATTTACGTCACTTTATGTCATAATCACAGCCCATACATAATAAACATAGTTATTCTAGACAAATCAATCAATCAATCAATCAATCAATCAATCAAT
>NC_065516.1:10570544-10583052 GCF_006386435.1 Epinephelus moara
ACATTTGGCACACTGAGCAAGAAAGAGCAGAGGGAGAAGCCATCGCTAGCTGTAAAGCTAATGTAGCTACCAAGGCTAGTAACGTGCAAACAACAGCTAAGAGATTAGCGAGAAAGTCGTAGAAAGGAGGAGAGCTATAACGTTAAGTGCTTAAACAGAACCAGTGTGGGTTAAGACTTGAAGTAGACGTTAAAGCAACGTTAAAGCAACTGAAGTGAGAAAGCAGGCTAGTAGAATTCACCAGAGCAGTACAGAGACGCTGTCATAGAAACACCGGAAATGACACAACTCGCTTACCGTAATACGTCAGCACATCCACGTCACATAGAGTCGCATGCATGCATGCGAGAAAGTCGACCATCACAACAACAAAGACATGATCTTTTTCCAAAACTAACCTAGTAGTTTTGGTGCCTAAACCCAACCGTGCTGATACCATGTAATGTGATGCTCATTTAACGTACTTATGTGAGATCACATTGCTCGCTTCAGTTGTACCTTACTGTATGTGAAGTTGGAAGCACATTGTACAGGGAACACAAACAAATCAATATATTGACTTAAACTCTTAACCACCAGTTACAACATAAATCACTGAAGGACCCTCAGAGCAGAACATCATGTCAGAGAGGAATATAGAGACAGGAAAGTGCAGCATGTTCAGGAGGCACAGTGCCCTCGGGAGACCAGGACTGACACTGGTGACTCAATGTAGACCACCAGGAACATCCCAGTGGAGCTCCCTCATGTAGCTGGGCTGTCAGAACGTGTACAGCCAGACTATTCAAGTCTCTGCTTATACACCCTAAAGAGGAACCCTGAAGAGAAGACTGGTGTATGAAATCACAGCTGTGGGAAACACAGCATTGAAACAGCAAGAGCCCTGGTCAAATGATTGAATGAACAGCAGACACTGTGGCCAAAACTGGCTGCAGTATTGACTGGTAGTCAGTAAACTGCAGAGAAACATCAAGAAGGCCATCCTCATTCAATGTAAATGTCTCTGAACAGAGAGAGCGGTTACGATCTTTCTCCCCCAATTACAACCACCTCTTACTATGTGAAAGTAGAAAGCTCCATTAGCTATTAAGTAGACTTTCTGAGCTTACAGTTTTATTACATGAACTGAAAATAGTTTTGACACTTGAAAGGAATGGCAGAAAGTGAAAAACTTGGACATCCAGTGATTTGTAAATGAATGGGCGCAATGGACAGCTTCAGTGGATGCCTTTTTAAAAATTCTACTGTTGAATTTAAAAAAAGCCCAAACCGTTCCGTTTTCCAACTCATCAAACAAACATCAAAATATTACATGCTAAGTAGCTTCCTGTGTCAATTTTGGACGTTCGTGGACAGTGTCTCAATTGATACTTGTAAAATGCATTGTAAGTAAATAAGTAAGTAAGGCTGTAAGTATAAGTAAAATATATTGTTTTTACATTTATTTCCTTAGGTTTTGGCAACAAAAGCACATGCTAGGTTTAGAAAAAAACATCATGGCATGGCTTAAAATAATTATAGCTCTTATGAAATGTCATGTCATGTGACATATATCTTACGACATACGTCATGTGACATATGCTATGTGCGTAACTTGCTAGACATACTAGCATACTACACTGTTATTAAAATAACTCCATTTAATTTTGGTATCACACAGGAAATGAACAGTGGGCTCCCAAGTGAAAGACCATTGTTTGTTTGACCCATCTGCCTCACATCCCACCCACCTTGTCTTGAATGTCTTGCTCTTTATACTACTGTAGTTTATGGTTGCGTGAGAAATAGACACTGCTCTGTGCATATTAAACTGCCATGAAGAGAGCCTCGGTGAGTCGGTGTCTGACACCGAAATCATTGACATAGTGGTGGTATTTAACAAGTTGGGAGTGAGAACGGGCTGACAATCTGGTACAAATTTTGATAAAGGCAAATCACAACATCATCTGCATGTGGATGTAATTTTAAATTATTAGGTTCAGCTGTGCACATTTTGAATTAGTTTTAGAAAGAAATTTCCCCCTGCATAGGACAGTTATGCTTCTTTTTATAGTTCTTCACAGAGTGAAATGTGAAGCCTACTTTGCAACATCAGAAAAATAACAAGTTGTGAAATCTTGACTCTACACAACTGAGCTGACAGAAGTCTGAATAGTCATATTACAGCAAGCATACTGTAATATGAAAAAGAAGCTACAAGAAGAAGCACTGAGACATCCTGGACTGATAAAAGCGCCTAGAAAAGTAAATCTAAATGCTGTTGATGTGGCTGGCTGTTTCATGTAATTCATCTGGCTGTCTTTCAGTGGATTTCAGACTGTGTGATTGCTGGTGTGATAAACATCGTCCCTGGTCTGATTACTTCATTAGGAAGCAAAGTCATTTCCTCTGCTGCGTGATACCTCTACTGCAGGATGGAGGTCTCCCACTCAGAATCCCTCACAACTCTACGTGTCTGAGAAACTAATGTCTCATCCAGCACCATCATATACATGCATCCAGGCAGTGCATTCAGCTCTATTCACACACCAAAGAAAGACTAAATTGAGGCGGAATGAGTCTGAATCTGTACAAAAAGTGAAATACCAGCTCAGAGTCTGAAAATATGATTGGGCTATGTCTCTCTGGCATTTAGAGTGAACCTGCTTTGGCTGTGTTGCCTTCATCAGTATCATTCAGGGGAGGAAAAAAAGATGTTCAATATCACCACCAGGGATATAGTGGCTCATAAACCCACCTACACCTAGTTTGTAGAGGAATTTATCCACCTTTTAAAGGCTGGAATAAATCTGTACAACAGAAATTTGTTGCATTCATCACAGAGAACAGAATGTGGGCCCAGATGGGGCCAGATGAAGATAAATATATATATATATCTATATACAAAAAATATTTCCTTTTCTAGGTATGGCATTAAAGTCCCCCAATTGAGGGACCTCTAGAGCTGCTAATAAAGGCCTGGTGTGTATCAATACACTGTTCAGAAGAATGTAGTGATGTTGCCCATCAAATTTAACAGCAGAACCTCAGCTACAAGGCTGTAAAAAACTTTTAACATGCCCCAAACTCCGCTTTAACATCAACTAAATAAACAACAACAACAACTAACTCCAACAACTCCAAACAGCACCGATATGCCGACCCACTCGGTATATTTCTTACCTTATTAATTTCGTCGTAAAATGCGCATTCTGCTGTTCATTCACGCTCCGTTCGCGTACTACGGGAAGTTGTCCATCATTCAAATGAATCCGGGCGGAAAAAAAGGTTCCAAAACAATGACCACTCACAGCAGCCGACATCTCCCCACAACGCGTTCTGCTGACTCTGATTGGCTTACAGTGCTGTCAATCTCGTTTTGGTGGGTATAGCATCATTCTATTGGCTCTAACGAATCAAATGAGATGTCAATCACTCAAATCGGCCAAGCCGTCGCAGAGATACGGGCCTCCAAAGCACAGAATAGAAACTCATGTTCAAATGTAGCAGGTGCATGTTTGTCAGTTTGGAGTGGGAAATAGAGTAAAAAAGAAACAGACAGTTCTATGTGTATACCCTAAACATCAGGATTTACAGAAACAAAAAATGAAAGATATAAGAATGTACATGACAAAAATCACATGCAAACCTGGTGCAATTTTGGAGAGCTCGCCTGAATTTTCTGTGCTAAAACCTCTCTAATATTGTTCTGCTTCACTTTATCAGAATCAACCTTTGCAGAGTTAATGTTCACATATTGTACTATGATTTGATAGAGGTTTAGAGCTGCTGCTGCATCATTCCAAAGGGATACTCATCCTGAAAATGTTTTTTTTTTTAGGCGAACCTCAAAATGTTTCATTTGTGCTGTGTGCCATCTTCATTTACTCTGCACATATAACACATATACTGATATTTACACATCTTAACAAATCTCACAAGTGTTCCCTTTACCATGACACCAAAAGTATTCAAATAGACCTTGTAGTTGCAGAGATATATTCATTTCATTATGGAATTTTCGAGCAGAGGCCTATAAAATAGGGTCAGGGTTTATAAGGTTAATTGCACAGTGTAATGGCTACACCATTGGCGACCAGATTGGTTATCTATAAGTCTCATTTCACTAGGGAACTGCCCATTGGTCCGACAGCCCATTGGTCCGACATCCCATTGTTCCAACCATATTAAACCCATTGTTCCGAAGTCCCGTTGTTCCGAAATCATCATGATGCCCTGTGGTTAAGGTCTGGTTAGGTTTAGGCACAAAAACCACTTGGTTAGGGTCAGGAAAAGATCATGGCATGGGTTAAAATGAAAAAGAAAGTGACAAACACATAAGCTGTGAGCCTGCTTCGCCTCAAGCCTTTCCTAGGTGACCCAGAGCCGGTCGCGGTGCATCATCAAGGTAGAAATACGCCCACCGGGAGCCGTTCAGCACCGCGGACCGTCGGACTAATGGGATGTCGGACCAATGGGCTGTCGCACCAATGACATGGACCCTTTCACTATGCCCTTCAGTCTGCCACCTGGTACAATATCCCAGGAAAATGAAGGCTTGATCTATTGTACAAAGGAAGTGCATTAACCAATATGCAACCAAATCAGAAAGAGGGTGGCGCTTTTGTTTTTCCTGGTAGCTAAGGGTAGCTACTCCCAGTTACCAAAGAGTAGCACAAGCATTTATAGTCAGTTCTGGGGTCTCCCTGAAAGGAACTGCTGAAGGGAGAGAAAAATGGAAGATGATTTGTTGGAACCCTGATTTGTTAATTGTTGCACAGCTGGCCGTTCACACCAGATCATTAGTATTATATTCAATATATACTTTATATCATTTACAGTACATTTTCAGTGTGCTTTCCTGCCAGATTAGCTCAAAAAAAAAATCAGTGCAACTGAAGTAACTGTGTAAATTGTGGTAGTTGCTAGGCTCTGATGCAAACGGAAAGCAATATGATTGCCTTTGCAATACCACTTGGAACTGCTAGAGGGAAGAAAATTTCCACTGTAATCAATAAATAATTAATGAGATGGCTTTAATGATGCTACCATAAACAAGTATGATGTAAAATCAAAATCAACTGTGCCACATCTAGCACATAAAGTACACTATACGGCCGCAAATATTTGGACACCCCTGTCTACATACTTTTGTGTACATTTGGTTACATGTGTAGGGAAATCTTAGCACCATACAGTGATAATTTTGGCAATAGTATACTTCCAGCTTTCCCTGTTTGATATGAAAACCTTGACTGACCTGCACAGAGCCCTTACCTTAACCACATCCAACACCTTTTGGATGAATCATAGCCTATATAAAATTAATGGATGTGGCCACTCTGATGTCACCCATTGGTTTAGGGACCTGTCATTGTGAAGTGTTGAGTTTGGAGGAGCGAGGGGTGGATCTGACTCATCGACTATGGTGATGCCTTGCAGACAGCCTGTCACTTAGAGTGACCAAGCCCCTAATTATGCGTAACTTTAAGCCGTAATAAAATTTAAACTGGTAAGTTGTATAAAAATGCACCCTGTGTATAGCTGTCATGAACAGGGAAGTTGGCGATAGAGACAAAAACCGAGAATGTTGTAAAATGGGGACCTATGGGTATGACTCGCTTTGGAGCCACCCTCAGGTGGGCATTGAAGGAATTGCAGTATTGGCACTTTTACATTGTCTTCAATTTTCAGCCCTGGAGGTTACTGCTTGAGATGAACTAATAACCTGTGAGCCAGGCCTCACTGCCCAACATCAATACCCGACCTCACTAATGCTGTTGTGGCTGAACAGGAGCAGGTGCCTGCAGCCTGTGCTTTCCTAGAGGAGTGGAGACTGTGTTAGCAGCAGAGCTATGCTCATGGATTTGGAACTGATCTGTCAAAGAGTCACAAGTGTGCTCATGCTTAGGTGTCCACATACTTTTGGCCGTGTTGTATCACCTGACAAAAAACTCTTGAGATGTGTTTAAAACCCTCTAAAAATCATGCAATCATTTTAATACCTGCTAAAATGCTTTAAAATCTATTACAGCCTGTTAGAGAGCTATCGCGCTGGCTGCCAACTCACAGAGGGCAAATAAAACACCCCTATCATGCGCCTGACGGAACAATAAACTGAGCCCTGATCTTCATGTGACTGCTCACAGCAGGCTGAATCCATACTGCTTGTTGTTTGTTGAACATAATGTGACTGATGTTGACTGATCACAGTATTGAGGTGCATTAAATAATTATATATATTTCTATATTTCTCATCTTGTCTCTGACATGTCACTTTCTCTGGAATATTGACACACTTCCTCTTGGCTGAAAGAAATGTAGAACTGACTCATTTATTACTGCCAACATTCATTAAGTAAGACCGGTAGCGTTCTATGCCTTGCCATCTGTGCTGTATAAATAACATCCACATTTCACAGCTGGCATTCAGTGGTGACAGCTATACTGTAAGTATGGATGAGTGCACGCATCAGAGAAACAAACAAACCAAGAAACGGAAAACCTGTATTTCATCTACCAACTGGGTAGAAACATTTCAGAGATGCTTTATATAGGGCTGTAAAGCTGGATATACAACAGTGCATTCAGCTTCTATTCTGTAGTGTTTCCTCATAAATCCGCATTTAGTACAAATGGCTACGTAGATATCTTTTTTCTGTATTTAAGTGCGTACTCTGAATCTGAATCTGAATCTTATTTGCAAAATAAGTAAATGAATAAATAAATTAAAAAATGGGGATTTTTTTTCCCCATTACTGTATATAATTATACCTTGAATCGTTTGGCTGGAATCAAATGGAGTTTCATATGTTTTACTCAGTCTAAGGGCAGTTGGACAGAAGTCAGATCAGACAAACAAAACAAAACCAAAAGGACTGGACAAGCATGCAGAAGTCAAAAAGAAATACACAAACAACAACAAAAAGAACAATTAAAGACGGCTGAAATGAAGATGCTTCATGCTAAAAAACGTGACACAATATGAGCAGTCCTCTACTCATCGTGATGGATGGCAGATGGTGACAAAGGCAGAGTATACAGCTGACAAGAGAAACTATAATATTCATTAATTTAAATCAGTGTCATAACACAAAGGAAAAACTATGTTTTTAAATGTAAATGTTTTCTTTAATCCCTTCTACCATTCAACTATAACTCCCTTCAACATTCAACATTCAAGAATTTTTGAAATCTATAGTGGTAATTCATATCTGCATATCTTTTTGTTGTCTATCATTTTGTTTGATTTTAAAGGGGAGGTATGCTGCTTTACCTATGTAGCCATTTAGCATGCCTTTTTTCTCTTTTTATAACCTTATGAAGATGAGAGAGACACACAACAATACATATGAACATGATTATGTTCTAAGTGATCATCTGGAGAATTCCCTCCCTGTGATGTGCACCAATAGAGGGTGGCAAAAATTGTTATGTCCATGATTTTTTCAGGATAATCCGGAGGGTCAAAAGCCTGTGTTGCATTTCCAAGATTTTTCCAAGATGTTTGCAGATTTTGATGAGCTTGATGACACTGAACATACTTGGCTACAGTGCAGTGTTACTAGAAAAGGACTAGAAAAACAGTAGCTCTTTGTTCTCATTCCATATAGGTTACACTCAATTAAAACGGTTATTAGGTCTCAACAGAGCAGCTCTGCCTCATCTGCTACTTGTCCATTCTTTGTATTCCTGCCTCATTTTTTTCTCTTTTGGAACTGATCAAAAGTGTAGTCATTAAATAGAAGGAAAAAAAAACACTATGATAGAAAATGACAGTACATTATGCAGGTCTTTAAAAGACATCAATGCAAAATAGTGTTTTGGTCACGAACCCCACCCACAGCCATTCACTAGAAGACTTTAAAAAGACTTTGAAAATGTCTTTGGAGACTGCTGGAAAGAGAGGTAAACTGTTTTAAAAAAAAAAATAAGATTTTGTCACAGTGTGCACTTCCGACCTGCCATACATGCCATTCTCTCAGTTAACCCATAAAATTTCCACTCACTCCACCTCTCCACCACACCTACCTACCAGCCAATCACCTTTCTACACATCTCCTGCTAGTCCACCACACCCACCCCATCAAGCCAGCTGCTCCCACCTGTGCCTCATTACTCCCTGCCACTGTATTATATAACATATTCCAGCTTCAGAGACTTTCGTTGCCAGATTGTTCTGACTTTCCAGCTTTTATTCCCCGGACTGCTCCCTTGTTGCCAACCCTGCCTGCCTCTGACTCTCCAGCTTCGCCTGCTCCCCAGTAAACCACTCTGCCTTCTGTCCCTGATCAAGAGCTCTGCTTCCATGTCCCTGGTTTCTGTTCGCCCTTTTCCTGTGGCCGTGTAGAGAGACTACCAGTCAGCTCTATGTTGTGACTTTACTTGTTCAGCTGCCTGTCATTTCCTGTGCTATGGATTACCTTGTGATGTGGCTGCACATTCTGCCTTTGTGTGTTCGCCGTGGGATCCGCTCATTGTCACCGCTGGTTCCTCAACTACTTGCTGGTTCCAATCAACCTGCAGCCGGCTCCTGACAGGTGTGTTGGCTCTTTCGTGTGTTCTCCTGGTATCAGATCTTCTGCTCATCTGACGTTGTCTCTTGTGTGCTACCTGATGTTACCGCTGCATACTTTGAACTGTTTGCTGTTTCTGTGTTGTCAGCGGGCACCAGTGACTCACCAGCTCTCTGCTTCGGTATGCTACACCAAAAGTATTGGACTGAATCTGTGTCTAAGAAGGCCACAAACAAAGAAACTGACTTCCACTGTTGTTTTAGCCTGAGTGTCAGACTGAAGCTCCCAGGACCTTCAGTCTGACATCGCCTCCATTGAAGGCGATTTACAAGGGGGAGGGAATTTGATTTTTCCCTGACCAATCAGTAGAGATCAACGACTCACCCAGAATCTGACGTCATTAGTATCCATGCCTCGGGGGTGCCGAAAACAAGCGAGCATTGCCCGTTTAAAATGTCTCCGTCGTCGTGCACGCCCAGCTGCATCGCTGTTAAATCCAGTTTAGCAGCTTCCCTAATTTGGTCCTCCATTAACGCGAGTAGTGGCGAAATACCTCGATAGCATCATTAATGCAGGATCTGTAGCGGTCGCCATTGTTGCTATCCTCACCAGTTACCCACCGGCGCACAGCTTGACATCAGCGTGGCGCTGATTGGCTAATCGCTAGACCCGCCCCCACCGCCGGCGTTCATTGGTCCTTCCATTGTTTGGACGAGATAAATCGCAAATTCATTGCAGTATGCCAGACCAGAGATGCAAGCCTACTCATTTGAGTGGGCGAGGTCTATGGTCTGGAACCAGGCTACTGTTGTTTACCTGCTTGCTCATTCTGTGATTGACAAACAGTATATTAAAGTTCATTATAAACTGTCCTGTCTGTCTTTGTTGATACCATTATGTTCTAACCACACCCAATACAGATCACCAAAATAGGTACTAATCAGATATGAATTAAACTCAGACTTTTGTTTACTACACAACTCCACCAGTTTCTCTTCTTTTTCCACAGTCCAAGAGAACCGGGACTTGTTCACGTTCATGTGCCTCCCCAGAGTTCCCTCCATATCTACTGTGCAGCTACTGGTATTTGACAGTGTTGATGTTGTTGAGCTTCACTGTTTGCATGAGCCATGAAGAAGTTTTGATAATATAAAATGTTTTTTTGTCAGAACGTCAAGATGAGAAAGAGACTGACTTAAGACAGCTTGGAGTGTTTTTTTTTTTTTTTTGACAACTGAGACCAAACAATGGAGATCATGGGAATGAGCTACAACTCTAGCAAAACTCCAGTATGCCTATCTTCTTTCATCTGTTAACAATTCTTCTGTTTTCTTCTTCTTCTTCTTCTGTAGAGAGCATTACTGCCACCCACTGAATTGTTAACAGTTTCACAATGCAAACTCATAACAGCGTCCACACAGAGTGATCCCATTCATGGCATTGTCCATTCTACAACCCAGAATTACATGTCTGAGTTGGTACAAATCCTTCACTCAGCGTTGTTTTAAGATCTTCTCCAGATATGTCCACAACATTCATGAATCTGGTGGCAGTAGCCAACACCATCTTGATCTCTTCTGACTTCCCCTGTATTTTAACAATTTATCACCATGGCAAAAGATGCTGTCCTGTCCATGCAGATATTCTGATGAGCTCCATTTCTTTTCCACTTTGTTTACTCTTGGTTCCTCCACCATTTTACTATTTCTCGCCATTGTCTTAGCACCTTCAACATATGACAATCCCTTTTCTGCTCAGATCGTATTTAACTTCACCTCCTTAATTGTCTTCGGACACTGTGCTGACCCCGCATGGTGATTTCTCTCGCAGTGCAGGCACTTTGCTTGCGCTTCAGCTTTTTTGCACTCCTCCACACTGTAACTGTCCTCCCCACATCTCTCACATCTACTGACTCCTCTAGATACTGCAGCAATATGTCCATATTCCTGACAGCAGAAAGATCAGAGAGCAGCTCTTTCATATGGCCTCACCTTGTAACATGCATACTCATGGTATGCTCTTGCTGGCAATTCCTCTTCAAAAGTCAAACATGCTGAACTACTGTGCTTAATGCTAATGTGCCTGAAGTGAGCCCAGTGGCTTCCCTTTTTCCCATAGTACATCAAATTACTATTCTCCTTTTCCTCTTTTTGGACTCTTGTCAGTCATCGTGCTTCATACCTAACTGCGGTATCCCGAAATGACTCTGCTTCTACTGACAGCAGCACGCAACTTACCATTCCCTTCCTTCTTAACTCTGATCCAAGTGGGAGACAAGTCACGCAGCTGTAATCTCCAAATGCACAAACCTTCAGGGCTCTATCTTTCTGACACTTTGATACACACTCAATGATAACCATCCCATTTCTTGTAATCCTGACCAATCATACATCTTCAAGTTTTACTCCTACAAACTTTCCAACTACATGTGGATCCATGAAAATCTGGTCAATTTGTGTAAGACCTATTACCCCAACAAGATGTCTTTTTTTTTTCTTTTTGACTGGAATCGCTTGAAGAACTACTCCTATTGCTTTTAGTTTCAAGTCCTCTCATCTACTCATTTGCAATTTCGCTCTCAGACTCCTGCTCTGACCAGCACCATAATGCAAATCCCCAGCTAACCCTGACTGAGGCCCTTTCCTGCAGCACAGAACAGGCAAATTTAACATCTGTCTTTAACAGAGCCATTTTAGAACACTACATAGGTTAATTGTATTCAGTACATTTTAAACTGTTGAAGCTTTTTAACATTGCAAACTATAAAGTGTCACAACCACTATCAAGCTGCCCAGGGCGCACCTCGCTCTCCTTTACCAGATGCTGAAGGAGTCCATGTCATTGGTCCGACAGCCCATTGGTTCAACATCCCATTAGTCCGACGTCCCGTTGTTCCGATATGTGATTATTACTGTATTTGTGTTCCATAGAGGATCAGCAAATGCAACAAAAATAGGCTACTGGTCGAGATACAAGTGTCATAGAGAGAAGAGAGTGAAACACTATAACCTCCTGTTATTAACTCTGGGGTCCGGGTTGTGTGGGGAGCTTTCTGCGGTGCTGAACGGCTCCCGGCGGGCGTATTTCTACCTTGATGGTGCGCAGTGACCGGCTCTGGGTCAGCTGGGAAAGGCTTGAGGCGAAGCAGGCTCACAGCTTATGTGTTTGCCACTTTCTTTTTCATTTTAACCCACACCATGATCTTTTCCTGACCCTAACCAAGTGGTTTTTGTGCCTAAATCTAACCAGACCTTAACCACAGGGCATCATGATGATTTCGGAACGGACTTCGGAACAATGGGTTTAATATGGTCGGAACAATGGGATGTCGGACCAATGGGCTGTCGGACCAATGGGTGGTCGGAATAATGGGCCGTCGGACCAATGGGCAAACCCCATGCTGAAGAAGCAAGGCACACAGTGGTCTCTCTCATCTGATGCTAACACTACTGGTGTGTCTCCCTCATCTATAATGTAACGTATTCTTCCTGTCCATCAGTGTCTTTACAATGAGGTAGGTCTGCTTCATCCTCATCAAACTGGCAGTTACCTTCTTAATCCTCCTCACAGGCTCTGATGTATATAACAAAGAAAAAACTATGGACCAGTTATCATAATTCATGCATGAATTATGATAACTGGTCCATAGTTTTTTCTTTAAGTGTTTTTATACATCCTTAGGGATGTAAAACAAGGTTTGAAAAAAAAAAAAATTTCTATCTTTATTCTATAAAGATATATTTATCTGTCCACTCAAGTGTACTTCATGCATTTTGTACTGTAAAAAACATCAATGTAATAACATGGTAGTTATGTAGGTATAGTAATAATTTAGTTATACAGTTGTGATATGGTATTATGTTGGAATAGTGGTTCCTCCACTACCCTGTAGGCCTCTCTATTTGAGCTCTATTGATTGACTCAGTCTTTCTTTTCACTAAGCGTTTTTATTTATCTTTAGGGATGTAAAACAAGGTTACAAAATAAAGACATAGGGCTCTAGTTTCGCAGAC
>NC_065516.1:10585952-10606295 GCF_006386435.1 Epinephelus moara
TCAGGAGGTTCACTAGACCAAGCAGCCTTTTGGGTTCCTCTAAGTAAGTACTGTATAGAATACATGATACAACTATGTTTCTAAAATAAAAATACCAGCACTGTGATCATCTAAGCAAGTCTATCAAGTGTCATTATTTCTCACCTTTCTCTCTCTGTCTCCTTTTACTTTTTAAAGGTTTCCATGTTTGAGGAAATATTCTGTGTTGTTGTGCTGAGTATTGCTGCTGTGGAGGTCTAAGGTGTTTATTGATATGGTGAGTAAATAGTCTGTGAAAATACCACTAAATCACAATCTGTCATTTATACATTTTAATATTTATCTCATCTCTGTTCCTCTCTGTCCTATTTTCAGGATCCCATCATACGTTTTACATTGCTCAGGAGGTTCACTAGACCAAGCAGCCTTTTGGGTTCCTCTAAGTAAGTACTGTATAGAATAATGGGACTGGGAGGATGGTGTACGTTTAAATTTATTAGACAAGTACATATACACCGACAAGACAGTGTACAAGTGGTGTCACAAGAAAGTTTGTTTTCATTCATAGGCTTCATTGTCTTTCCATCAATACCTGGTGGGCCGGTCTAGGCTCAAAATGCCCGGGCCGATTATTTGTCCCAGTCCAGCCCTGGGCGAAACCTTTTGGCACAAAACTGTCACTGCGCCAAGCTGGATCTGTCGACACCTCCCCCTGCTGCGCCGCCGCCGCCACACCCATCTCAGCGCACCTCGGTCTGCCAAACTACCAAACTGATCGCGCCTCGGGTTGCGCTGCTCGAAACTAGCTCTACGCGGGGTTCCCCACCCTGCGCTGCGCCGGGAAACTAGAGCCCAGCTACCAGAAGCACACTCTTCCTCACTTGAGTCTGGAAACTCCTCTATTACCCTGTATGCCTGTCTTTTTGAGCCCTACAAAAAATATGGATATATAAAAAAACCCTCAAATTACATTCTAAAAACATAAAGCAGTTGATTTACAGCCAAAACATTACAGGATATGAATTATTTTCAAGAACAACATTGGTAGTAATTGACATTGCATTGAAGTTGAAACATAGCTTGTGATGCATGATGTACAATTGAGTGGACAGATGATTAATCGGTATTTCCTCCAAATATAAAATCAAAACTTGGAAAATCTTTACATAATATGTCACCTTAAATGTTACTTGATGTAATTATATTTTTTTTACCTGCAATGGCATCTTTTTATAGAAGGTAGAAACCAAAATAGCTGAGGTGGTTGGTCTTTCTCCCTGTCTGTCGGCCATCTTGGTTTCACTGACTACTTTTTCTCATTGCAATGACCAGCCAATGGGATTTTTTGTATGGAATGATGCAATAGCTTCCACTAGAGTGGACTATATGCAGCAGTGCCCAAAATTTCTGGTATATGTAGAGAAAAAACACTTTTAAACAGCTGTACACTGTAGTGACCTCCATGCATGAAAGGGTTATTTTTTTTCAAATATTTGTTTTATTTTTAAACAAGTATTGTATAATATCATGAAGGGGCCCCTATGTAATTTTAATAACTTAAAAAGCATGTGGTTGGTTTTAGGAAAAAAGAACAGGGTTTGGCTTTATAATCTTACAGGATGTGAACACGGCTCTCCTGGGTTAAAGTCGGTTTTGTTGGACCCATCCACCACCACTCCAACCTGCCCCACTCGGACTTTCGTCGCCTTGACTTTCGTTCTTGTCCCACAAAACTGGATATTCTAAGCCACAGCATGACTTTTTCTGAACCAAAACCAAGTGTTTTTTGTGCCTGAACATATCCACACAAAGACAACAACGTTATTGACACCCACAGAAACAAATTTGTCCAGGAGATTACAAAAATGTTACATATCTTTGGGTTGCAGAAATGAACAATGCTAACATTTATTCTGGCATATTGGTTGCACATTGGTCATTACAGATTCCTTTCCTCCCTCCAGCCACGCCTCAACCTCTTGCCCTTAACGTGGCATTCCAGCCGATTTCCTCATCGGCAGCTCATTTCCCTCATTAGCCTTCTATACATATACCACCCTGTTTCACTTGCCAGATTGTTTAGTGTTTTGCCGCCTAGCTTTCCAGCATTTCTAACTCTTGACCTTCCTGTGTTTGATCTCGGTTGCCTCAACTGCCTGCCCCTCGTCAGAAATGTTTGCCTGCTTGACTGATTACCTGCTATCTGACCTTTACCTGCCTGACTAAATAAACTGAACTTTTACTGCTACATTGTCTGTCTCAGTGTCGTGCTTCTGGGTTCCCTTCTGCCAGTTTCCTCGGAAACGTTAGTTTTATATCCTAAGCTCTGACACTAAACCCTTTACTTCTGAGTGTATTATACCTGACCCTTACATTCCATCATATCTCTTTGAAGCCATCACAGCTCAGTGCAGTCCAGAAATATTAGCATATCTACAAAGAAAATGGATCCAATGATGACTGCAGAAAGAAATACCTTACTTCTGCTGAGTTCAAACACAGTGGCATGGTAACGGCTTAGAGCTACCCTCTAAAGCACTAATGTGTTCAAATACCCATGGGCCCTCATTGCAGCAAGATTGAAAATACCAGCAGTGACTCTTAGCCCGGCACTTAAATAGAAAAAGGCCTATGGTCACACTTTGTGACATGTAGCATCTTAATGGTGCTGTTATGATGAGAGGTGTGGGAGGGGCATATATCATTTGAGCCCCTGTTGCCACACTCATCATTGCATGACAGATTACCTACATCCAATAGCAAAATGGAAAAGTATGTTGTAAGAGTTTCCTACAAAAACCACACTGTTCATGAAGAAATATGACCAACTGTTACCACAAGAAACCTGTTCACATACACACGTCATCAGTTTCACGTGAGGCTTTAAACTATTTGGCTACATTACTCAACAAAATACTTTTATATGCATTGCTATGCTCATATATCAGACAGCATATTTCCACTATATATTTGTATTACTGCCCACTGAAGATGGCAGCAATTTGCATTTCAACACCCACATACTTGTACATGTACATGAGTGTCTTCATCGAAGCATTGCTCAGTAACATCATTGGTGGTAAAGAAAATCTCTACAGGGTGGTTTTGTAAAGCCTTGGTTGACACAGTAAATGATGAGCTATACATCACCAATTCTAATGTTTCTTGCAGTTATACATTAACTGTGATCACAAGCCCACAACAAAAGGAAAAAGAAAAAAAAAAAAACATACTATTTTGCCTTTAATCTGAATCAGAAAAGCATGCAATCCTGTTTCCCAAAAGCAGAGCTGTTATTTGCATGTTCTTATTCCACAGGCATCCCGCACAAAATGATTACTTATATATCAACTACTCACCCTGTGTTACCTTGAATTTGTGAAAAAAACCTTTCCTTGCTTGCCTTCACGGTGAACGAAGAATTCTAAAACTGAGAAAATCCTTGATGAATTGGACTAAACTGGGGCCGTGTTTAACAACAGCAAAACTATATCAAACCATCTGTTTAAAAATACAACTTGTGCAGTATAATCCGAGTCTCATTCATCCAGTCGTATGCTCAGTATTTTCCAGACACATACATTTTCACTAAAACCTTATTATTTAAAAGCCTAGTGTGTAGATAGAGATATAGAGTATAGATGTGTTTTCATTTGTGTGCTGTATAATTACCTGAAACAAAGAATCATTGTGTTTTCGTTACCTTACAATGAGCCATTTATATCTACTTACAGAGTGGCTCTGCTTCAGTGGAGTCTGCTATGTTGTTCCTACAGTAGCCCGCAACATACAAATCATAAACGGGATCTATCTAGAGCCTGTTTATGCGTATCCATGTCAGTCACCATAGTTCAATCAGGAGATATAGAAGAATGAAGCAAAGATAATATTCATTACAGAATTTGAGTTTACAGATTAACAGATGATTTGTGCTGATTAAGATTTGGACACCAGAGGGAGATATTTCGTGATCAAGGGTCATCTGAGTGGCAGCAAGATAAATCTCCTCATGGAGACCAGACAGTGGTGGTGGTGGTGGCTGCTGACTCTGAGGCTGCTGACTGCTGAAGATGAGGCTATAATACTAGGTGGTGATGAGGATGTGGAGGGCGCACACGCTGGCAGCAAGAAAGAACTACGGCAGAGAAAGAACCATATTTAAAATGAGGAGCAGCAAGATGATAGGCTGACAGAGAAGGTGTGTTGCTGTGCTATTGGTTGATTGTGAACTAGGTGAAAACAGCCAAAGACTTAATTGACAAACCCAGATTGCGACACCTGGAGATAGTGAGTGAGCATGTGTGTAAGGAGGGAATGGCAGAAAGAAAATTTACAGCCTGAGAATGAAAAATATTGTCTTCCTGACTGAACTTTCGCTAAAGCTTAATTTCTCCTACATGCTCGGCATATGGGAGAGGTTTCAGTTGGTTGCAAACTGCGACTTCACTATTAGATGCCTACACACTAGACCTTTAAAACTCTTTTGCATAAATACTACATAACTGCATAAGCAAGCGCGTGCATTTGAACTTTGCCCAATGGAAAGCATAAGCACTTGGTTGACCAGATGCATATGTGGAAGTGTTAAGGTTTTAGCAAAAGTGCATGTGTTTGGGATGTCCTGATCATGCAATGCGATTAATGAGACTTGGATTATACTGCACAAGATGTGTGAGAATTTGTAAATGGATATTGTGGTGTAGTTTGCTGTTGCAAATGCAGCCCCCTTTTCTGCAATTGACCTATCACTAAGCCCCCGCCCCTTTGTGATGGTCCGACAAGCTGTCAGAGTAAGCATGGAGCACTGTAACTAACTGCACTCCCTGGAGAAATATTATCATATTTTTGGAAAAATTAAATAATGTTTCCAGAGAGAAGCAGACAGAGGGGTCTACAGTCTGTGTTTGAAGGATATATCCAGGATGTCAAACTGACATATATAGGCTACAGATCACAGTGTGAAAGTGAACCACCACATCACTGCTGATCGCCACAGAAGACAATGAATATAAAGAGAAACTTTGCCTATATTGAACCAGCTGTGTGGCATCACAGTGTGCGCAGATGAACAGTGTTTGGCTTCGCCCCTGTGCTGCTGCCAGCACCTAGACCTCCACTGCTTGACGGGCAGGGATCTCCGGGGGAAGTCAAACAATGTTCATCTGCGCACAATGATATGACACACAGCTGGTTGAATATCAGCAAAGTTTCCCTGCTTCCCTTCACTGGTTCCTGTACAGCAGGGTCGGTCTTTGTTTCACTGTTATAATCATTAAAAAGCAAAAGCAGCATGTGTATACATTCAGTAGGCTATATCTTCAGTAGCTAGCTAGCTAACCCTACACTTTTCAGGGTTTGATTTTGGTTTTGGAACAGGGAAGAAACGTATATCTTTTTCCAACCTCTCCAGGTAACGAGTATCATTAATACACGACGTGCTCCAGGCACAACATTTAGCTCCAAATCCACAAAACCAGCCTGAAAATGAAGGAAATCTGAAACGACTACATTAGAGTCAATGGAGCACAGCTGTGTTGTTGTCGGACCCTGGTCTGAGCCGGCTTTGTTTTGATTGGCCAGTCTGCGTCTGGGGTGGGACTTAGCAAAGGGTCAATTCATCAAGCATTTTCTCTGTTTTTAGATTCTTTGGTCACCAAAGAAGTCATTGGTCATTTTTTCGTGTGAATTATTCCTTTAATTTGGTGATTTGCTGGTTTAGACATCCACACGTCTAGGCTAAACCCCAGCATAATCACACAAAAAAGCCCTGTGTTGCTCTATGAAATCATGTGCAGACATGCTCTAAATTGATTGTTAACTAGTGTGCTGGATATTATTGAAATTGTCTTGCCATTTTAAAAAAAAGAGCAATAGCCTTGTGTTAGATGCAAAACAATGGCAAACAACCACTTGGCAGCACAGGCCATATTACTCAGAAATGGTAACAAAGTGACAATACAGATGGGTCGAGTTCTGTGAGTCCAAAACCATAATGCTCTAATAACAGCTTGGTTTGCCAACAGTAAGCTACAGTATTGCAGGATGTAAATCCACTGTGCTCATAACACACATTTGTACATGCATACAAAACCCACTGAGACAAACACACACACACCAGGATGGAATTTTTACATCTGTCAGGTTTTTTTTTTTTTTTGGGGGGGGGGGGGGGGGGTATTTTTATACTATCGCTATTTATGTCCAAGGGCAGGGGTTGCCACACTCCATTATTTCCAACAGGCTGTTTATTTTCTGCAGGGTGTGCAACTGCAGCGATCAGGTGGCCACATTGTACTGTATTTATGTGTGATTGTAGGAACACGATGCCTCATTAGACCTTTAGTGCCCTGGCTCGCCGCAGTCCCATCCAAACACAATAGCCCATCTTATTATATCTATCTCTCACCCACCTGACCACTCCATGGAGAGCCCTGGCGGCCGTAGTCAAGCTGTTCGAGATCATGGGGGACTGGGACCTTTTGTACATTGTAACATCTGCACACTGGCTGCCTGTGACAAGGTCTGGCGCTGTGATCTCCCCCAAAACAGGTATATATTTTTTTTCTCACCTGCCTCCCTGAACTCTCCCCTCTCTCTTTTCCCCTCTTGTGTCTCTGCTTTATTTTTTTGTTCCTCTCAACACCCATCGACAGGCTATATATAACCACTCTCTAACCAACCTTACTTGAAATTACTCAACACTTTTTCCCCCCATTATTATTTTTCCCCCTGACCATCTTCATATGTTCTCCCTGGTTTTGCAGCCTCATATTTTTGCCTCTCTGCTTTTCTACCCCAATATATTCTTGGTCCTCCTGTCTGGATATGCCGGACTCTTCTACCCCCTCCTATGCAACCGCGTCTCTCATCTTCTCTTAAGTACTTCCTGCTTCTCCTTCTCTGTAACACACACACACATACACTCCTCTGTCTCCTCTATCACCCTGCCTGTGTAGCTAAAGCTGTCTGGCTCCCCACCTGCACAGTCCTTGGAGATTGCTGACTTACAGTACAGTATATTCTGCCATGGCATGCAGCATGGGGAGACACTTATATACAAAAGTGGAAAGGGCAGTAACAGTGTTACACTTTTTCCCATGCGACAACCTTAAGTGATGAAACCACTGTAAAAAATACCAGGCTTTCATGCATGTCAGGGTCATCTGGAATGCTGCAGAACAGCTTGTGATTAATCAACTAATCCCATATTTCAGCAAAGCTAAACTGCATTAATTTCGCAGTGGTGGTGGTGTTTTTTTTGGAGAAGCTGTGATTAAAATAGTGGGCGATTAAAAGTCTTCTTCCAAGTGAAATTTACAAAAAATCCTGTGGTTAAAAGATAGGTTTTAACATCTGATGTCGAGCACCTGCTCATAACTGGTATGAGGACATAACAAAATCACCAAGGTCAAACATAGTTTTGATTAATGTGCTCTTAATTGCTATGAACACCAGAGAAGGTGAATTACAGCAAAGAGCGCAGACACTCCATCACGTTTAGCCGAAGTTACAAAGGCTGCTATCAGATTTGTTGTGACACACCCCTGCCGACAAAACCTGTAACCTGGCAGGATGACAGATTACCATGATTCACCAGGCGACTTGGGGATCCTGAGATGTTTGTTTGCAGTAAGCCTTGTTTAAGTCATACGTGGAAAGAGTGAATCTCATCAAGCCAAATGCCAGAAGGAAGAGACAAAAGAACAACTACAGAAAACAGACAATGGTATCATGATTCAAGCAAATCTTCAGAATGCAGTATATTGCAAAGTTCAACACAATGTTTTGACCCAGCTTGTAAATGGAAAGGGAGGCAACATAAAAGCAGATGTTTTTTGGTAAAGTAAAGTTAGTTTTTAGCAAAGGAATGTGGATACAAGAAAATGTGAGGCAAACTACAAAGGACAAAGGGCGCGCAGGTGCTGTTCAACTCAGAAACAGACGTATAACCACAAGTGGACTCTTAAAATATGAGTTACTAATCTCACCCAAACAAAACTAAAAGCAAAAAATAAAAACCTTACTAGAAAACAAAAATACAGCGCACGCACGCACGCACGCACGCACGCACGCACGCACACACAGCACCCCAGCACCTCATGTCTCTTACAAAATAGATTCTGCTTTGTGAGTGCTCTATTAGTTTTTAAATCTGTCTCTTGCCCAGTTCCCTAAATCATTTGAGTTTTTAAGAATTGGTTTCGACCAAATACCACTTTTAATAGTTAACAGTATCACTAGAAACAATAACTAGATTTACTCCAACTATTGGGCTGGCCAGGCATATGTAGATTCTGATTTCGAGCTGCACCTTCTGGATTGGACAGGCTGGACTATAGAGTGTATATAATGAAGGACAACACATCACTGTACAAAACTGAAGCAAAAATACCCCGGCTATGGCTGCTGCCATCTTGTGCTGACAATATCATTTGGAGCCAGAAACTGCACAGTACCAATCTTCGCTGGTGTCAAGTTCCCGCCCAAACACCCGTCTGAACAATCAAGAGCAGCCCTATGAAAAGCGAATATACCAACTGGCACACACAGCTGTCAGTCATGACCTTAATCTCCCTTGTTTTTAACATCAAATTACTAGTTATAACCAAAGTTATCAGAAAATGAACACTTGAAGACATATCAGCAGAACCACCTAAAATGGCAGAAACCATCTTTGGGAAACATTTATTTGACGTGTACTTGGGGTGTTAGTTCGGCCCCTGTCTCATCTGCTAACACAGATGGGGGGTTTACAGCCTACACTCCCAGCCATCGTTTGCATGTGGGGTCCATGTGGTTCGTAAATGAGCTGAAAAATGGGCCCCATATGGGATTGTCCATGGGTTCCATAATGGCCCAATACCAATTGCCCACATGGGCAGTTTTACTCAAGTGGGCCCAAGATAAGATACCTATTTTGGGCCCATACCCACTTGGTACCCAGATAGCTGTAGTATAACCCATGTGGGGCCAACTTTGGGGCCAATTGGCATTGAACCCATAGACAATCACATACTGGGCCCATTTTTTGGTTCATTTACTAACCACATGGGGCCAACATACAGATGTTGACTGGGCTGCAGCCAGCCCCCAGGGGGCCTTTGAGGTCTTTTGGCTTCACTTTTGGGTAGCTGTCATGACATCCATCTTTACATACAGTCCATGGGCTGGACAGGATAGTTCACGAATCAGGATCCCTACCTTGGGGAGGCCAACACCTAAGCAGGAGGAACAATGATATGAGAAATGAAAGTGTAGCTGAAGAAGTATTTGATGAAAAAACAGATTGATGCTGATATTTTCAGTATTGTATTGGAGCAGAAGTTGAATTTGTTTAACATTTATGTCCGACAACCCTGCATTTCCACCTCCACATGTGGACCTTAACTGTATCAGTGTGGTGGTCATTTTAGAATGAATAGAGGGCTGCATTTTTTGATGCATGCCAACGTCAGCCTCAAACAGCAATATAATTATATTCAAATATAAAGAGCCATAAAATAGGAACAGAATGAATTGTCAGAAGACAGAACAGTTCCAGAGGGAATAAAAATAAAATTAGAAAAGGAAGGATACATTTTTACAGAGGGGTAATGTGTTAAAAAAAATGCCTTTTTTTCTAAAGTAACAGGATTATTATCTCAGAATTCTGAGAGAAGTTTTCATGAAAAAAAATGCTCTTTTTTTTCTAATTTAAAGAGTTAATTATCTCAAAATTATGAGAATTTCTTTGTTGAAAAGAAAATTATGCTCTTGTTTACTCCAGATAAAAGAGACCATTATTTCAGAAAAATTTGAAATATTTTAATGTAATAAAATCTGTTTTAATTTTTCTAAATTAATCAGAAAATAATCTCGTACATTTTCATTTTTCTGAATTAAGATTATTTGCTCATTAAAGGTCTGCTTTTTTTTTTTAAATTGTGTATATGCTGCACACTTTTACAATTAGAGAATGTAAGAATTTCTTTAGGGCCTACAGCAATTATAAATAAATATTAAAATGTTGGAAAAAAATAACTGCTATTCATTTCCATGTGATTTTTCTTTTCTTTTTTTTTTTAAGCCACAGAGAGCCACTGGAGAGGGGCTAAAGAGCCACATGTGATTTCAGAACCACATGTTGCCTATCCCTAGTGTAGGAGACTTATGGTGGCCAATGTGAAAATGCAAATGGCCCTACCTAGAGCCAGTGTATGGTTTGTCTGTTCTGTTTTGCGGTAAAAACATGGTGGACTCCATGGACCCGCTCCATATGTAGATATAAATAGTTCATATGAAACCCCAAAAACATATTGTTTCATAGTTTAGAACACAAAGCTATCAGTATCAGTATTATATTCAATTTCTGCCAACAAATCCCCCTAAATTCTACACACTGGACCTTTAATTCAGGAAAAACAGCATTTATTTACCTTGCTTCCACTTGTGGCCTCATCTTGAGTGCATCTGATGTGAGAAGATGATTGTGTCACTGACAGTTATTAATTTAATAGCTCTATGGAGTTACTGTTTCCTTATCATATTCAGTTTTTTGCACAATGGAGTAACTGCCGCTACTTCTTTGTTGGCTGAAATGGTTTTTTGTGTCTTTTGCCGAGTCAATTAACCTTCACCTGAGTCTACAGTGTATTATGAGCTTGTTCCTCATCTGGACTGCTGTTAAGAGTATCACATTTGATCAGGTTACTAATAAGAGAACACTGAAAACATTGTTGCATTGCACATTTGCCCCACACCTACGCACTGCAAAGTGCCACATATCTAATACTCAGGCTATGTGAACACCATTAGATAATTAGTGTGACCTGATACTGATGTCATCCCCAGGCTGACACTGATCCTATCAAGTAGTTTTCAGCTTGTTTGCACTTCAGCTGCTACCATTATCAACCAGAGCGTATAGTGGCAAGGCTTTCCTGTGGAATTCATGTCATTACACTGGTGATTCTGCATGTGCACCCTCTTAGCTGCCCGCCATCCCACTTTCAGCACACTCTATGATTAATGAGTCATTGTGTCTGGGGGGCCATCTCAGCTCATGTCAACAACACTGACGTGTGTGCTCGCGCTCCCAGCACTCCATCACACACCACTCACCAATCCCCCACTTCCGCTAGCTGCACAGTCCAAACATCACAGTCCAGTAGAAGAGCTCGTCTGCAGTAGATGTCCCAGCCAATTACCAACTTGGAGGGGTTGTTATAAAAACACACCACTCCCACAGGCAAGGACCCAAATTAATAAAATCAACCATGGATAGTGTGAAGAGAAAGGTCTATCCATCTCACTTTCTTCTGTCTGGTAATGGCACCCTGTGACTGGTAGTAATAGCCTCTCTCTGCCACGCAGAGAGCAGTCACATATTAATGAATGCTGCCATTTGCATGCACAAGCAGCTTCTGAGGGTCTATCAAAGCAAATTGCTTTATCTGGAATGAACGTGACCCCGCCAATGAGTGGGTTTTGTAAATAAACCATTATCCATGTAAGGAATAATTACATCATTAATGTCAGCATATTGCAGGGTTTTTACTGGTCCTGTCTAGACAGCCACCTCAGTCTAATTGATAAACTTAGCATACCTTAGCATGTACACAGGCTGGCGGATGGAAAGGTTGCTGTGCAGAAAGCCAGGTAAGCAGCTTTGCCTGGGTATTGACGGACAAATGTCAGTGATCAATAAGGGTACTCAGTTATGATAGTGAAATGTGTGTGCCAAGCCAAAATTAGTTTCCATGAATTCCCAGCAATTTCCAAGATGACAAAGATATTCTATTTTATCATGGACTTTTTTTGGATGATTCTATAGATTTTATTTTTTTTTTTTCAAAATTGTACACACTTGGTCATTTCAAGTTTGCTCTGTGTGAACCGTTTTTTTTTTTTTTCATTAATTTTTATTAAAACAATTCAGTTTTATTAATAGTATTTCACAGCATGTAAGACTTTGGCTGTACTGTACTTGAATAAATATTATGGTCATGTTTTATTATAACAAAAACAAACTTCAGTCAGGACCACTTTAGTCAAAGAAAACTTTATTTCCATTTGCAGTATTATATTTGGCAGTATGGCTCTGTTCTGGGGCCTCTCTGCCTTCTTAGGCCTATGCAGAATGCCCCTTCCACCTGCCTACGTGGAGAGCCTTAAGACAGAAAGACAAACCTCCCTGCCTTTCCATGCGCCTACATAGATAGCCTTAAGACAGAGAGGCAAACCTCCCTGCCCTTCCATGTGCCTACATGGAAAGTCTAAGGCAGGGACAGCTGCAGCAAAGACCCACAGGAACAGAACAGAGCAGCATCAATGACAAACAGAAATGACATTGATAAGTCAGACACAACATGAAAAGGAGGAGCTGGGGTGGAGGCGGGTTGCAAAGCGGCTTGTAGAGGAAGCAGCAACAGTTTAAATAGGGCGCCCTGAATGAGATTCACCAATTGGTTGCATAGAAAGGAATCATGTGATCTATCAGCTGAGTCCCTTCCATCAATCAGCTGTTCCATCAGTTAGTTGGGCTGTTTGAGATCAGCTGATGTAGCTGGGATGTGAGCTGAGCTTGTCATCATGTCCTGCCTGAACTAACGCTATGCTCAATACTTTCCCAATCTGTTTTGTTTGTTTGTTTGTTTTGGCAAATCTATGATGTCGCCATCAGTGGCATGTTTGAATAATAAGAATAGGCCACAATTAACTTTTTTGGCAACCCTTGTCAATACATTTTTAATGATAGCAGTAAGTATTCTGTTTCTATTCAATACTTATAACTAACAACTAATAATATTTTTAACAACGTGCTTCATAACTAATAAATAAGTTTTAAAAAACTAAGTGAATTGAAAATGAAAAGGTTTTTAAGGGGTAGAGCAGTTTTTAAGGTAGAGCAGATCATCCACCAATAGAAAGATTGGCAGCTCAATCCCCAGCTCCTCCAGTCCACATGTTGAAGTATCCTTGGACAAGATGCTGAACCCCAAATTGCTCCTAATGGCTGTTCCATCAGTGTGTGAGAGCGTAGGAATGGTTACTGAGCAGAAGGTAGCACCATGTATGGTAACCTCGGCCACAGTGTATGAACGTGTGTATGAATGGGTGAATGAGACATGTCAAAGCCCTTTGAGTAGTTGGAAGATGACAAGAAGGACACTATACAATTGCAGTCCATTTACCATTTAAAGAGGCAACAGATAGGATTTGGGTTTTTTTAGCTTGGCGCCACCTAGCGTCAGTGGTGTTGTGTCACACTGTCGCAAAGACCAAACTGACTGTGGGGATCAGAGATAATCAATAATATGACTCTATTAGACTCTCTAAATTAAATAAAATGTAGGCTGTAAAGCCACTGGTATACCTCTATTTATATGTAGAATGAGAAGGTGTGTGGACACTCTACTAAATAAATGAGTAAAGAGACCGAGCAACAATTATCAGATTTATCTGAAGAAAAAAAAAATGGTAATGCAAATAATTATACCGGAATGCACAGTACCAGTACAAACAACTCACAATAAATTATACCAATATGTACAGTATCAGTACAAACAACAGTAGACACAGTGGAATTATACCAATATGCACATGTAAACAGTCCCGATTCTAGAATAAACGGTACCGTATGGAAATGATGCGGCCGGTTGGAGCTCAAATTGAATGGGAACCAAAGTTCAGTGTTCACTTAGCTGGGCGTAACTTAGCTGGGCGATGTCTGTCGATAGCTGCCTCCATGAGAAGAGAACAGAAGGAAGGGAGGGGGGTATCTATGTCTGAGGGCTGCCGTAGAATGGCAATGAGGATGTCGCCGACCAACACTCGCTACCCGCTCCCTGGTTGTGGCGATTTGCGATGCTGGCCAGCTAGGAATGAACTAGCAGCCAGTACAGTACAGTCCTCTCTTGTCTAGCTAACATTTAGCCGTGTTACTTACTGATCCATGAGAAAGAAAGCTAGCTGGACATTGGTTTTGAAGCCTCTTTGGTCACGGAGCTCCCTCCATCTCTTGAACGCCTGACTGAGGTTTACTCTTGTTTTTCCTCTTCTTTTATCACTCTCCGTTTTGCTCTTCTTTGCCTCCTCAGACAGAGGAGTTTGTTTTCTTTTGCTAGGCCGTTTTTCACTTGTCTCCAAACTTCGTCCGTCTGCCATTGTGCTTGTGACTCAACTATCTCATGCCCAACTCCTCATAAGGACTAGCTCCGGTCCCTGATTGGCTGACCGACCAATTTCGCAATACATGATGCTTTTCCTGCCGTAAAGCAGATTTTTTCCGCGAAATGTTGGCACTGGTGGCAGACGCTTATTGCAAAGCCACTAAGTAACCTATGTAAATGCTGATAGTCTGATTTTACTGTGGCCACTACCCTGTGCAACCCACATTATTTTCATAATGATATATTTAGGAAAAGATGCTATCTGTTGCCTCTTTAAGGGTAAATAATGTGCCAGAGTGCATGTGAAAGCATCAAAATAGAGATTGTTGAAAAAATTTTCCCAGGAGAGAATCTATACGGATCCCTAACGGTCTAAACCAATGTCATTCGATTGTAACATTGATGCCCCTGATACACAGAGGGGTCATAATCAACAAAAATATAAAAGTTAATGTTCGTTACCTTAGAATTATTCAGTTTTGTTGGTTTGTTTGTTTGTTTTTTCATCTGGATCAGAAACAAGGTGAGCACACACCAAGTTATGCAAGTAATGGTACAAACTACGAGAGAGAGATCACATGTTTGCGTTGATATGACCAAAGCAGATATGCGGATTCACTGGACCATTTCAGGGGCCAGTTATTTCTGTGGGCAGGCTTCTATACCTATTTTACATAAGCCAGAGGCACATTATGTTCGACGTGCACATATCATGCACTTGTATTAAACAGGGCTGTACTCCTATTTGACATGTGATTATACCATCTGTGTTTTCCATTGATGTTGTTTACTCGTATGCATGTTGGTGGGGGAGGTCATTGGACTGGGCAAGCATTATGTTTACCATGATGGCCTTCAGTTATTGCCATGCAGGAATCCATAGCAACACGACCTCCTGAATACAAACAGAATGAGATCACATGCACAGAGGGGAAAACTGTAGGTGTGTGTTGGAACCGCTTCCTTGAACTACAGCTTTTCTTTTCTTTTTCTCTCTTTAAGTCAGGCAAAGAGAAGAAATGGCCCTGTGAATGTTCAGACAGACTGGGGATTAAACATAATTTTAGTCCAGCTCCTTTTTTTTTTCTTTTGGCTTTTGAAAACCAACATATTTTGCAGAGAAGTCAGCAACAAATTTGGCAGAATCATTCACTTGGACTGCGAGATAAAACACATTGCATGTAGTTTAAGATCATCTTTTATTCCGTGTTCTTTATCCCATTGAAGGAGGAGGAGAAAGGAGAATGATAATGATGGAATAGGAAGTGTAGGAGGACAAGAGGGCTAAGGAGAAGCAAGACAAGAATAGACAGGCTTGTCCAACAGACAATAGCCCCGAAAGTCCAGAATGCAATACAACCACTGCTTTTCATTGGTTTTGTGTGAAATGAAATATCCAGCCAGAATAACACATCACATTTTTGCTTTTTTGCTATTGACACCTTTTCTCGCCAGGAATAAAGACACTTCACATCCACATACAGCACACACCTCGTCCTCTGAGATGTGTTCATTTCATTTAACATCACAAATTGATATGTAACTGTTTGGAAAAACCCAAGGGTGACATTTCTTTCCACATTGAATACAGCAAGTCGTCCAATTTAATGTTACTTGCAGTGAATGTGTTACAAGAAAACGTTATCCCTTTCTTTATCCAGCATTATCCATAAGACGATTTGCTGAGGTATACGCCCTGTTTCATACAAGTTAAGAGCTAACAGTGTTAGTGCACATCCAGATACTCTCCCAGATCCTATTACATCCTTTAGCTTCTCAAACCCCTTGGTGGATTAACCTGAGTGAAACCTGACTAAGTGAGGGGGAAGAGGCGCATGGCATTGACCCAGTGTTTACATGTGTTAGCAGGAGCTATGAATGAATGAATGAATGAATGACTCATCGCATGATCAGGTGAGTGTCAAAGTAAGGGAATGCAGCAGGGGGAGAGGAGCCTGACTGCACCGTGTCGTTGGTGTGGTAATCAGCATGCTATCACACAGCCTGTGTGTTTAGAGGTGTCACCACTAATTAGATCTTTCCAGCTTAATTGTTGGTATATTCTGACTGCCACTGCTGTGAATTGTAAATAGCCTAATCACACTGCTAACGTTGTGAATGTCTGTTGGTTTTAAGTGGGCAGAAGATGGAATTTCTTTTCTTTTTTTTTGGCATGGATGGATATTAGTTGGTGTTAATTAATAATTGCCTCAAGTTGAGTTCTGTTCCTTACTTTGTTGGCTATGTAATTGGATCGTTGTATGATATGAAACTGTTATCCATACCATTTCTCCACGCTTTTGATGTGTTATTCAATTCCCGCTCTTGGTCTCTTTTATGTCCACAGAGGTAATTTTCCAACTGTCAAATTAGCCATTTTTCCTTTTCCAGTTCCTTTTGGTCATGCAAATTCTTACCATGAAAGAAATATCTACGCAAATGACTTTCCGTGAAGGTGTTCTACTTATTTCCCAGGTTGCCTTTTTGGAATAATGTCATCATTATTGGTGGTTTTGTGCTCAATACTGTGCTAGATATAGCTCAGAATAAACACCCAGCACCATTAAGACTATTCATTCATTTTTTTTTCCAATTCCATTGACTCAGCACTGAAATTAACATGATACTCCGGCGCATAAACATCTGTGTTTGCTGTGCAGACGGTGTTCTGCGAAGGCTTTGACGAGCGAGAGCAAAACAACACATCTATATAAAAGACGGCACAAAAGAAAAATGGCTTACAAGCAGCTGAGAACAGAGATTATGGGTCAGAATCCAGAATCCTAGCAGGCAATTAAAAACACGAGTATGCAAAGCATGCTGCCTGATGTTGTCTGTGGGAAATGAAGTGAGGGGAAGAGCACGCACACACTGCCTTTGTGTTATAAACAAAGTGATAATACCCTGGTTGTGCTTCACCTGCATTTAATGTCTGTGCAGGCAGCCAGATATGCTAATGTGACACGTATGTGAGGAGTATGAACAATTGCTCAGCCAAGCCCTTCTCCCTTGGGGAGAGTGTGCTGTGGAGTGGTGTTCCTAGGGTTTTGCAAACAGTTCTGCAGCCAGGGTGCAGTGAGCATTCTGAAGTAGTGGGTAATTAAATGCAAAAATGGGATTAGCGCAGTGCACTCCATTCCCTGTTTCCATGTGATTCTGACAACACGATATGGGCCTGCTAAAGCCAGGGATAAAGAGAACTGCTGTGTAGCACTGCAACGTAGATTACATAAGATTAGGACACACGCATTTTTTGCAAATAATTACCGCCCACTACCTTTTTAGATAGATTCCTCAAGCTCTGTGTCACTGCACTTCATTGTATCTTATACAAGTGCTATTCAGTGACTGTGTGTCCTGACAGGAGAAAATGGCAATAATGGTAGGACACTTTTATGCTTAGGCTGCACTATCACAGCTGGAGCCGAGTGTGTTGCTAGCCTAGATCTACAAAAAAGCACACTGACATTGTCCTTCTTTTTTCTTTCTTCTTTCTATCACATTCAGCCCCAAATAACCTTCATACTGCAGAGGAGGACAAGAGTAATTATGAATTAGCATGAAATTCCTTTATTACCAACCTACTTCTTGTAGCACATCAAAGACAACCAGGGCTCCTGAGTTACAGAGAAAGCGTGTAGTAGATGTGAGTGATAAGAGCTGAGTCTTTGTGTATCCTTCCAGGAAGGTTATCAACCCAAATGAAAAGGTAGCCTCGAACTTGTTTCTTGATTAGATCAGAATGTAATTGACACAGTTTCATCAAACACACTAAAAATTGTGAGGTGAAAATCAGCCTCGCCTCAGATGAGGTATTTTGATTAAAATGACTCCCGGAGAGTTATCTAAATCGCACACTGCCGGACCATGAAAACCACTTATCCTCTGATTATTGCTGTGCATGGTCTGACTGTGGCTGACCATGACTTTGCACCTGTGATGACTTTCCTCAGCGTGTCGGTGTTCTTCTCACACCAATATCCCAACTAACAAGGTCAGTTGTTATTTTCGAATAGCAATAGTCAATCTTGGTGATTCCATTCCTCCGGTATTTTTTTGTCAGCCTTTTCCTATTTCACAGTCAAGCGCTTGGGCTAGTGGATAATGTCCAGTTGCACCTAGCTTTCCTTGTATCCCTCACGAATAGAGATATAATGATAGGATGGCTGCCATGTTAGGAAAGCTCTGCTGGGCAGGATGCACACTCCCCTCATCCATAAGCAAAAACCATACGACCCTATGCAGTCCATTATCACAAAGTTTAAGGTCGACGGGAGGCATTTGCTCCAGCAGGTGAAAAGGGAGCAGTAACAATGAATATATGGCTATAAAGGTGGAATTTCTTCCTTCCAGTTGTGTGAAGCAATGTGCAGGCAAGAGGTTTAAAGTCATCAAAGCATATAATCAGTAATCAAAATCCATGCTGGCTGTAATAGCCTTTGCCTGCTGGTAGATTGAATTTGAATGTGCCATAATGACTGGGTTTTGAATGCCTTCCACAGTGCTTAATCACCTTGGATAATTAAGACTACAGTCTTCTAATGTACAGGCAGACATTCCACTGGTTACAGCCAGCCACCAGGCGTTAGACAGAAGAATTAATGGTTAGCGTTTGCTTTACCTTTGCATGCTTTCATAATGGATTAATCATCTATATGTTGCTCATAAAAAGCATTCTTCACTCTTGGGCATTTTCATGTGTTCTATCTTTAAAACACAATCTTTGGATTACTGTTTCCAGCAGACTTAAAGAACAACATTGCAAGACCTCCGCTATAATGGTAAATGGACATTCTAGTCTTTCAACCACTTAAAAAGCTTTTCTCAAATTCACCCATACACACAAACATTCAGACACTGGTGGCTACCATACAACGTGCCACCTGCTACTTATTTAACCATTCACACACACTCAGTTTGGCAATTTGGGGTTCCATGCTTGCCCAGGTAGACTAGAGGAGTTAGGGATTGAACCACAGATTTTCCAATCAGTGAACATCTTGCGCTACCTCCTGAGCTACAGCCACTTGCAGGTCTGATACATATTTATGCCTAAAAACAGCATGCAAGACTCCAGTTGTGAACATGGATCTATAAAGGGAACTGTTCATACCTAATGAAAGACGTTCAGTGGGGCATGAAGGCATGGTATGAAACTACCTGGATCCTCTGCATTGTGGGGCCCACTGAGCACTGGAGACTTACAAGCGTGGCTGAGCGGCTAACTTCCGCCAACGAAACGGCTAACTTCAAATAGGGACAAAATTATTAAGTCATGCTGCTCTTCTAGACTTTCAAAATGTTATCGAACTGCATGGTTGAAATTCTAATAGTAAAATCAGTAATTCTGTGGAAATTGTCAAGCTTAAAAAATGTATTTACTGATATACAGACATCTTTCACAATGTAAGTCAATGGGGGAGTCTTTTTGGGTCCCATGGCATCACCTGACGGACAGTGTAATTCAACTTTTGGCCACTATGCAAAATTGGCTACAAAGCCAAGAAGTTGAATTCTCAACTTTAGTATTTTGGCTTTTGCCATCTTGTCTTTTTTTTGGCACTAGAAGTGACCATATTTGGAAAAGAGATTGGAGCTGTGGAGGAGCAAGAGGTTGAGCTGACTGATAGAGCTGACTCATAGACTGTGATGATGCCTTGTAGATAGCCTGTCACTCATAGCAGCCTGTCCCCTAATTATGCGTAAAAAGGCAAGTTATATAAAATTCACTACCTGCACAGCTGTCATTAAGGGGGAAAATAGCTTTAGAGACCAAAACCTTTTATTTTGTACCAAGCTGTGAACATGTTTATTTCTGCTGTAAAGTTGAGCATTTTTTGGAGCCAGCCTTATGCTGGGTACACACTACACGATATCAGCCCGATTCTAGCCCGACGCAGCGACGTACGGTGTTGGCATGGATCGTAAATGACAATGAGTGTCGTACACGATAATCCATCGTTTCATCTCGTGTAGTGTGTCATAGTTAACGACAACTGACACCACGTCTGGGACGCCTCACGACGTTCCAACAAAAGGGGCTCTAGTTTCGCAGACCGGGCGAGGCGGGGGCGCAGCGCACCTGCGCTTCGCCAACTGGGTGTGGCCAGGCGGATTTTGCAAGTTTGGCACACTGTGCGCCTGGCGCAGCTACTCCTCTTTCCCACCTCCATCCCTCCTACCTGCGCAAGTTGGAAAGAGGGAGGAGAGAAGG
>NC_065516.1:10606749-10625889 GCF_006386435.1 Epinephelus moara
GCTGCGCTCCGCCTGCGTTGACAGTAGACCTGGTTTCAGCTGGCGAGCTTTTAGCGCACCTTCGGCGAAGCCTTTTGGCACGAAACTGTCACTGCGCCAAGCTGGATCTGTGGACACCTCTCCCTGCTGCGCCGCCACAACCATCTCAGCGCACCTTGGTCTGCCAAACTACCAAACTGAGCGCAACTCGGGTTGCGCTGCTCGAAACTAGCTCTGCGCGGGGTTCGCCACCCTGCGTCACCCTGCGCAGCGCCGGGAAACTAGAGCCCAAAGTCTTGCATGTTTGATTTTCTTTTTGTCGTTTACGATTTCTCCCGTCACGTCACTTTGACCAATAGGAACACAGAGCGATCTGCTGCCATAGACAACTGTATATCAACAACACCCCAGCTTCTTAGATATTTCCTGTAGGGACGTTACTACTACACAGAGTAAAAGGGGAAAAATGATGGTGTGAAACAGCAGAAGTACTTTAGCAACCTGGTGAGTACTGCCATTAGCATCAGGCTAGCAAATAATGTTATTGATTCATAATAAAGATGGACATAAAGTAAGAAAATGAATATATAGTGGCTTTTACTTACCACAACTGCAGAGGGTACCAGCTTCATGTGAAACAAACTACATTATAAACAGTCAGTTCCTCTGTATTTTTATATCTTTACTTTTTATCTGCTCCCGTTTGCCTTGATAAAGTTAATGCATCACGCCGTCATTTCAAACTCAACACTTCCTGTATCTGTTTCAAATTAAAAGCCCCTTATGACTTCAGTTGAGAGAATCCCTTCATTTTCTAAATAGGCTTTTATTGTGAAACATTTGCAGGAACTTGTTGTGGAGGATTCCGTGACTTGCATAGTTTACATGCGGTACTTCAAATGTAGCTCCTGCCATCTGCTGGCACTCTTAACATTACTACAACAACATTTCGGCTGGCACATGAACAGACACAGTGACTGAAATAATAGTAAAAGTAATAAAAATAGGACAAGAATAACCCGATGACATCACGCACGTCGTGAAAGATGACCAGGGATGATTGGTGTGGACCATCGTGTAGTCTGTCATGTCTGTCGGCCAAGTCACGGCACGATTTTATGACTCCACAATCTTGTAATGTGACATAGTGACTTTCAGAACAGGCAGAAAGGTCGTGTAGTGTGTACCAGGCATTATGTGGCCATTGGAGGAACAGCAATTTTTAGCACATCTGCGCTGGCTTCATTTTTCACCCCTGGAGATTGCCACTTGGGAACAGCATGCAAAAGACTGTAGATATCAGAGGATAATAACTGGCTGTCATTTTGTAATTTCCATTTGGCATTTAGCTTCCATGCGTATCTTGATTTGTCACTAATGGAGTTGGCAGCAGCTATCTTTACATTTCCTGTCATGCTGGCTGTTGAATTAGTATTGCCTGCATACAAAATCTGGAATCCTCCTAAAATATCACCCAGTCAACAGTAATTGGAGAAAGATTACTCCCAGACACTTTCTAAACAGTGGCTTGGTTCTAAAATAGGTATTTTTGTATGTGCTTGTTCCTTGCTGGTGGCCTGAAAAATGAGCCACTAATTAATTAGTCACTGACTCAGTTCATATAAGAGCCAGTCTGCATCAAAGACGTGCAGTTCTTTCTATAGAAATGATTAGCCTGCCATTTCTTTCCTGCATAATCATCTAAAGTGGGGCTTTCAGGTGACATAATACATATGCCCTCAAGTTCAAAGTGTCCTCTTGGGCCACAGGACGTCCTCAGCTTGTGGGCAGCAGTGACAGTGAACAGCTGACTGTGTTTCTAAACTTGGCCTTCTCAACACAGCTTGATTTTGTGCTGTTTTCTACCGGTGACTACCGATCCTTTTTGAGGTCTGAGTGGTGCTGTGCAGGAGTCTGATGTCGGGTCTATACAGTATAATTTATTCAAAGTAAACAGAATGGACCACTATGCGTAATGATGTTTTGCTGCTGCAGGGAAAATGTGCATACCTGTCCAGCTGTGTTTCCTGCTTTTAATGTATTTGCTTGGATGATATATAATCAAAGTGTTTATCCACATTATGCAGCGTTATGATGCCGTTGCTATGCATCACATATACCATTTTGTGCTTCCTAGTGGAATCGACAAATTACAAACTGACAGACTTTGCTGAATACAGATCTGGGCCCTGTTTCCCAAAAGCCTTTTAAGACGTAGATAATCTTATCCCATAATCTTACACTGGGAATAAAATCGTTTTAGCTATGGTTGTGGCACGGCTCAAGGGATGGCAATATCTTTCAGACGGTCCACTACTTTGGTCCAGAGTAAAATATCTCTCTAAATATATAACTACTGAATGCCATGACACCTTCCCAGATGGTTCACCTTTGAGGGAGGGAATCTGAACCACGGGTGTAGAGTTGCAGGGAGGATGAGCAGGTTTGTAATGTATTTGTTTGTTTGCATTGATTTGTATGGTTCTATGTATTGTTTGTTGTTTCCATCAAAGACCACTTTGGAAACATATGTTTTCAGCAATGTTTTTAAGCACTATCCTTTGGGATTTTTGTGTTCTCATGTACTGTTCATATGTTTTCCAACTAAAAGTAAGGCACCAAAAAATTGGACAAAAACATGTAATGATGAGCCAGTGATTACCCACAACTCACATATTTTGGAAGGCTATGATCACTTGATCAAAGCACTGATGGGAGTGAGGAAGGAAGCCATCCCAAGGCCAGATGGGGAAGTGGATAGGTCACAAAACACAGGACTCTCCCCGAGGTCTTTCCCCCAGGAGACTACATTTCAGAACTGTGTGAACTTTGGGCATTTTAAAGTGAGTCCTCACCATGTTTCTTCTCCTAAACCTAACCACAGTAACTTTAACATACAGAGGTTAGGTTTAGGCACGTAATTATGTAAATGTACTTTAAGGACATAAAGTAATTTGTGTGGTGCTAATTCTTCAGATATCATACGAACCGTTGTAAAAGGACATGTCGCCTTTTTGTTGTCCTGCTTTTAAGTTTTCAATAAAAATCAAACACGAAAGAATTTCCATGAAATTTTGTACAGACATTCATGTTCATGATGATGGAACATGGCATGGATCTTTTCTTACCGCACTGAAAAAACAGCATATACTGTATGGACGGTCCAACATGGGTTAAATGCACATCAGCAGGTTTGCATTATATATGTCTCATGTATGAACTGTCTGTATCATCACTGCACTACATTTTTATAAAATATGATTATCTGGTCACAATCCAGACACAGTCCTCCCTCTTCCTCTCCTTTAAGTTCTTTCCTTCATACAACTCAGGTTACATCCAGTAACTACTGTGTCCTCCTACATCTGCTGTTGATGTTCCAGGACGCCGCAACCAACACTTGGATGTCAACAAAAGCATGTGGTTACGTTTAGGCAACAAAAGCATGTGGTTAGGTTTGAGAAATAACATCATGGGTTGGCTCTACAGTCATACATAAAGCAAACACCAGGCTTATATTATGCTGCCATCAGCAGTGTTTCAAACTGACACTGTCCAACTGTACTATATCGCCGTGACAGGTGCCCTCCGTGAGTGTTATGAACTGACACCACCAGTTTGTGAATCCTACTGCCACAACAGGTGCCATCCGGCAGACCATCAACGTATCATAACATCATGAAAGGGCCTGTCCAGCTGCATTTCTAACTGATGCCATCCAGCGACATATCATATCGCCGCAAGAGGTTGCTTTGGGATCGGTGTCTGACGCTGAAATCACTGACAAAGCAGTGGTATTTGATGACTTTGGAATAAGATAGGATATAACTAACTTGCAATTTCAGTATAAGAGATTGTGATGTTTATGACAACTTTGGCTATATCTACTGTCTTACGCTTGACACGAAGTTCTGAGTGCGCTCGCTGACCAAAGCAGCTCTACTTCCGTCTTTGCCGTCTTTGGCACAGCAGCTTTCAGTGTTGATAGGCCACTGCTTGTGACTTGTAACTAAACCGATAGTGCTGTGGGCGAGACACCAGCAAGGCTACAGAGTGGTGACTGCAGACAGTCAGCACAGGCAGCAGCATCACAGCCAAAGTAATGCATTTTTCAATACATTTCTTAAATTGTCTCAAATGGGGGAAAAAAAGCCATTCCCATCGGCCTCAGCTTTACTTTGTGATTAGCGCTAATAAATAGTTTAACATGTACGCATGCTACCCTTTGCGCTAAAACAGTGAACATTGTAACAAATGATACCTGCTAAAGATAAGCATGTTAAAAAATCACCACTGTGCCTAATTCAGCCTCACAGAGCCACTAGTGTGGCTGCAGGCTTGTAGTTATGTTGGTTTATAATTCTGAAGAGCTTTTTTCCAGCAAGTGTTTTTCTGCATGTGTTTACGAGTTCACTCCCTCGCGCACCGTCTTACTGTCCCTGTGGATCTGGCAGCTGAAATTTAAATTCTGTAAATGTGATTCATAGCACTAGAGGCAAACAATTACTGTGCATCCTGAGCTTCTCAGTAGGAATTGGAAAAGATCTGACGAAGAAAACTTCAACCCCCGTGCGCCAAGGTCAGTCTAAAACAGGCTGAGCGCTACTTTTTGGAGGGCAATACCACAGTGCTCTTTCCAATAAAAAGCTTGAATTAAAAACCCATTCAGGCAGCCACAATTGCATCCTCCTACGTTATCAGCTGTCTGATGTGATGAGTGACCCTGTGGTCATCACCCCTGCCACGGAGACCATCGATCCTGCCGTCGTGGTGGTCGGCAGGGGAAGACAGCGTTTCGCCTGCTACTGCTGTGTTTATTGCCAATGCATCCCTCAGAGGAGCGCTTTAATGAGCTATGAGGACAATAAAGCCGTGACACGTACACACACACACAGACACACAAACATCGACTACCAGGGGCTGGTGATCATACTATGTGAGTCACCAGAGGGAAGAAATCCTTTGTAGTCAATGGGTAATGAAGCTGTGACAGAGATCAAGTCGAGAGGCAGAGAGGCTAACTGTAAGTCTCTACAATCCAGAAAGTCAGTGGCCCGTTGAACTCAGTTCTTCTGATTGGGGGTTGGGGACGTGGGGATTGAACTTACAGCTGAGCCTTTTAGTTGTGTTTTCAGGCAAAACTTCTGTGATAAAAGCTGCCTACTAGACACATCAGCTCTCACTAATCAGACATTTAGAGGCAGGCAGACAAAATCAACAGTACCATTCTCATGAAATATACCATGGTATGGGTGAATATTCGATTCTGATTCGCTGCAGGGTGTCCATTCATTCCCGATAATGGACACCCACATAGTCATTACAGTGAAACTGTCTGTTCACTGTTCTAAATTAATACACTGACTACATTCTATCAGCCAATATCTTGAAGAGTAACCATAGCAACAGGGACATGGTCATAGCTTCTGTTTACAGTTTATTGCAACACAATAAACATGATACAATAGCTTCTTTGCATTTGACATCATATTTTGGTTCACTGTCCAGATGGAGGCAGGCAACTGGAGTCAAAGACAACCAACACTGTACAAATGCCTGTGATTTTTATTTCTGGAGGAACTGAGACAGCTTATTGTAAACATTAAAGTGTTGTGTTACACATGTCTAGAGTTGGATGCAATTACAATGTGCTGAGACAACTTCTCCATACAGTATATTAAGCCATGATCCAGAACAACATTTCACTAGACCTCTGGGAATGGTTGACCAGGTAGATAGAAAATAGTAGCTTAAGGCCCCAATCACACAGAAAGCATTTTGGCAGCTGGAGGCAGCTTTCTGTAATTGTTTTTAATGAGAATGACGCTTTCTGCTCGTGGTTTTTGCATTGCCACATGCCTCATGTTTCCGCACTGTAGGTGAACGCCATTTTTGTGGGATTGCTCTGGAGTCCTCAAATTGGAAAAAAAAACTCAAAAACTCTTTTTTCATCATATTTTTTCCCCACTGTCCAACCAGATGATTTGAGAGGCAGGCTTTCTGTGGTGGTCACAACAACAATTTTACAGTTGGTAAACAATGGAGGGGAAACTGGTGGTAGCCATTGATGGATACCCAGAGCCATACGGTCTAACAATAGACAGCAGGTTGTCAAACTGCCCTCCGAGTCATCCAAAATATGCCTGGAAATGGCCATCATCGAGGCAAAGCTCCTGGACCAGCTTGCGGTACTAAGTAATGTTACTTGGTAACATTAACCTAACAGCAGTGCATCCATGCACTAAATTGAGCTTTAAAACTCGTGGACTGAACCCACACACAACGAAGTTATAGTCCACTAGACTCTTGTATGCATTAAAGCAACACCTACCTTTCTGGAAATTTTACGTTTTTCTTTGTTTAGGTTAAAATGCTATTAATAAGCTGATGGCATACTAAAATGTAAGTAAATTCCACCAGAGATACAAACTCATAATCATACCATTCTCATATGGTTCTAAGAAAATTCTGACCAATCATTGCATTCGGACCGAAAAATAACGTTATATATGACAACACATCATCCAGTTGCTAACGGTTAGCCGACTGTAGCCTAACATTGCCTGAGCCTCTGTATTATCTTCCTTGTTTGTTGCCAGTCACCAGTACTATCTAATGTTAGTGTTTATGTTATATTATAAAACTCATCAGTCATCACTGACCCCAGATAAGTTTCAAAACTCCAGGGTTGCGTTTGACTGTGCAGGACAGGTAACGTTATGTTTAGTTTGCTTCTAATATAACATATAACGTTACATGACAACACAGCATCCAGTTGCTAAGAGCTAACATTAGCCTACTGTAGCGTAGCCTCTAAAATAATAACAATAACCTTGTGCGTTTCCACTTAGGCTACTAGTAACGTTAACGCTACTATCTAACGTTAGCACTGTAACCTTATTCTAAAACTCATCAGTCATCACTTACTCTCCTCTTCCGTGTATCTAACGTTACCTTGCCAACGCCTACGTCTATCATAGACGTAATGAGGATGTAATGGAGGAGGGGGGAGTAGGCCTTCAGATGGAGGCGGGAGTTGTGGATGTTCGATTTTTTTCTAAGTGCCGTGTGAAATGCAAGAAAGGTAAGAGTTGCATTTATCGGCTCATCGTGTAATGTTAGTAATGTTAGGAGGTTTCAACAAGAAGGTCATTTGTAACGACAATCATGTCAGCACCAACGAAGTTGTGGGAATATCACTTTTTTTTTTTTTGTTCTGTATGGATCACATCCGACATGAGTTTCAGTTTTCAGATGATTCCTGCAGCCTTTTATGCAGTCACTTTCCCGTATATCGAATTCACACAGTATATGGATTTATCACCACCTGCCCTTTATCTGAATTTAGTGTGTCATATGAATGCAAACAAGCTTTAGGTGCCTCAGTGACAGCTTTTGGTTTTGGTGTGCCACTCCCAGATTTTCATTGGCCCCAACTGGTCACCCTTGTGCCTCCTGCTGTCAGTTCATGTCTAAGTTAACTGGAGAAGTGAACAACTTTTCCACTGGATAAGAGCTGGGATGGTAGTGACTGTTCTTAGTCAAACCCTCAGATGTTACTAGGAAAACACAGTAATGGCTTGTGAAAAAATACAGTTTGGAAAATGCATGAAAATATTATGGTTTATTCTTTTTGGCAAATGACCATGGTGTAAGCAGGATAATGCCCTTCAAGGTGTCCAAAATCAGGAATCAATGGCCTTATTGTCATCAACTGATTCCTGAAAAAGGACATTGTCCCTTACTTATTTCTATGTTAATGATTCAGCAGCTAAAGGATCAGACTACTGCTACATAAAATTTCAACCACATTAATATAAAGTAAGATGAAATAAACATTTCATAATTTGTTTGATATAAATTTTCAAGCCCTGCTCCCTATTTTGTGTTATGTTATTTCTTTTAGGTGGCTTTCACATTATATTTATCACAATAAAGTTAATAACTGTGCCTTCTGTCTAATGTATCCTCTCTTGTGGTCACTGAGACTCAGTGAAGTAGGAGGTGATTATTAGCATTATTAGCTATGACTATAATGAATAACAAAAACTTTCAGATGTGTTTCTATTTCAGTTAATGAAAAAACACCCTCATTAGTCTGTGCTGTCTTACAGTGAATGCATTTGTTTACAATAGGGGTACCAGGAAACACAACAGTGGTGGCATGAGTTTGCTTAAAGAAATAATCTCTCCAACTTTAATTATACCCAAGAAACAAGGTCACAGATGGAGCTCCGCACCTCTTCCTAGTTATCTAGTCCAAACAGCACAATGTCCAGCCGGGGCATCGTCTCCAGAAACACACACATTTTGTATTTTAAACCAAAAGTCACCAGAAGTTTCCACCACAGACTGCAGCAAGACCTCAATCATTATGTATAGTGGCAGAGAGTTAGAAATAATATGAATAAGCATTGTGTACATACACAGTGGGGAGGCTGCTGTCAAATAGACTGCAGCCATTACAAATTTAATGAGGGCCTGCTAAAATACACCTCTATTATCACTTACTATTGTATGAGTAAAAATACCTGTACAGAAGTGTTGTAATGCAACTGTTGCCATGGTTATCAAAAAAATGTTGCATACTTGGGAAATTGAAAATTCTCCCCCACACATATTTTAAATCATAAAAATACCCTGCTTTGAAGATTAATTTTTGTCTGAGATGATTTTCCTTGCTCAGAATAAGAGTTAAAAAAGTATTTTTTCTCCATTTCTTCACTCTCACTGATAAATCAAATTCCCATTTGTAAAACAAACTCAGATTTAAGGTGAACACAGAGAAACATTTAAGGAGACGTGCTATGCTAAATTTCAGGTTCATACTTGTAGTTTGGACCAGTCTCATGCCAGATATCCTCAGCTGTAAACTCAAGCCAATAGGCCTGATGGTGCCGCTACAGCAAGCATCTAAAGTTCAAAACTTTGAAAATTCATAACAAATCAACCATACATGCTACAACTTCACAACTTTCATCAAACTGTAGCCCCAATACTGAAGAAACTTTTGTACATTTAAACCTATTAAAAATTATGAAGTTCATCACTCTGTTTTTTTTCAAAAACTGTAAAACTTCTACTTGCTCAATTGTCACCAAACTTGCTACAGAACATCTCGTTTCTCAGATTTTTGATTTATCAAAAATTGAGCCTACAGTGCATCAAAATGTTTGACTGTAAACGGTACTGTAAACATATACATGCAAATTCTTGCTAAATAAATCTTCAATGTTCATGAAAAAAATGACAAAATTCTAGAGTCATGGTAGATGATGTGTGGCAAATTTCAGAATTTTATCTCAAAAACTGAATTTTTGACAGCATTTTGAATTTTGCTCTAATGTGAACAATTGGAGTCAATGTAAAAATGGCAATTTTAAACATCAGTTTTTCACTTATGGAGCAAATCAATCATTGTTACAAACAAATTACCAACATCTCCATGCTGTCTAGATGCAATATGTGTATTTTCAGATTTTTGTTTCGATAACTGAATTTTTTACAGTGGTTTGAAATCTGCTTTTCCATGCATGGACGGCTGCTAAACCTGCACGTCTGGCTTAGTCAATTTGTGAAGCTACACATGAATTGTCACTGACTAATTAGCTCAGTGAGATAGAAATTGATTCTTAGTCTCAGAGGTTGTGAGTTCCAGTCTCAGTTGATGCAAAAGGCAGATTGTGTTGCTAAATTCCTAAATGTCTTCCAATTCTTCTGCTTGTTGCTCAGAATTGCCTAAAAATGCCCGGACCCAACCCATCGCTGCGCAGCAGCTATAATTACAAATGTTTCACCAACTGATACCTTGAGCATGTTTCATATGAACTTTCAACATTGTAACACAATATACATGATAAGGAAAAGCATAATAGGCCCCCTTTAAGCTGAGGAATGTGAGAACACCCCTTTAGTGTCTGCACATTCATCATTCTGCACAGTGAAGCTCAGACATCCAAGTGAAGGATCGAGGACAAGAAAACACGATGTTTTTGAATAGTTCGGCTTTTTAAATGATACTTTTGTCACACACTTACGATAGCTCAATCCTTTGGTTGGTTTGCTTTGAGTTCACACCACAAATTAACCATGCCGGGGATTGCTTGGAATCAAACAGGCGTTGCTTGCAATGTTGTTGCTTGGTCAACAACAAAAGTTTGAAATACAGCTTTCACACCTTCCAGCAAACATAACCAAAAGGACACACACACCAGTTTGTCTACACCAAACAGCTTAGGTGTGAAAGCATCTGAAAGATCTTAAGGAGAGCTGGCTTCATCATTAATTTTTACAGCACAGCTGCATATCATGACAGCTAATGGCTGGGAATATTGCCCAGCACTAGCACACAAGCATTTTAATAATACATGGGGTAGTTGCATTAGATACAGTATATTGCTAAATGAGAGAAATGCTCCGACGTTCATCATGTTCAATTTCAAACTGCTCATTGCTTTGAGTGCAGCATGGTATCAGCCCAGGCAGGAGTATAATATATAATTAGGATGCCTTCAGCACTGCTGTGTTAAAACTACAGGCCAATGTTGAACCTGCACACAGATGCAACCACAGAAGCTAATTTGAGGGGGAACAGGTGTTTCATTCAAACAATTTAAACACGGAAGTCAAGTTGATTGCCATTTCCAATGGTGATTGTGAAATATTCCAAAGGGGTGGCGTCGATTTATAAGGAGCAGTTTGCTAAATACTTTCATTAAAACACACTCAAGCGCTATATAAAAGGTTATTTGGGCAGATATGGATGCCTGCCATCATAATTAACCAATTAAGCATGTCTAAATAATTAATGTGCTGTGTTTTCTTAGCTTTGGCTAATTCCTTCACATGAATTAACAAGCACCAGGCTTTCATGTGAGCCATGCACACACTCCTTTGGAGAGGCAGTGAGCTGGCCAGATTGAGGGGTTTTGATGTGGAAGTTGTCAGGGTTAATTTATCCGTTGGAGGGATCAGTCTCCCCGCTGCACATCTGACAGCCTTTAAAGGGTAAAGGAAAGGTACAGTGAGCTGATGTTAACAGGGTCACGTAGTTCAGAACAATAATACAGTGTTGTGATGGAACTGTGTCACTGGGTAAAACTGATAGATTAGATGAAGACTGATGCCTCATAATTCAAAACTTTTTTTACATAAACATGCATGTGAATTTTTAAATTTAAATGGAAAATTCTTGCCTCTTCCATTTCAAAATGTAACCTATTTTAAGGAATAAAGACACAATTTTTTATTATTATTATTATTATTATTATTATTATTATTATTTATTACTCCTAATTTATTATTGAGGTTAACCTTTCTAAGCAGTTAATCAAAAATGATTTTGCCTCTGTCCTTTACAAATCACATGTGGTGCAACAGGTGTTAATCTGTGTTGGAGGGTGAAACAATTCAATTTACAACTCTTAAGTATGTGATAATTGATGGTGGAGAGCCCAAGGTGAAGTTATCACTTTGTTATGACAAAGCTAGACAGTAGACCCCACACACGTACACACTCACACACACTCACACACACACACACACACACACACACACACACACATACATACAACTACTGGTCCTCAACTATGGTACATGAGATGCCTCTAGTGATACACGCCTGAATCTCTGAAATATTTTTTAAAAACTGAAATTAAATAATTACTTAAAAACATATTATTCTATCAAAAATATAACAAAATTTTGAATAAAAATGCTTAAACTATAAGATCACTAAAATGTAATTTACAATACGTTCGCCTCTCATATTTTTGTTTCAATATCAGCCTGCTACACAGTAGCATTCATGAACATTGTGCATAGGTCCATGATGTAACCAAGTAATTATAAATAAAATGTATGGTTCAGAAACACTACATTGATGGCCTCAACCATGAACAACTAGAAAGAGAAGTGCGCATCAGGTGGAGAATATCTCAAGCAGGCATGTTGACATTGAAGTGGATGACAATGAACACACGTGTTCGAGGCTACTTAAAGATCCAGTGTGTAGGAATTATTGGCATCTAGCAGTGAGGTTGCAGATTGACCAATACCCCTTTTCCACCAAAATTAGCGTGAGTATGGGGGATTTTTAAACGTGGGTAATTATGCTAAAAATAGAAATAGACTCCTTGTTTGAGCACTGCTTGGGCAGAGACAGACAATATTTTGTGGTGGTGCGTCATTGCATCTTGTTGGTAAAGGAGCTAAAATAAGCATGTTTACCCGGGTGTTGCGTTCCCATCAATGCTGATCAGAGCCAGAAGTGATAAATACCCGTGACTACTGCAGAGTCACTTGACCCAGGTGTGAATGCCAATTAAAACCTTTCCCATTGCATTAAAAAGCCAGACCTTAGCAAGTGTGAGTGTTTATTTGTTTTTTTTTTGTTTTTTTTGTGCAGTGGGAAAAGGGCTCAACTGACTCTTCTCCTGTGTGCAATGGTAAAGCAGAACTGGCAGCTGACATAAAAAAGCGAACATGCAAATGGTCCTATTTAGAACTTGTGCTCAGTTTGTCCATTCTAGGCTACTGTAGACCAACATAGCAGACTCCATGGAAGAGGACCTGCTCAGTTTGTACAAATAAACAGCTTATTTTAAGGTAACAAAAACACAACGGTTTTAGTTTTAGGGATAAGAGAACCTTTTAGGGCCGACATCACAATGACATCATTTCATAAGCTCGAGGCAAAACACGACTCGCCATCACAGGGCTGTTGGACATAGGAACTCAACAGTCATTCTGTTTTGTTATATCCGAAACCAAACCGAGCCCAACATTATTCAATTACTAAAGCACTGAGTTTGTGTCACACAGTTGTTATGGTTACAGGCTATTTAACAGGCCGGACGTGCGCTGTGGGTGCTCCGTGGAGAGGGAGACCTCCGTGTTTGAGACGGGAGCGGGGAGCGGGAGGTCCGAGGTTTCCAGCGAGGGGAGAGGTAGAAACAAACAGCCAATGTGTGTCTGTGTGTGTGTGTTCTGTTCAGGGTGGGTGCTCCGTGGAGAGGGAGACCTCCGTGTTTGAGACGGGAGCGGGGAGCGGGAGGTCCGAGGCTTCCAGCGAGGGGAGAGGTAGAAACAAACAGCCAATGTGTGTCTGTGTGTGTGTGTTCTGTTCAGGTGTTGTCACGTAAATAACAGTCCCCAAGCAATAAACAGGACAGACAATAGGATTTTATTTATTTTTACACTACATTTTCACTGAAAGCTGACCGAATCCGACCCGAGCCCAAATACAATTTATACATTTTTGACCGAACCCGGCCCGACCCGGGTACAGTCGGGACCAGTCGGGCTCGGGTCGGGTAGCCACACTCTAGTGTGTGTATGTGTCCCCTATTGGGGCCTATCTGAATTTCTGTCTTTGAGAGATATTATTTTGTAATATAACTGAATTTTCTATCCATACATATACATTTTAAATATATTAAAATTATAAGGCATCTTTGAGTAAACTGCGAGTATCATTTAAGTAGGCTATGTTGTGGCCGGGCCGAGTGTCCTCTTTTTTGGAAATCAAAATATGGTCACCCTAGCCTATAGATGCCCTTAAATCTTACAAACTCGACCTTTAAGCGGTGGCAGTTGAGTCTCCATAGCACCGGCTGACAGCAAACAACGCGATACAGCCGAGTTACCTCAAAAAATAATCTTTTGTTTAGGAATAAACCTAGCCTGGAAATCCAGACCCAAATCTAGAAAGATTTAGGGTATGGCCATGAGTGATGAAAATGGCCCAACTCAAGGGGCGGCACCAAGCATGCATTTGAAATTATCACTGCACGCAATTGGATAACACTACGACCAATCAGAACAATACACGGGGTGACGTATACGCTTAGCTACCAGCGGAGCTAACTGGTAGATTAGACTCTTGCCGTATCCGGTCGGCAAAACAGCAAAAACGTCCTTCTTGCAAAGGAAAGACTCGAGTGCCGTCCTCTGTTCCTCTTTTAGAGAAAAAGCCAAGTCTAACTCGTTCATTGTAGCGGCCAAAGCCGTTTAAAACAACTGGTGTTGATCCGTAGCCATCTTGCAGTGTTTACTGACTGATTACAGACTTCGTCATCGCAGCGCTGTCGTCATCTGTTTAGCTCGCCTCTGGCCCGCCTATATCAGATACACCAATGTGATTGGTGCAGCTCAGCTCCAACGGCATGGGTAATGAGCATCATTACTGATTGCCAGAGTGACTCACTGAGCAAATTCAAATTGTGCTCTTGCGAGAACTCTGGATTTCCAGGGTAGCAATAAACCTGCATACTGTATGAACTAACTGAATAGGGTAGGCCTTTGCTACTGTATTTTAATATCGGTCATAACAGTGGTACTCAGAGAGCCTAATATTTTCTAAAGTGGTGTAAAAGTTTGAGAACCACTGACTTATAACCTATTCTATATCTATTAAATCTTTTTAACTTTCATTCTCTGTCTACATGCTTTGTATTGTCTGGCTCATATTGGCTTATGTGAAGCGTAATTCAATTTAGAATTAAACTGTTTTTAGTGAAAGTAAAAAGAACATTTCTCCTCCTTTTATCATCTTTGTATTCAAAGAAATGACCTCTAAAAATTAGCCATATTGTTATTTTTTTATTCCAGGGTGAAAAAAGCAATAACATCTTTTGCCACTCTTCAAACATGACAGCATGTTGCTTGATTCCAGTCAAAGCAAGTCACCAGAAATCCAGTGTGACAGGCCACTGCAGCATTTATACTGACGTATTCCAAGATGTCATGGGGTGTTTGTTTGATGGGACTCTGTCTGCACAACACCATCCCTGGTGTTAACATCACTTCCATTGAAACACTTAACTGGAATGCAATAAGCCTGTATATCATTTAAATTCAAACTAAGAAACACATCTGATAATTCTTCCTAACTTGTAACGCTAATTAAGTCTAAATCTCCTATTTTGTACCTTGTCTGTCTTAATGTGCAAATAACCCTGCTCGTGCACAAAATGTTCTCACTACAAAATGATTGTGGCATAACTAGAAACAAGGATACGACTGACACTGAGCTGTGCAGCACTAGCCAGATGGTAAAAACAGAACTGCTGAGAGTCGAGTATCTGTGCTTCATTTGCCCACCATGCTGCAAGGAATTACACTGTGGACTGTTCTGCTTGGGTTCTGTTGCCTGTACAGGGAGGCACTGTTTGTATGACAACAAGAGCTTGAAACTTTTTATGCTAAAACTGGAAAGCCTGATCAAGGAAGATGATAGAAACTTGTGGAGGACCAGCTATGTGAGATAATATATAATTTGCTGTTGTTATAATTCCTAAAAAAAGGTAGCTAGTTAACATTCTAACCACTTCAAACTGGTGTTTGCATCCTGCTTTCGCACATTTTACAGGAAAGTGAAACACACAAGAGAGCACATGCCTGTTGTTGATATCCTCCTTATCATGTTCATCTGCCAAAGTTGGACTGGTTTGAGAGCTTGCCTTTAGCAATGCTTATAACTGTGTTTAGTCACTGTAGGAGAGGTTAAGTAGGAAGACAAGGTCAATGAGGGAAGCAACAGCTTGAGGAAAATGCTTGCCAAGCTACAGACCACTGTTCGAGACCGACAAACAAACTGGTTGTTCTTTAGAGATTCATTGCTGCATTTGCAGCAGCTTTTCAGCCACCAAACATGGGCATTTTTAAGCAGTCTGTCCTTGTGTTCTCCCAGGGATAGCGTCATGAAAAGTGGTTGTTTTTGACCAGTGCATTGTTGTGTTTCCTTCCAGGATAGCACCACAGAAGTAAGTGGTTGTTTTTTTACCAAGACATTGCCGCATTCTGCTGCACTGTTTTTAACTATTTATTGTCTTGCTTTTAGCGTTTGTTTTTAATGATCTATTGTTTCTTTAATGTTTTATTTTAATGTATTTCTCTTGTAAAGCACATTGAATTGCCTTGTGTATGAATGGTGCTATATAAATAAAATTGCCTTGCCTTGTGATAGTGCCACGAAAACTTCCTGCCGAAGTAGTGCAACAAAAAGCAGTTGGTTTTTACCAAGATATTGCCACATGTTCTGCCTAGGCAGTGCCATGAAAAGTGATTGTTTGTGACATCACTGCATTTCCTATCCAGATGGTGCCACGAAAAGCAGTTTTTTTTTACCAGTACATCACTGCAATTCCAGCCTGGCTAGTGCCATGAAAAGCGGTTGTTTTTGTTTTTTACTGGGATATTGCTATGTTTCCTGTCAGGATAGTATCAAGGCTCAATCAACATGCACATTCTCTTTCTCTTGAAGTGGGTGGTGCTGGGAGCAGATCCCAAGACAAAAATCACACTTGCTCCCGCACACACATTGAAGCTATGTTTATTGGGTCATTGGGTCAACGTTTTGGTCTATAGACCTTCATCAGGACCAACATTTTACAATTGTTGTGTGGCTTCCTTTTAACACATCAGTACACTCATGTAATCAGTTGATTACAGGTGTTTGCAATTATAGGAGGATGTGACATCACTACACTGGAAAAATAGAGAGATGAACTAAATACTAAATGCTTAAAATATTAATCAATTTATCAAATAACAATGTATGGAACCACACTAAAAAAAATGTGGTGATCTAGAAAAAAGACAGAAAAAGATCAAATATAGAGAAAATAAATGTTATCTCCACATCTCCTGTCAGGATAGTGCCAGGAAAAGGCATTGCCTATTGGCGAGACATCATTGTATATCCAGCTGGGAGAGTGCCATGAAAAACTGTTGCTTTTTACTGAAACATCACTGTGTTTCGTGCTGAGATAGTGCTGCCTATAGTGGTTGTATTTCACCAGGACATTTCTGCATTTCCAGGCGGGACTGCGCCACCAAAAGTATGTTTTTGTAAGTCAAAAAAATGTCCGAGGCATAACCAAGTGTTTTTGTGCCTAAACCTCACAATGCTGAACTGTAAATAAACATAAAGTTTCAATGTATCCGCTACATAATAACGTACAAATGTGATGTGTCAGTGGTTTACAGAAACATAGATTCAGCATGGCTACTTGGAGGTGTGCTATACCTGTGAAATGAAGGCAAAATTATCAATTTTTTTAACCCAAAGTGCTGCTAGTTAAAAATATGCATTGACCATTAGGCTATATTTTTCTTATGCCAGGTATGAAAAGAGACTGGTCTTCTCAAGAAAAAATTGACTCTTCATTCTCCATGGACATCACACTCCAACAAAACTCTGTGACACTGTGCAAAAAGAGTCAAGTAAAAACTCATTTTAAGATGCTACAGAAGTCATTAAAACTTTTATATCACTAGTCGACATGAGCTGTGAGCACTCAGAAAGTTTTTGCAGATTTTTCTTCTTCACTTGCCTGTTGATTGGTCATGGCTGTCACAATGAATGGTTTTAATGAATGGTAGTTTTAAGGGATGTAAAAGAATGCCAGGACAAACTGTGCATGTCTGCACATGTAATTAGCAGCAAAATTTAAATTTATCAACACTCTTTTTGTTGCCTAAACTTAACCTTGTGTATAATTCATGCAGTTTTCACAAAATCCTTCCCCGGTAGAGACTCATCATATTCAAATCGCGCCCACACATAAGCTCTTTCTGAGTTTATGCTCATTTTATTCAATGTTTTTGAGACTGAGATGCTTGTAAAATTAGGTTTCAGGGATACACAATAATGAAAGCAAGTGCTAAGAAAAATCACTGTCCAGATTAGTTTTTATGCAGACCCACTGTAAAAAAAAAAGTGAGAGTTTAGCTGACTGGAGTAAAATCACAACAGAGGTCACTGGCTTTCCCTTTAACTTGTTTATGTGAGTGAACCACAGCCAGTGTTCCTTCATTTGCTCAATAAAAGCCATATTGCAAACAGCCAGAACATTAGCAGATATGCCAGAGTGACTGTCCACGAGGTGTGTCACCAAAATAGGTATTCTCGCTGGGGGTGGGAGGTGTCATTCCCTGTGCTAAACACTTTCTCTCCGTGGCTAGGAGTGCCATGCACATCTGCATTGCAACCTCCTATAATAACTTGCTAATTAAAAAACGGCATGCACAATTAGAGCTCTAAATTCATGATCCAATAAAGTCAGAGGGCAAAGGACACATATATTATCCACAGCAGAGTAATTATGATGATGAGAACAGGCCAGCATTTTAATATAGCTGAGATGGCGGCGCATTAATGTAAGAGATGATGTATTCTAACAAGTCCCCTCATGAGTGGGTAGGACACTTGCTATCATGATTTTTTGTGTTTTTCACCTCAGAGTAAACACAACACAATCAAATCTGTGATGATGTGAAAGTACAGGCCAGCTAAAATATTGCTCAAAACAACTCAGCAGAGCAGCCAAATTCCAGAGGAAAACATCTCAATTGGATTGATATAGTACGGGCAATCAATGAAAGCCTGGGACAGGGGTTTGTTTGGTGAGGTAACCGAGGAAATTCGTCGTTTCCTGCTTTCAGAGAAACTAGACTGGCTTACACAATGTTTCCAATTGGGCAAACACAAACTATTCATCTTGAATAGATTTAGTGCGAGGGAATTGGCTGCAGGTATGTGATCTCCCTGAAATTGCTTTGTTTTGAGGGTGTATTTCCCACTGGCTTACAAACCTCAACCCATGCACGAGCTGTGGAGTGTTTGATTTGTCCGGCATCAAAGACTGTGGTGTGAGATTCTCCCTGAACTGAAAAGTGGTACCACTGATTTGAAATAAAACAGTTTCACACTGAAATGAAGAAAACATGTATTACACGTTGGTTTACTGTTGTTACCCCGTGTTTATTTTTCATTCTAAGGTTAAATTGTGTTCACAATCACTGCAGCTATATATTCTTAGACATATATTCTTCTACAGCTTGTACAGTTATGCACACAGACATATTCCAAAGAGGTTACTGCTCCTTGTTTTTGTTTTCCTGGATTGGCACTGAAGGAAAGAGGTTCTGCAGTGGTGTGCAGCCTATGCCATCATAATATTTGCCAATCCCTGACCTTAACCATACTCCTTAGATCAAACAACATTTATATATATACTAGTCCATACCCATTGGTAGCTTTGTCACCTTCCACCTATGCCAATCCTCAATGCCTATGTGCAGTTTCACATAGATTGACCACGTCAGTGAGTAGAAAAACGTGGGACAGACAGAATGACACACTGACAGTTTCACACA
>NC_065516.1:10625986-10627757 GCF_006386435.1 Epinephelus moara
TGTTATACACCTTTATGTGATGAGCCACGCCCTCTGCAATATTCATTGCCTCATAGAAGCTCAGTTTTATTAAGTTTTCCAACTTTTGCCAAGAGGGAACTTTAGATATTGGTCCCTAAATTATGTTCACCAAGTTTCATGCAGATCGGTCAAACTTCCTAGGAAGAGATCGATTTGAAGTGTTTTTCAAAAAAATCAAAATGGCTGAAAATCTATATAACCGGAACTTATGTGTTCTTGAGGCAAATTTGTTCCTCATGAGGAGAGGCATCTCTGTGCAAAGTTTCATGTCTCTACAACATACGGGGCATGAGATATGCCCATTCAAAGTTTGCAATTTCAATCAGTTGCTATAGCGCCCCCTCTTTGGCCAATTGATGTAATATTGCTTCATTTGCATCCTCCCATGACCCTCTACCACTGTGCCAAATTTCACATGGATTGACCAAGTCAGTGAGGAGAAAAACGTGGAACAGACACACAGACACACCCACACACACACCCACAGACAGAGTTTTCGTCATTATATAGTAAGATATATTTAATTTTCTGACCTATATCTTGGTTTAATATTTGCAGTAATCTTTCCCTCTACATTCTGGCCAATTAAAATGGTTATTTTCCAAAGTTAGCAACATTTGGGCTTCTTGGGTTTGTCAAGATCATGCTCATTGCTAAACAGCTAATGGTGCCCTTCAGAAAGTGTTCTATCATAATATCCCCAAAGATCCCTAGGTACACCTATTGTGTGCAATTCCACAAGGCTCTGAGGAAAGGGCGACAATGTCTTTGTCATAAATCCTACCAGCAACCACCATTAAGTGAATCATAATTAGGTGGTGCAGTCTTATGTAAACCTTGTTTGTCCAAATTTGGATTTTTATTGTTTTTTTAGGCAAACTGAAGGATTAAGTATTCCTAAATGAGCTGATATAATTATTTTGCTTCTCAAGGTAAATGAACTCTCTACTTACAAATGCATTACATAAAATGCATGTCCTAAAGCTAAAACACTGCTATTTTTCTAAGTTTTGGAGATATTGTTTGCTCAGGACAGTGACTGATTCAAAAAGTAATAGAACTTTATGAGACAGAGCAATTAAATATGCAGTATGGCTTCAAAAGCCCAAATAAATAAAAGGGTAGAGTGTTGTAATGTTTGCCAGAAGAAAATGTTGGCCTTATACTTTTCTGCAAACCACAGATATATTTTTGTACGCTTTATACGTTTTATATCAGTTTTTCCAAAGTTACGTAGTCTTGATTGCATTTATATGAGCTGACTTTGTCATTGGGAGGTGGGGGAGATGGTGGATGAAGCAACACCTAGGTGAGACCACTGCCAAGCTACAGACCACTGTTTGAGACTTAGGCCTCTAGTTTCCCGGCGTGGCGCAGGGTGGCACAGGGTGGCGAACCCTGCGCAGAGCTAGTTTCGAGCAGCGCAACCCGAGGCGCACTCAGTTTTGTAGTTTGGCAGACCGAGGTGCGCTGAGATGGGTGTGGCGGCGCAGCAGGGGGAGGTGTCGACAGATCCAGCTTGGCACAGTGACAGTTTCGTGCCAAAAGGCATCGCCGAAGGTGTGCTAAAAGCTCGCCAGTGGACAGTGCGCACACGTCACCAAAACCTCACAGGCAGGTTTCCAGAATATCAGGCACATTAACAATGCAATAAATACCAAAAAAAACACTATTCAATGCAACTATCTGCAATCAGCACATAAATGTATCTCTATATCGACTGTCCCATCACATCTGATGTCAGATCAAA
>NC_065516.1:10627817-10667140 GCF_006386435.1 Epinephelus moara
TTGTGGTGACCTCGTCCCAGGCTACCTTTGCATCATCAGCCCGTGGAGGTCTGCTCGCAGTTCCTTATATTCGGACACTGAGAGCTTGGACCTCCCGGACCAAAACATCAGTTTCCTCCTGGGAGAAGTTTGGCCGTCTGACGCTGCTGCTCTCTTCTGCCATGGCGAATTGAGTAAACTCTCATTACGCCTCCGCACGGCGCATTTGAAGGCAAGGAGAGGGGCTCATTTGATTGGTGTGATGTGAATCGGCTGTGCAGTATTGCTATTGAAATACTTCACTAAAGCAGTTGTCTGAAACAACTGTACATATGTAGGCTACTGCCGTTGCTTATGGCTTTTTCGTGACAAAAAAACCCACACTCCTAGTTAGTGAACAGATTGCATATTTCCAAGTCCCATTTATATATCATTTATAATTTCTGCACTTATTTTCTGTTTTGAAATAACTGTATTTATGTTATTCTAATTCATTTGTTTCCCAGTTTAACACGTTGCCTCATTATTGTAGAACAGGCACTCACATCCCCTCTCTCTCCTCTCTAATGCCTTTATTATAATAATGTAAACAACATTATGTAAAGCACTTATGTAAACAGAGCCCCTTGGAAATGTCTGCTGTGGAACTTATCGTTGACTATAATTAAATTTCGATCGCACTTTAACCTGAAGGCAGGAAGGCAGGCACACGAACACATCTGACTTGTCTAATAACCTGTGACACTCACATTTCCTTTCTTTGTTCTAAAATGAATGATAATGTGTAAAGATTGACAGATTAGACTAATAGCTCAGATCCTTAGAATGCTACACAAGCTTATTTTATCCACCAGTTCTTATATCTATGCAGTGGCTGATTATCTGCGGGCAGAAATGTCTTCTTAAAAGTGTTACTTTGACTTGCCAAGATATTATGTGTGTGGGTGTTGCCTCTCCTGTCAAAGTATTTACTCTATGTCTCCGAATATATTAAAAAAATGGATAATATTTTCCTCTCAAAAGGAGATGAAACTTTGCATACCATTTCCCACGTCTCAATTGTTGGCTAATGATGAGATCAAACTTTAGCTCAAGATACAGAGAAGCTCGACTAACAACAGAAGGGACTCAGGTAGGAATAACAGAAAACAAAGTCTGCTAAAGCCATCAAATGGTTAGGCATCACATTGTTTGTCAGTGACAGTCGCTGGGATGAGAGGATGACAGACGATTGAGCAGCTAAGCAGTGAAAGAAAAAACTTTGATGTCATGAACATGAATAACAGGCACACTGTATGATTCTTGCTAGGCAGAGAGGGTTACAGTATAACATGTTGCATATGCTTGTGATCGATAATACCAGCCTATGGTCCGGTCAATTTGCCAAAAGGTCAAATCTGACCAAGTTACAGTTGCATTTCATCCAATCTAAAAGGGGTTTGTCAATTATAATACTTCACAAGACCTTGGGCTTTGATTTATTTGTGACAACCTCTCTAAGGACAGAGATATTAGCTTGAATTAGAGATCCAGGTAAACAAACTCTGCACTGATGAAGTTGCATAGATGAAGGTTGGCTCAAGAGAGCACTCTTGTGTAAGAGCATCGCTCAAAAACTTCCCACAGCAAGGCAATGCTGTGCCAAAAGGATTGTATAGATAAGACCTTGAGCTTTGCTTCATTTGCATATGAGAAATAAGACTTCTGTGGGGACAGAGATATCCACTTGAAATGGAGTATCAGAAGGGTGTTTTTATTCTCTCCTTAAGTTTTGATTTGTCAAAAAATACCTGATGCTGTAAGTACCTTGAGTTGTTTGTGTGTTAGTGAGGACTGAGTTTTGTATTATATTGCAGCCCCATTTTCAAAGTTTTAGATGGAAATACCTTTGGAGACATGTTAACCATCGTACTCTTCAAGAACAGACACAACTGTTGATGAAGAGTGTTGGAAGGTTTGAACCTGGTTTGGGAAGCAAAAATCAAGATTGGACTGATGAGGCAGTAATCAGGCATTCTCTAGCTTTGAGGGGAAAGACAGATTAGGGCCTTATCCATCTGCAACTCTCATTCTAGTTTCAGACCAACGCAGCTGTCATTTTCACACCACCCACTTTGTGTAAGTAGCGAATGTACTTGCGCCCATATGTCCTAAAATGAGGTGTGGTCAGGTACATTTTGGTACATTGCTATTTTGAGGCAGCAGAAAGTGATTGTGCCGTTGATCAACAAAAACCTGGTCGAAAGTCGATGGCGCTGTATTTTCCTGCTATTTAATGGGCACATATTCAGAAAGTAAGATGTGGCTACACAACAAGTGTACACTGTGCTTGTTACACACACAAGGACATATCGATAGGTTGTGGGTAGGTGAAATAATTCATCATACATGAGGAAATATTAATCACCTTCTGTATGATGTGAACGTAGCAGAGAGCAGAGCAGAACTGCAGAGCTGCTGTCCACTGTTGCTCCACCACAGACTCCCTATCAAGAGAGACCCTGTGTAAATTTAGGCAAGAGCAGGAATTATTCATTACTTCAGACGCTGAAAGTTTAGTTCTGTTTCCTCTGTCACATTCATAAGTTTTTAGTTTTGCGGTGAGAAAGTCAGTCACCGTGTGATGCCGATTACTACGAACCTGTTGGAGCATGCCTACATTTACTGCCTTCTTTTTGTGTGATCACGCTGAATTGATGCAACAAGTCCTTAAACCTAATAATAAAATGATTGTTTTTGCATTTTAGAGTCAATCATATGTGCAGTCTGGTTGTCTTTCTGACCTTGTCTCTAAAATGACATTGCTCGCTGACCTTTGTGGAACAAACCAAGGACTTCCAGTGGTCTCACAGAGAATCAGAGTTAGCTGTATTGGCCAAGTAAGTGTGTACACTTGCAACAAATTTAACTGTGGTTTTGTCAGTGTACACGCACATAAATGCACAAAAATACTTAAAACAGCAAAGAGGGTAAAAGTTAAGAGAAATGCAAATGCCTTTGACAGCAGTCTTTGTTTGCAGATTGACATTATTCAGGGTGCTTGGCAAGAAAGCGATAGTAAAAGTAATCACAATGATGTGGCTTTGGCCATGGTTCAAGTAAATCTTGTGCTTCTGTTGCTCTCAAGAGAATAAAGGCTAAGTAACAGCGTTTCAGAATAAAAGATAGTATTCAAAAGTAAATGTTACTTAATATTCCAGGCATTCTTCAATTATTCACTAATTATCCAGATTAATTCAACTGACTTAATGCTACCCTGTTTGACGCTGTATCAGCTTGACTACCTGTTTGCATTTATAGAAGTCCGCACTTGAATGAGTAATGACCCTGACAGCACACAGCCCAGGATGTCCAGATTCTCATTCCACAGGGATGAAGCCTAGACATGTGGCTTGATCCCAGGTTATACCTGTAAGATCATTTCCCTGATGGAAGGTTACTTCATTGGTGTAGATGCCAACAGAGAAATACGCCCTGTCTCTCAGCATGGTCTGTGCGCAGCAACAACACTCTGATGTTGAGGTCTGAGTAAAAACAGCTCCAACACAGACTTTTCCCTTTTTTTTAACAGGGAAACATGCAGCCTGGGGCCTGAGGCCTTGTTATTTTGACAGAACTAAATCAACCTTGCTGGTGTGAGTGCGCAAGATGACTTTCAAAGCCATAAATCAGACATTTCTTTCCTTGTATAAGGCGAACAAGAGTAGCAGATAATTTTCTGTCTTTCAGTGCCACGCCTGTAAAACAACATTTCTACAAAACATCAAATCCCACAGCTCTCAAGACTCATGGAAATAATGTCTTAAATAACTGGTGTCTGACAAGGTCAAAGTGGTCAGGGCGTTCGATACCAAATGAAGGAAAATTCTTGAAGGTATCACATTCCACCCCCCATCTCCTCTGATACTGGGGTTTCTCATCTTCCTTTCAGTCGCCTGGTTGGAGCAGGAGAACTGACTGAGTTTGAAATCGTCATCTCAGGGAAGATAATGGGAAACCCATGGGAGTCCTGCCGAAGCCCGGAGACAATGCAGTCTGCGCCTCACAAGTCAACCTTTAGTGAGAATGCACATGTGCTGTTCTCTTTTACCTTTTCAAGCTAAGCTCCAAGGCCATTGAACTAAAGGAACAGAAAGGAGACACTCGTACAATAATTTGCGACTTACCTTGCAATAAAATCTTGGAGCAACTGTACAGAAGGCCCCTGTATTTTATCTCACAAGGAATCACAGGTGACACAGACATCGGCTGATATTTTAAGGTATGATTCACCCTGAACAACTCAAACAGCTATTGGCCACGTACCCTGCTACATTTGTTGTTTGATGATGCTTTTTTTCCTAATTTCCCTTGGTAGCTGGCCAAATTTGAATCACACAATCTAACACAGATATTTCTACTGCAGCTATAACAATGTTTCATCTGTCGAAAACATCTAGGGTAAATGTCAGATTCTGCCTCTTTTAGCCCTCGCCATTTTTAACTCCGCAAAAATCTGCTATGATAGAGGAGGAAGAGATATGAATTTATATTTTAAAAAGTCTCCTCAACAGGCCTCAGAGCAATGTAGATATGATGTTGCATTAAGGTGTCATTCACATCAATAGGTTCTCATTCTTAAACATGCACACAAGCTTTGAAGCTGTGTTTCAGAAATAATCTCTGTCCATGCCAATGTAACAGAGTTTGTATTGTTTGTAATTCCACTTGCTGCTATTGCTATAATGTGATAGTCGCGTTCTTATGTAGGTATGTAGTTATACTTGTGTTATACTTGTGTTATTGGCTCTAGGGTGCCCTCTCTCAGAGGTCAATGCCACTGCAGGAGTCAAACATTGCCAGTTCATGGCAGACATGCCCGAGGTGAGTTGTCAAGCACAACATTGTGTACAAATATTGTGTATTAATGTCCGTATATCCAGCATACGAATAGTTATGGAAATGTAACTGGAATGACTTTGGAATGGGTTGCTGTACTTTTTAAGTGATAAAATGTCCAAATAATGGCGTAACGCACTTTATGTAACAGTTAGCAAGCCTTTGTGCTCAAATAATGTGCTGTTGACTGACTAATACATATTCTGTTCCTGTTCAGGTACATATTTTTGTATTACTGTAATTGTCATAATAATCTGCTTTGTCAGTAAACGCCACTGCAGGCGTTAAAACATTGGCAGTTTATGAGAGATGTGCTATGTGTGAGCTGCCTGTAATGAGCCAACTGTATAACTGACCAGTGCATATTCTGTTCCTGTTCAAAAATAAATGGCGGTGAAAAAGGACAACGAGCCTACATATTATTGTCCACACAATGCAGATTCCAAGGGTTGCTTACCAGCAGTTTCAGCTAGGCCTAACTGAGTTTGGTTACACAAACATGCCTGAAAAAGCATATCACATGACCATTCACTTGCACTAGGCATGTGCATGCCAGAGTAAACAGGAAGTAGACAGAGGTGGCAAAAAGTAAGGACAGAGATTTCTTTGCTTGGACAATGACAAGGTGAAACTGTTACTGAAAGTAACACGACAGTACAAGGCGGTAAAAGTGGCGCAAAATAATATGGCAGTTGTTACAAAGCAAATACCGTGAGTTATTAGAGCAGTAGGGCATTATCCATTTCCGGAGGAAGACATGGCAATGGGAAAGGAGTAACAGTATTCACAAAATTAGGATGAAATCACAAGAGGTAGGTAAGCCTACGTAGGTTTAAAGTTTTGACTCGACACATTGTGACTGAGGAGCCCCAATCTGGAAGTGAACATGGGTGTCTACAATATCATTTTTAAAAGTTTCCATTCTGCCTGTCAAGACTAACACACAACCCCAGAATTAAAACAGTGTCAGCAGCATTTTCAGAGGTTCCTGGTTTTGGGTTACAAAACGCCAGGGTAGTATGGATGCTAGGCATTAATGTAACAATAGCTATGTGTTCTAAAATGTGGATATAGCCTTAGTCACAGAGACACAGCAGTGTCCTTGAGTTGTTTGTAAGTCTGCAGTGTTTATTATATAAAACTCTTTCTAGCCAAGAACCTTTTTGGGTTGGGTTTTTGGTCTGAACTCAAATGAAAACCATTGCTCTGTTGAAAAATCCAATAACACCTCAAAAAGAATGGTTTGTCTCTGTAGTGGGAGTCAAAATAGAACCTCCACACAGGTAGAGATCACAAACAACACCTTGAATGACAGCAACATATTGAACTAGCCCTTTTAAAGTAATAAAGAGCGCATTGATTTGTGATTAATTCCCCAGTGGGTGTGTGTGAGAAGGAGTGGATATGCTTAAGCTAGCTGATTGGATGATGCAAGCTAAAAGGAGTTCTGTCTTCTTGTTGCGAATTAAAGCGGGAGACGGATAATTCGTCAATGAAGTCGTCTTCCTGATTGAACTCTCACTAAGCCTACTATAACAGTGTAAGGGTATTCAGGGGTGGATTTTCCTTTAAAGCACTTAGATGGTGTTCTTATCCAGAGCGAATTACAATTAGAGAGAGCAGATAGAGGTTCAACGTCTCACTCAAGCACTCTGCTGATGACTGGCTGGTGATGGGCCTTCTTGGCTCCCACAGAGATTGAACCTGCGACCTTTTGCTTACGAGACAGTCTCACTGAACACTGAAGCACCCTGCAGAGTGAAGTAAAGCAGCAGGCCTTAAAGCTAAACCACTTAATTCAACCTTTCATATCATTCCCATCCTTCACACATACGGCCCATCTGAGGCTCCTCAGCATGTCAGACTTGTATGTTCATCTCATTTAACAGCCTCTGGCTTGCTCATTTTGTGGCGAGAAGTCTCAGGGACCCCTACACCCCATTACCATCACCCGCCTCCACATTGTTTTTGCACTGTAACCAGCCAGATAATTCAACATTCATGACTTATTCATTGCATAAACAAACACAATTCCAAGCAGCTGCTCAGCAAAGGCTACTCAAACACTTCCTGCTCCAACTCCCTTTGCAGTCCTCACTGCTCGCTTAATTGGTAATCCTAGCTCCAAGTGTCATTTGGTCAAGCTCAAGATTCAAATCTACAATTAGCCTATGACTGTGTGCAGTGGATATAGTTACTCCCGCTGTCGTGAGACATGAAAGAGCTCCAGAGATCTCTGCCAGCAAGGTCAGGGTGACGTTCCAGTTCTCTCTCTCTCTTTAACACAGCAATACCAGGTGGGAGCCGAATACCAACTGAAGCTTTCCAGCTCTCTCCCTAGCATGAGAAAGAGACGTAATTGTTTACTCTGCGTGCACAGTCGGATAGCTAGGAGGGCTTATCCGTATTATGTAGCGAGTGCTGCAGCAGAGACAGAGAGAAGAGAGGCCTGTTTGCCCTGGCTCCCCAGAGGGAGCTCTATTCAACAGCAGCCTGATGGATGCTCATGCTTTTGTTCTCAGGGTTTTCCACAGGCTAACAGCGACTCTTTTCTACCGTCTAGCTGCCATCTGCATTTATGAGACCGCAGCTCTCTCTCTCTCTCTCTTTCTATCTCTTCCTCTCTTTTTTTTAAGTTCTTTAAATGAAATGGAATTATACCTAGCAGACTTTTCAGACTTCAAGAGGAGAAACCGTGTGTGGCATTTTAATCTTTGATTTGAGATGTAATGTGTGGTTAGTCTGAGTACTAAAAAGTTTTATGGGTGGAATTTTGATGTTCTTTGTGCTGGAAGGGATGTATGTTTGCCAGGCTATCCAGTCATAAAAAGGTAATATAAGCACATATTCATAACATAGCAGCCCTCGAGCTGCCTGGTGCTCTGCCATAATCACATCATACAGAGCAGTCCATAAGCATTTAGACTAAGATACATTTAGTGCTGTTTTCTGTGCTCCACTTTATTATATTTTAAATAAATTAATGATTAAAGTGTCGAGTTTATGTTTTTAATTTCAGGGGCTTTATATACTTAGGGGAAATTTCTCTTTTAATCCGTTTAATCCCAATTTCTTCCCAGACATAAAACTATCCAAACCATTTGTCACCAATAACCCCCTAAAATAATCAATCATTATTTTTTAATTTTCATGGAAAAGTAGGTGGAAAAGTGGTTCTCTACTGTCCCCAGCATTGCCACAAGAATGCTCTATCACATTCCAGAGTGACTACATATCCAAAACCCTTATATATACATATATCACCGCTTTATCAGTGTACTTTTACATTCACATATGATGTGTTAGGTATCCCTCTACATCTGCAAACACATGGATTGGTTTAGGCAACAAAAGCATTGGTTAGGTTTAGAAAAAAACATCTTGGTTTGGTATTTGGGAAGGGAACGCTAGGCTCCTGGGTGAAAGTCCGAGGTTTGTTGGACCCATACAACACCCCTACCACCCATCCTATACAGATGTTCCTGCTCCTCATGTTATATATAACCTTACCCTGTCCAGCAACGTATCATACCGCCCCAATAGGTGCTGTCCAGCTGACCAGTGGCATATCATAACAACGCCAAAGGTCATGTCCGGCCACATTACATACTGCCATGAAAGGTGGCTTTTGTAGTCAGGTACCTGACGCCAAAATCAATGACAAAGCGGCGGTATTCGATAACTTCAGAATGAGAACTGGCAGGAGGTCGTATTTGCTGATGAAGATGGTACTGGCATGATCTGTTTGCATAAGCTCAGCATATATGGTTGGTGGTAACGTTGTATGCATTGTCCTGACTGTCACCTAGATCCTACATATCCAAAACACCAGCCTGATGTTCTTGTGTTTCAAATACATGGGCCAGACGTGGCCGTCAAAGAGGCCGGGGGAGTCTGGCACCGTGTAGTTCCTAGAGCACCTCCTCTTTTTGCATTCTTGGTATGGGATGGAAATAAAGTAGCATTGGTTGAGCAACCCGCCGATCTCCGTACGTGTTGTGAGGACTCTAAAACATCCCCAGAGCCTCCATCGGCATATGGGTGAGTAGATAATGGCTGAATTTTCATTTTTGGGTGCACTATCCCTTTAAAGTAACAAATGTTGTAGTTCTTGTCATTAATTACTGTCTGAAGTCTACAACTCATAGACATCTGCTGACTTCCCTGATGATGCCCTGCCAGGCCTTAACTGCAGTCAGCTTCACTTTTTCCTAGTTGTCTAGGCTGTCTGCCTTCATATTGGTCTTCAGCAAGAAAATATTTGTTGGACCAAGTTCTGGTGACTGACTTGGCCAGTCAAGAGCCTTGTTTGGAGCTGCAAAACCTCCTCAAGTCCCTGACTGTATATTTAGTATCATTGTCTCTATGAAAATGCTTAGTATTCCTACACTGTATGCACCGAGGTTTGTTTGCTCAGTTGGTTGGTTAAAACAAACTGCAAGTGACACACACATCATATCAACCAAATATGTTTATTGAGTTCTACTCAGCCTGTGAAAAGAGTTGTGTAATGTCTCCTGTGGCCCTTGAAGAGCTTTGTATTTGGAAAAAAAAGAAAAAGTAACCTTGGTGATGTCACCAGGATTATTTTGGTTTAGGACTGCAGACTTCAAATATTAATGGGAAAGCTTGCATCACAAACTGGGGGAGTACAGCAGATGAGCTTCAAAGTTCATCCTTGACCTTGAAAACATCAGCTTTCATAATCTCAAGGTCCGTTTAGTGGCTGTTCTGGAGCTTTCAATCACACCACATGATCTTTACATGCGTTTTTTCACAGTGATGATCTTTCGGCTTTTTAATCTGAACGTAAGAGTCACTCGTGATGTTTTCAATGAAGACTGATTCAAGCTCTCTCCACAGTAACTGGAGCAGCTGCTCAACACTTGTTTTTAATGTTTAACGTCACGTTTTTTTTTTTATACTGATGTAGATATTTATTTCCCTACACAGCTCTTGCACTTTTATTTCAAATATTCACTTTGAAAACTCTATGAAGGAGTTGTCAATTTGCCATTGCACTCTTTGAAATTCTTATGCTTCTTTTGAACTTGTGTATAGAAATCTACTTACTGCTGGTAGGTGATAATGCATTGCTCTGCACTTGATTTGTTTGAGTTTTTCCATAGTTGCCATCGCAATTTGCACGCTTACATCAATTCGTATGTGAAGTCTACTTAACCTACAGTTCTAATAAATTGCTTTGAAATGTATTTAAATTCAATGCAAAATTGCGATGCTATTTAAACTTAAAGGAAAGGAGATCAACATCAGCATTAGTTTTCACCAAGCAGTCCACCTCAGTTCAGTTCGTTTTTCATTTTTAACTCAGGTTGTTTTGGATGGTACCAGTAGAGCCACTCCATTCTGTCACATTTTTTGTTACCCGTCTGTTGAGATACCTAGCACACTTATCCATTACTAAAAGGTGGAGCAGGCAACACTGCAGTCTGTCAATCAGTCAGAGAATCGACACTCTTACTTGACAAGGACTCAAAGCACAAACCCCATCGAATGTGACAGAGACTCTCAACACTCAAGCCTGTTCTTTTTTGTTCTTGCACCCAGTTCAGACCAAAGGTCTGTGACGAAACGAGTTTAAACATGCAACTACTTGCACGCGCCATTCTGTAATGTCCTGAAAACCTGCCAGTTCACACTAATGCAGCTAGATGAGACGGTATATCATCTCTATGCAACAACTCTCTGTACTTCTGTTCTGATTTCCAGCTTTTCAGGCTTATTTCGTGGCTTAATACAATTTGTAGCTTCTTAAAATATGAATGAGGATAGTGATAGTGAGATACTGACTACAGCTGCATTTGTAGTAGTGATGAAATGGTGAAAAATATAAAACAAGCATCAGATGGACTGTAATTATAATAAATACGACACAGTAATTCAAACGTTCTAAAACCAGCCGCCAGCGATTTGAGCAGCTGAGCTGCAGGTGACATCATTAACCGGCTTGACTCGAGATGGTTCACACCGCTGCAACTTTTCTCTGCAACGTTCTGAAAGAGTTTTGTCTGGTCACGAACCTTTGGTCTGAACTGGGCTTTAAAATGTCAGAGTGCAACCCTGTTTCATGGACGATCAGGAAGGTTCAGACTTCCGCTGTATCATCAGTGAAGAGGAAATACAGCAAGAGCTGGATGGAGCAGTGATGCTGCCATTACTATCCGGTAAATACCCCGCCTACAATTAAGAGTACTGCTGGTGGTGGGAACACAAAACAGATCTACTGTAGGGTTTACGTACATGTCTGTTTAGGTTAAGTATGAGTTCTAAGGGTACTATACTGAAAGTGTTTGTTGGAATCTCAGCCTAGATTCGACTAGTAAAACTAACTCTCTGTTTTACCCTTTGGCATAGTCTGTTCCAAACAGAGCCACAGCAGGTTATCAGAGCAAAGAGTACAACACTCAAGAGTTGAGTCTTAGTTATGAATGATGCAATTTCTCCAGCAGCTTCAGCCTTAACCTGTTACAAGTGAATGAGTTACACTTAAATGACTTTAAAAAAGTAGTTCACTTTTTCTATTTCATCACTTTTAATGGAATATGGATGTAGCTGATTTCTATAATAGATAAGGATATCATACAGCATGTATATTAGACAGTCAGATGCATCGATAGGCAGGGAAGAGTGAAGGCAGGATTTCACCCAAAAATATTTCATTAGGCCTGAAAAATGGGTTGCACTATCAAGATCTGTATTGGCTGATTAGAAAATCTGATAGCTTGACTTTGACATTTACCAATGATTTCTCCTATTTCTATTCTTCAGAAAATACAATTCGACCTTTAAATACTCAATTGAACCTGTGAAAAAGGATAAAGTCAGTCATGTAGTGAGCAAGAGAATGGGATATGACAGCTGGTTAGAAAGAGGAACATCATTAGTTCCTTGTGGTACATCAGAGAGATTTGTCCACGGCCTGATAGCCCCGCTGTCAGAAAGGCAATATCACTGAACAGATGACACCACATTATAGCAGCACATAGGAGAAATTAATTAACATGATCTTATTGTCATCTCGACGCGGAAAGTAGGAAAAGAGAAGAACATTACGATCGCCTCAGATCGGTAACTCGCTGATAAAGTACCCTTTAAATGCCTCTGAATCCTTCTACCTCCACTGTCATTTCATAAATGGCGTCGTTTGTCCAACGCGCCATGTATGACAGGTACAGCACAGGTTTGGTGTGTTAGGGCCATCAGGGAGTCAACTGTGACATTTAACAAGTTGTTGCGCAATCTGCATCGCGGGTTCATCTCGCACAGATGTTTCACAGCACAGGCAATCTAAGCTCATGACAAAAATCACAGCTAAAAAAGATGCAAATGATTACCATCAAAGGGCGGCTCGGCATTGGCATGGGAGACAGATCCATGCTCCTTGGATGTGAATTCGCATACAAATGCCAACAGCATGTATCTTTCACTGCTTATAACAGAATGAGGGCAACAGTGCTTTCAACAGTTCCCTTCCTAGATGGAGTCCTGCTGTGGCAACATGCTGCTGTCTGTCTGCTTGTGTTGTTTTTTTATGCACCACCAAGATGAATGTGCTGACTACCAGCTCAGGAGAGGGAAATATGAACCACTCGAATAATGCACAGTGAAGGCTATATGTGAACTGATTTGCCAAATGAGGTGTCTATTACTTTTACATTTTAACTATTTGTTTTGGAAAAGACTTTGGAAAAGAAAATTTAATGAGGTAATTGCCCCCTCAAGCCATACAGGAAGAATACCCCCGATTGGCCTTTTTCCCTGCAGATATTTTGTCTTGTCACAGCAGGAAAGCCCTGGTGTTACTTATGACACTGGCAATGCCTCTGCTCTATGCAAGTGTCACAGTGAGAGTGAGTCAGCATGCAGAAATCAAAGCACCTACATGGAATTCAGCCATCATGAATTCCCTTATATACATCTGTATTTTCCTACTGTGACATATAGAAAAATGTCCTCCTTGAAAAAGGCCTATGGATTGGGGTTACCACACTTTCTGCTTTTCCTGAGTTTGTTCTATTTTTGAGCAACTGCCCTGGAAAATGACTATTCTTTTCTGAGACACAAATTGTCCCTTTTCTTTTGTAAAACTGTACCTCTGATTTAACATGTCATGGTTCCAAATAATTCTTCTACTGTCATTCTGTGTTTCCCCCCTGTTTAGACATCCAATCCTGTCTGTAAACAGGTAAAAATGAGAAACACAGCAAGGATTGGGCACATGCCTATACGTCTTTTTAATTAGTCGTAGAAATCCGAAAGTTAACCTTATCACGTAGCAACTGCTGCAGGAGCTGTCACTGTCTTAGATCGGCTTTCCAGTATTTTCACATTATTTTGTGCAGTTACTAGGCTATTATATTCCCCGCCATATTGTGGGAGCTTTACACTGACACATTGGTGTGGAGTTATTTTATTTTGAAAGCCCCTGACTGGATGTCGCAGTCAGGATACTCTCATGTCTCGTGCTGCTGTTGGGATGATTAAGATGTCTAATGTAAGTTTTGACAAATCACAGTGTGTATTAGAAGCCCGGGCCGCTCTGAAATGACCTCACAAAAACAGTTGGTAGGTTTCTGTAATTTTTTTCGACTTCTTCATCAGTGACCAATTATCTTTCAGCCCCTGATGGACTCGATCTGTGCATCTGTGTCCATGGCAACCAGTCTCTTTAACCTATTAAAGATTGGCTGGAGATAATGTGCTCCTGTTTTTGTCATGGATATGACATAAATCCAGCATACTCATGTTACTCGTATATTAATATCTTTTCGAATTACATCAGTAAATGATCTGGTGTAGTTAGTGAAGCTTATGTTCATAAATAGTCAAGGAGGAGAACAACAGCTGTATCTGACTGCTGAGTGTTATCAGCTCGGCTGCACATCAGGACAAATGGAGGTAAGAGAGGCGATAAGGAGTTCTACAACTGTTATATTTTGCAAATATGGTTTAACACCCTGCGTTGCGTGTCACATGTCCCGCATCTTCACAAATCAAATGTTGCAACCTTATCATGGACGAATGGTAAGCACTGTAATCACTGATGACTGAACTGTAAGGATTTATTGGAAAACTGGAGGTGAACTGATGTTTGTAGCATCAATCACACATTATAATGCTGCTTTCCAGACACCTTGGAACTAGAAAGTTTGAAAAAGTACAATGGAAGGCCGCTCAAAGTCAAAGTTCCTACTTGTAAACTCAGGACAAATCCATCTACCCCGACTTCATGAAGAAGCAGTTGTATGAGATCCACAACACTGGCAGCACCCACTGTAAATGGAAAATAACTATAAGGCAATGCATACTATCATGTAGTAAAATCTGCTTTGCATGTAAATTGTCGAAATATGTTGCCAACAATATTACGTAGCTGATTTGGGGAAATATTTTCTGAAAGCTATTGTCTCTGCAGGAGGCTGCTCTACTGAGAATTCAATTCTGCATGCTCTTGCCAAAGAATCAACACTTTGTCACAATCAGCCACATTTTTTTTTGTTTATGTTTAGTATCATGCACTTTGAACATTAAGAGGTCAGAAGTCTGTGTGCTGTTTGGTGTCAGACTACCTGCATACAGTTTTTAGGCCTTGTGTTGCTGAAAACATAAGCATTGCTTTCTGACACAGCAGGCAGCTGAGAAAATGTTGAGAGTGAACCAAAACAGGGAAGTTATGGGCAGCAATACCAAAACAATGAGCTTGAAGACAAAAGACTAAAATGACTGAACTCTTTACTTTGTCCATTTAGTGATAATGTGCATACTGGGACCGTACCTATGTTCCCCCATAATATAGGGGCCAGGGGACATAGGACCCATTTTCTGAAAAAAGGTCCTATGTTCCCCGGGTGCAGAACATAGGGGGGAACATAGGACCCTTTTTCGAAAAAAGGGGAACACAGGACCTTTTTTCGGAAAAAGGGTCCTATGTTCAGTGGACTTTTTTTTTTTTTTTTTTTTTTTTTTTCTCAATGAAATATGTCTTTTATTACAAGGACAACAAACAAACAAGAAGAAAAAACAACTCACAAAAAAAAGAAAAAGCTTAGGCAAAAAAAAAGAAAAAAGAACAAAACATAAGCTATATATACATATATATATATATATATACACACAGATAAGTAGCATTACGTACATTTAGCACATGCAGATGTAGTAATGTAATACTTATACCATTAGAGAAGATAACATCTTTGCTATGTGCAGTTGGGAAAAGCAGATCAAAACTAACGCAATGACAAATTAACAATAAAAACAAAATAATGCGATAAGAATAAAGATAAAAATAATAACAAATAGCACACAACACCTGCACATTTCATAACCCTTAACCCAACCCTACCCTACCCCCTCCCACAGATCTTTCTCCAATCTTCGAGGTTCTGTTTCCAGAAAGTATATACTAATGTTAAATAATATTAAAGGGTTAAATTAGATTTCGTGCAACCTCAAGTGCCTCCTTTCTAGCTTCAAGGACCCGCTGGCCTGCTCCATTCATCCTGGCAACGGAGAGCTCTATGGACAACATCTCCACCAAAGAGCAGGTCCATTGTTGTATGGAGAGTGAGTGTGGTGGTTGCCACCTGACAGCCAACATCTTTTTAGCTACTGTACATGCAGACAACCATAAGATCCTTTGCATATGGTTGAGGTTTTGCCCAGAATCATCATTTAAGAGCATAGATCTCGGAGTAAGATCAATCTCTAATCCAAATGCGTTAGAAAGAAGTTTTACTATTTTTTGCCAAAGGCTTTGAACTAATGGGCACTCCCACATGACATGCAGAAAAGTCCCTACTTGATTCAAGTTACATAGATTACAATTTGGGGAAGAGGATATCTTAATCATGAAGCGCCGTTTTGGTGTCAGATACGTGCGATATAGAAAGTTGATATTAGTTACCTTATTGTTTAAATTTTGTGAGGAAAAAGCAATATTTCTCCAAACTCTAGACCAGTCTATAGATGATTCAGGGCAATCCTTATTCCATACCTTTGTTATCGCTAAAGGGGTCTGAATATTTTCCAACAACGTATTATAAATTACAGAAACATGCCCTTTAGGTAGGACAGATATTTTCTTAAACATTTGCATTATTGGATGATTAATAGGTTTCCTGTCAGTCATTATACCTGCTGCTCTTAGGGCAGAACGTAATTGCAAATATAAAAAGAATGAATTTGATGACAATTTAAATGTTTCCCTCAAGTCCTGGAAGCTTCTTAACCCATCATCATTCATAATGTCTCCTAAACTGTGGATTCCTGCTTCAACCCATTGAGGTGAGATAAAGTGGTCCCCACCAGTCTTAAGAAGGGTATTATGGAATAATGGAGTACTTGCATGCCATTTGGATGTCCAATTATATATTCTTTCAATTTTCCTAAAATTTTGAATTGCATTGGCTATCACTGAACCGTACTCCAATTTACATTTATTTATAGAGAGACCTGTAAACAAACAATCCTTTAAAGAGGCAGGAGCCACCAAATTCTTCTCAATGTTCAGCCATGGAGGTGAAGCTCTCTCACTGAACCAATTTAACAGAGGACGAAGAGTAAGGGTGTTCAGTGGACTTTTGACATCTACGTATGGCGCGCTAGGTATCCCGGGTTCGTCTGTTGTTGATGTTCCTGGACACCATGTAAATTTACGCCTGTTACATGCATTACGTCTTTTCAAAACACACTTCGGTTTTCACAGGAAATGTACAGTTCCTGCTCGGTAGATGAATACAGTCTTTTTCAAAATAAATCTATAACATCGGTAAGACTCCTTGTATTTACGTTTATTTCTCTATGCAACAAACACACGTGATTAGGTTCGGCAACAAACGCACAGAGTAAGGTTTAGGCATTAAAAGTACATGGTTAGGTTTAGAAAAAAATGCCATGGTTTGGCTCAATATTTGTATGTGTGTTGGACTCATCCACTGCCCCTTCCGCCCGCTCTATAGGGACTTTCCAGCTCCTTAACTGTTTCAAACTGACATTGTCTGGCACGGTTTTAAACTTACACCACAGAAACACATCTTTTCTTATCGGTGTCTGACGCAGAACTCACAGATCAAGCAGAGGTATTTGAGTTCAGAATGAGAACAGGTTGGGTTTTAGAATTTGAGGTTTCATGTAACATGTACTGTAGTAAGGAAACACTGACACATACTGTAGTTATTGCATTGCAATGTGACCATAACATATAAAACACTTAACAAAATCTAGCCCAGTATTAACCTCGTCATACACACCTTTTGGTCTGCAAATTACAAAAACAATGTCTCATAATTCATGGTCAATGCACGTTTGTGGGTTTAATCTCTCATCCTAATATGCTCACATTTATAAACTAAGACACTGAACAATATGTTACAATTTTCTTCACAAAAAGAAATGTCCAGTACAAATTCTTTAAATTCAAAACCCTTCATTTGTAAGTTTAAAATCCTACCAAAGCTACATTTCCATTTGAGTTTTCTGCTAGAGACTCGGATACATGAGAAACTGACAGCACAGGGAGCAAGGTATCCAATCTATCCTTATCTTAGACTTCAGTACCGTTGTTCACTGCCTCGCTATATGATCCTACAACATCCAAGGCCCGGACTAACAAGCAGGACAAGTTGGCCGTCCTTATTAGCTTCAGGTTGAACATTTCTGAGTGTAGGCTCTGTGACATGTTTCACTAAAGACTGAGTCTGTGTTAAAAGTTCTGAAACCTGCTTTACACTGGCAGACCCTTCCTCTAAACTCCGCTGAACACACAGAGATCTGCCAGTTGGTTATCCAAATGGAAGAGTGGATAAGCCGGCTTCAGTATGGAGAGAAATGTTCATCTTAACAAGTCTTTGAGATTTTTGTGGATAAAAGAAAGCTCCAAGGCCCTCAATCAATCCACTAAAAGCCTATATTCTGTTCAGTTTGACATAATTATAAGTTAAAAGGAGGAAATGGAAATGCCATTGAGGTTTTTTTTTTTATTAGATTGTAGATTGGATCTCTCTTTTCCACATCCCACATCCAGAAGACTTGATATAACCTGATTTTATTGTACTGCCTTTCATTTTTATGTTTTTATTTATGAAAAAAAACCCACACACACACACACTCATTTAAAAATAGTAAACAAACCTGTAAAACCTGTCGTTTTACTGGTTCAGATTAGCATTTCTGGCAGCATACATGAGTCAGGAATGATGCTCTGGTGAAGAAATTTCTACTTCAGTTCCAGTCCCTTTAGCTGCCTGCTGTGGGAAATTCTCTCGCTTATCCTGGTAAAGGACTTGTTGACATTGCAAGCCGGGGCCAATGCTGCAGCTCAGCGGATATTTGGCCACACCAAGGGAGTGTGCGAATGAATCCAGGAGTTGGCAGCAGGGATATTTGGAGACTTCAGCTACTGTAGGCTTATTTGACATAAGCTCTAATCGCACAGGACCAATTACGAACTACCTGGGATCATGTGGCGACTTCTAATGACTGCTGAGATTGTTGAAGGTTTTAATCCAGTACAAATCAGCTGTGCTTGTAATTCCAGCCTTGGTGTACACTGGCAAAGACAAATCTCTCCTGGGAATAACTCAACTCTTTATTGGTTCACAGATTCACTTCCTTTTATAGACGCCTAAGTTGTACCTTTCTGCCTTCTTTGTAAATGGAGGCATTCGAAGAATTGCACTGGATTACCTTATCGCCCAGTGTTACACAAAACACAGAGGTTGGGAAGTAATTCATTAATCAAATGAGAACTCTACATAATAGCAGTCCCGTGCTAATAGGGCTAACGTCACTGGTGCTACAAAGGTACATACAAGAACAGGCCACCTGCACAGTGAATATAAAGTACCATTTGTAATGCCTCAGCATAAAAATTCATGAAAAAGGTGACACTGCTGACCTGATTTTCCTTAGGGTAGGACAAAAGATGCAAGGTTTTAAGCAGGCACAGGTGACAACAAAACCAAAATCTTTAGCGCACACACTGAATAAGAAGACCATCTGAGCTCAGTCTCTCCTTTTGACATGAAGTGTCTCATCCCCAGGTGCCGACTCTGATGTGCTGACTGTAAGGTTTTGCAGGTATTGCAGGTGACAGCAACTCAGTAGCTGGAGAAATGAAAAGGTGAGGGAAGATTTGGTGAAGCCTGGGAAAATTGGATATGAAACCTAACCCAAAATGTGCCCCAGTGGCACATTTCAGATGCCAGCTGTATTTCCAAGCAGCTCAGAGGTGAGGGAAAGAAAATGAATAAGAACATGGGGGTTGCTGAAGACTTGTCTAGAAAATCCCCCAAATACATCAAGGATAAAAAAGCAGCTGGAAAACATCATGTCGTCTGTCAAGCCAATTAAAAGAGGATGACACCGATGCTAGATTCAGGAGGAGAAAATAAGCTCTGGATCTTCATCTGATCCCAGTCTATGAGGTGAACCACATGTTTTCACAGTCTTCATTCAATTAATTGTAGATTTGATTTAACAGTTTGAAAAACAACAGTTGGGCAAAGAAACCGAGCCCTCTCAATCTGAGCTGAATGACTGGGTGTCTGCAGTGACCACCACACCAGCCATCTGTGATCATTTCAAGGTTTAACTGCAATGTAATGATTTAATTATGAGAAACATCTTGCATGCCATATTGAGGTAATATCTGCCAGTGGGACAATTTAGCTCAGACAGAGGTAATCACTTTTTTATACCTCCGATTTTAAATGGAATACATTTTATTATTTGATGTCAGTTTCAGTGGTTTTGTTTGAATTTCTATGGATTATAAAACTTACTTTGGGTGAAATGTCCACACTTAATGTAATTTTAGAATTATTTATGACCAGAAGCAAAAACATGTCTTTTCCAAAACTGATAAGTCACTAATCACTTATCTCTAGCATTGTTGAATATAGTCACAGGACGGCCATAAAAACCTATAAAAATATCCACAAATAAACAATGGTGGAAACATGTATAATCTTTTTATATCCTTCTCCGGTGAGGAAAAGGCCATGTTTATCCCAGTCTTGCCTTCAGTGTTTTGTCTTCTGCCTCTGTATCCTGGGATGTTCTGAAGGGTGATATTAAGAGGCTAAAAAAGGCTGTCAAAAGGGCTGTTAAAATAGTTCCACTATCAAAGTGTTTGTAAAGGGGTTTGTTGAGGAGGTGGTTTAGAGAATGGTAAGAAAAAAGACATCCATTACTCCCAACAATTCCTCCAACCTAAATGACACAGACCTAGTCCATACAGACATACAGACATGGTTGTTTTTGAAAATGGGGTTTTTCCCTCCTTCGTTCCTTAAAAAAAAAGAAGGAAAAAAAAAACATCTTCACAAGCACTGGTATTCAAAACAATCTGTGTCCAAATGAAAACGCAAAAATACAACAGGTGGCGATACAACCCTGACCCTGAGTCATGCAAACAAGAAGAAGATGTTGGCCAATCAAAAGCCTGAAAAAAAAGCCATTACTGAAACGCTCAATCCAAATGTCCGGACGTCTTGCAGACTCAGGGACTTTGCAGACGTGTTCCTGGAGACTCTGGGTGCTGAGGGCTGTCCAAATCCACAATTCAACCAGTCGACAAGGGGCCTAAAGAGGACTTTCTGCAGACTTCCAAAGAGTTCTGAGTGTAGCCTGTCATATAGAGATGTATTAATAGCCTACGTTTTTGTTCAGTCACAAAATAAAGCTTATACATTGGATTTATATCTTGTAATCTGCAGGGTCAGATGAGTAGGCATGATTCATCAACTTATATGACATATATATGAATATGACGAGCGATAATTGAACCTTTCCACGGTAACAAGTAAAACAGACTTTATGTGATGATGGTAAATACATCACACTACATACAACTTAAGTCTGTAAAGGCTCAGTCTATAAGTCCAAACGATGGACATTTGGATTCAGCCAAGGCTTACCTGGAGCAGTGAGATCAGTAGTGGATTCTGACACCTCGCATTATAACGCCTACTTGTAGTTTTAGTAAGAGTGTACATATATACAGTGGTGTGAAAAAGTGTTTGCCCCCTTCCTGATTTCTTACTTTTTTGCATGTTTTCCGCACTTAAATGNATCAGTAGTGGATTCTGACACCTCGCATTATAACGCCTACTTGTAGTTTTAGTAAGAGTGTACATATATATATATGTATATATATATCATTCTTGAATCTAGTGAAAGACAAATTGTATATATCAATGTATTCTCCAGTGATTTGTATGATATCTAACAAATTAGCACCCGACAAATAACGTTACATACTGAACATGAAGTTATTTACTAAATGTAAAGCTATGTGGGTTAGGGTTAGGCAAGTAAAGTTACAATGGTTAGGTTTAGGAAAAGAAACATGGTGATGATGTACCTTAAAATGACTCATAGTTCACCTGCTTTCCTGTGGTTCAGAACACCAGTCTCCTGGGGGAAAGTCCTGTGTCTGTTTAAACCATCCACTATCCAACCTGCCTCCTTGTGAGGACTTTGGGCCTTTATAGTATTTACTTTTTTACTCCTGTCCACGTGTCAGCCACATGATCACGGCCCTCCTGATTACGTGGGTTATCCACAAATTACTGGCTCATGATTATTTTTGTTATATGTGAACTGTGGTGCATTACTTTTTGTAGGTATGCGTACAATGAGTGCATGAGAACAGCCTGGCACATTTATGTGTTAACATGTAAAAAGTAAGGCTGGGTTAAAATAATTGATTCTTCCGATTCAAATCAATCTTCATTTTAATGACCCAATGTTGATTCATAAAATTTGAGATTGATCTTTTCATATACACATTTTCACACAGATGTGTGAAGCTTTAACCCTGTTAATCTTGACTCTTTTCCACTGCAGCAAAAATTGGTATTGCAACTGAATATCCCCAGTAAAATCAATCAATCAAATCGAACTGGAAATCGAATCAAATTGGGAGATAAGTGGCAACACCCAGCCCTAGTAAAAAGTCAAATTAGCAAGGTTAAAACCAGCACTATTTTGGCCACATCCGCCCTTGCACAAAAAGTCGCCTTATTTGGGATGCTTCATGAAGATGATAATGGCACACACTTTGATGTTACAAGCCAAATATTCAGTTTTCTCTATTAACACGTCAACCGTGATAATGGAGTTTCTTTAATTTTCCCTCTGGATGGTGTTTTACAAAAGGTTTGTTTTCAGTGACTTGAGTTTGCGTGTGGACAAAAGGCCAAAATTGGATATTTGTCACTTCATTCCAAAACACCCTTATGAATGATGGATCTGCTGCTTTGTACTGTCAGCCCAACCATCCACTCCAGTTTTGTCTCTAAGAGGTTATGCGGTTCTATAACAATTTCTAGTGTTACCATCTGAGAGACAACAGTAATTATCCTGCAGCTATAAGAGGTCACTTGTCAGCAAAGCATTTAAACAACCAGCGTCCAGTGCAGCCTTTTTGCAAGTGATGTTTCATTATACCAAAGTACACACCCTTACCACTGTGTACTGATGAGCAACATGATGCTTGAAAATAAAATTAGTGCAAAACTTTGCAGTATATCTGGCAACTTGATTGCTTTAATGAAGGAATTATTTGCTACTTTACAAAAAAGCAAGTTGCTGTCTTTATACATGCTGCCGGCCAGGAAATACTGACGAGGTTTCACAGCATGACTGTGGGAGAGCTTGCCAGCTAGAGCTAATGTTAGGCTGCAGTGCTGCTTCACACTTCTTCGCACAGTGCCAGAAACCTGCTGAGCAATCTACTGAGCTGAATACTGAGCTAAATTCACCTCAGCAAATTATGCATTAATTTAGAGGGAGCTTATCTCAATAAGACCACAACTCAAGTTATCCCATTATTAGCAACAGTAAACAGATTAGGTTCTGTATAGAGATGTACGGTCATGTCTGGGATCATTTTTCAACACTACAGGACCTACAGGGCTCTGCCACCCACACATCAAGGCTGGTCATTGATTACTGCTAAACATCCATTATATGCATGTCATTGTGCTGCATGAGAACTCCCTGAAGCCAGATGTTTATCACTTTTTATGTCACTGGGTCTTGCAGGTTTTGCTCGATCCAAGGTGGATTAACAGAAACAAAACCTTGGGATTGTGTTGCTGCTTGACTTAAGTTGGTTTCAGTTTGTCCAAAAAGTTAACACTTAAAAATGGTTTAATTGCTAAAATAATATTTTCAGATTAAATATTTATACTTGCCTGCTTTTATCTTGACATTTTTCAGTTCTGAGAAAAGACAGTTACAGAAATAGACAATAAAAGACATGGATGTGCAGAGTAAAACAAAAATAATGGCATATGCTTAAGTATCTACATCCTGCCTGTTGCTTGTTTTGAAAAAAAAAATTGTAATGTCTGTGCTTTGGTGTTCAGACTGAGTCGAGGCATCTCCCCAAATACCAATTATATCAGCTTTCTTGGTTTCCTTCCATTGTTTGTCTTCTGGGCGTCCAGGCTAACACTCCAGGCTGCCAAGGGTGCAAAAATCATGACATTTTTCTCAGGTTAATTATGTAAGATTTATGTACCGTCATGGAGACGCTGGCAGATTTGAATGCCTCAGGATCCAATTTGGCACCACACGTGCAGATCAGAACTGCAAACAAATGTGTTTCCATGCATCTTTATGCTTCTCTTGTACATCAGATCTGTGCCCCAGGTGACATTACACATCAGAATTGGTACTCCTTCAATTGCAGCATGAATGTAGAGTCATAGATACATTAGTTTACACTGTCACACTCAGCATAGAGACAAACAAAAATGCACAGTAAACACATTTATATTCATATATGCATTCAGCATTCATCCATTTTGGTGCACGGAGGAACCAGTGAGGCTATTTGGAAACTGCCTGTCCTCCAGCGATGGAGGGTCCTGGCTCGATTTGGACCAGAGCGGCCCTCAACCCAGAGGCAGCATGACACCAAAGACACTGCGATAAACACACTACCAGCTGCCCTGCTTATGCAAGCACTGGCAGTATGCTTACAGAGACTTACTTATGGAAAGACAGAAAGGCAAAGACAGGGCAAAGACAGCCAAAATACTTATGGTACAACATGTCGAAGAGTTACAGAGGCACTTGAGGGCAAGTATAAACCCTGATGAACACTGGGCTTGCATGAGGGCAAATGATAAGCACTAACTGCCGGTCTTAATGTGACCATCATTGTGGGGTTACTAATGCTAAGAAGTTGTTAGAAATGTGTGAATATGTTTTGCCAATTTAATACTGAAAGAAAAGCAAAACCAATACCAATACATTCTTTGATAAGTGTAACTGTACCCAGGGACCTACAGTATGTTCCCAAAATCCTTTTTCCCAGGGTCCATATTGCCCAGTTCAACAGTCTGTTAACACACATCTCTTTCTTGTCACTCACTGTCCCTAATATAGCTTTGGTTTACTCAGCCTATCTATAACTAAGACATACTGTATCAAACAAAGACCCATAAATAGATCTTGTCAAGATTAAAATTGACAAATAAGGTTGTGTCATGAGTTTAGTCTCATAACCTAACCCATGTCATATTAAGTGAATACAGAGCAATGTACTACATAGAACATTGGGGACACTGGACCCCGAGATCAAAAGACCATAGAAATAAAGGTTCCTGGGAACACAGAATCCTGGAAATATAGAACTCTGCAAACAGAGAACATTTTTAAGATCCTGGAAACAAAGGACCCTGGGAGCATAGGATTCTGGGAACATAGGACCCTGGAAGCATAGAACCCTTTATTAATATAGGACCCTAGGAACATAAACCCTTGGTATATAGAACTCTGGGAACATAGAACCCTTATAAGATCCTGGAAACAAAGAACCATGGACACACAAGATTCTGGAAAGCTAAAACCCTGGGAACATAGGACCCTAGGGAACATAGGACCCTTGTAAGATCCTGGAAACAAACGACCCTGGGAGCAAAGGATTCTGGGAACATAGAACCCTTGAAACAAAGGACCCTGGGAGCATAGAACCCTGGGAATATATGATCCTAGGAACATAAAAACTGGGAACATAGAACTCTGGGAATACAGAACACTTATAAAATTCTGGATACTAAGGATCCTAAGTACACAGGATTCTGGGAACATGAAACTCTGGGAACAAAGGACCCTAGAAACACAGGATCGTTACATGACCATGGAAAGAAAGAAATCTGGGAGCAAAGGAGCCTGGGAACATACAACCCTTAAAAGATCCTGGAAACAAAGGACCTTGGGAACATGGGACCCTAGGAACCTAAAACCCTGGGAACATAGAACTCTGGGAACATAGAACCCTTATAAGATCCTGAAAACAATGGACCCTGGGTGCACAGGATTCTGAAAACATAACACTCTGGGAACATAGAACCTTTGGGACATAGAACCCTTAAAGGATCCTGGAAACAAAGGACTCTGGGCGCACAGGATCCTGGTGACATAGAACCCTGGAAATATAACACACTGGTAACAAAGAACCCTGGTAACATGACACACTGGGAACATAAAACCCTGCAAACACAGGAATGATTCCCATTTTACGCTTCCCCAGTTTGACCCTGTTTTGTTTGTGCGTGTGTATGTGTGTGTGTGTTGGTACTACTGGTGGAGTAATTGTCTTTTTATCTTGAGCACACTGTGTATTTTCCATGCAAGTTTGCTGAGATGAAAATAAAGTATTCAATCTTGAATCTTTAAACATTGCTTGAGACCATTAGTATGCATTTGCATTAGCAGCAGGCATTAGCATGCATTTCATCGTGCCAGCCTGTCATAAAAACTGATTTCTAATTGAAAAGAAAGAAAAGATTTCTTTCTCTTTGTTCCTCTTTCTCTCTTTGCTGGTGGAAAATCGACACCGGGAGAAAGCAGCTCTTAAGTTGCTGTAATTGTGACTTGTTTGGAAGGGCAAAATATTTACCCTGAATGAATTTAGTTTGGATGTTATTTGCTTTCTCTGTTATGCCAGCTTCTCAGTGGTACAAGCCCTGCGGGATTCTGATGAATATTTCAGTAAGAAATTCCTGTGCTGGTCTGTCTCTCAGCTTCACAATGAATACAAATTAACAAAGTGTGAAATCGTGCCTACTAAACTTATGAAATTATGACTTTCAAAAGAGAGTGTGCTTTCTGTCTGTTATGTGAGCAGAGCTTTACCTCTGGTTGTTGATCACTGCTCAGAAGATGATGAGTTCAGTCATTTTGACAAAAAAGAAAAAAAAACCCCTCCTTTTGCCAGTTTCGGAACTTGCAGTAAAGTATTTTATTTAGGGTGAAGCCTCTTGCAAGAAAAGACTGAGATTCTTCAATTACTGTTAGTGAGCTCTACAGGAGGAGAATTGGAGGTAGAAAAAAGGGAAAAAATGGGCTTCACTCCAACGGGCAGTGCTCATAGTCTCAGATTGGCTAACACACTTCCACTGCGATATTCAATAGGCCTATCTTCTCCTTCTTAAAAATGGTCTTGCCCCAATTTTACATCTTGAAGGAGTGCACTCACTGCCTTTACCAAAAACCCAATTTCCAGCTGAAAAGCACATTTTTCCCTTTTTGTAGGTAGTTGCATTTGAGGCCCTGATATGTTCAAGAGTATAAATTGGATACCCCAGTGTGTGATATAAGCTCTATTTCGACTCTTTTCGCAGCGCCAGGAAGCAGATAACTGATGAGAGTGAATCCCCATTCTATCTGCTGGGGTCACATTGTCTCATTAATTGCTTATGAATTATCGCTGTACATATGTGAAACAGCTGGGGGCCATTACGATTTGGTTGGAAATAATACCCTAAAGAGCTCAGCGCTGCATTAGAGTTGTGTGTATATGTGTGGGGGTGTCTATCAGCTGTTTTGGGTTTTGTTTTTTTCCCCCCTGAAACAAAATGAAAACCAAAATGTCTCCTCCCTCTCTCTCTCCCCCTCTCTTATCGGTGAGCACAACAAGGCAGGTGACTCATTAACATTCCCTGGCCGCCACAGGATTAAGAGCTTTGCAGGTTAAAAAAACGTGCCGTAATCAAATTATTCAAATGACCCTTACTCGGCTTCGACCTTCATAGCACCATTTTGGAGACAATTACACCAAGCAAGTTGTGCCTGAAACCATTTCATATCAGCAGGGAAGGGAGAGCAAGAAAGAAGAGAAAAATGGTGAGGGGGGCAAGGGAGGCAAAAGATACCGAACACAAAACATCTAAATGGGGAGTTAATTAAAATTGTTCCTTCAAACATGTGTGGGTTTTTTTTCCCCCAGTCGTGGATAAGGCAAGTCCTCACGCTGTGAAAAGGGAATATGATATCTTTTTGGTTTATTGCCCTCATAGCAGGCTCGCTGTGACCCTGCAAATTTAGCAGATAAATGCATCCTTTAAAAGATGTCTTCTTGTATTCACCTGAAAGTATTTGCACTTTTTGTTTTAGTGTGCTGTGCAACCTACTTGTGATTTCCTGTTGTGCATGTTTACTGTATCATTGGCATCAGAGTCTGAATGCAGCAGTGAGTAAAAACAACAAGAAACAACCCTCAGGATTTTCTCTGAATGTTACAAACACTTGGAGGTGTTGCTCCTAATCAGGCTAGCAGAGCCCCTCTCATCAGGTGGAAACACAGTCAGGAAGCTGTCCTGTGCGACCACACTGAATCTGTTTGTTGTAACACAAAACTATTTTTGTCTTTAATCATGCATCTCTTCATCTGTCCATATTTTAGAGCCAATTACTGAAAAAGGTGTTTGTGTTTTCCCTGATGTGATTGCTTTCTGTCGCCCCTGGCATTTGGGTGAAATTTAAGAAACAATCCGCTGTACATCTCATCATTTCTGAGCAGCGCTCCTGTTGGCCTCCAGGTAATTAGCGCTGGGCCTAGTGGGGGAAGCCAGCGTGGGCCTCCATCGCCAGACGTGATAAATATTGACTTAGTCATACTCTTTCTTCCGCAGAGTTAATTAAAGTGTGGACTGTTTATTTTTCTGGGGCTGCCAACTTGAATTTGATGCCCTGTATTAATCAACACCCACCATGCTTTTCTGTGTGTATGAGAGCCACCCTCGCCCTCTTCAATGGGAAATAACTGGAAAGTGTGAATGTTTGTGTATGGGCTTGTTTTGCAATAATCGTGGCAGTATTTTAGACTTTCTGTGTGAAGATATTTTTGCAAAGAGATGTTACTGTTCCAAGTACTAATTAATTTTAGGTTTAAGACTTAGACTCAGGCTAAGTTTAGAATTAGGATGAAATTTTGTCATGTTAGATGAGAGTTAAAAACTGCACAGAAGTGGAAAGAAAGGGGAAGCCCTTTCTTGTTTTAATATGACAAGTCCTGCATGTACAAAGTGAGGTACTTACCAAGAGGGACTCTGAAAAATGAAGCCAATGCAGGTCAATTCACATAGACCCTCATGTTAAAATGTGCAACTTAACAGCAGAAAAAAAACACGTTTACAGCCTGGTACAGAAAACAGTTTTGGTCTCTATAGCTAATTTCCCCATTTATGTCAACTGTGCGGTGGTTAGATTTTTATATAACTTATCCAATAACATTTCAATAGGACTTAAAGCTATGCATAATTACAGGTAGGGCAGCTTTGAGTTAGAGGCTGTCTTTGGATAGACAGCTGATCCACCCTTCACTCCTTCACAGCTCCACCCTCTCATCCAAATATTGTCACTTCTGGCTCCAAAAATCCAAGATGGTGAAGGCCAACCTGCCAACCCAAGGTTTCAAAATGGGAGTCCACAAACCAATTGTAGATGCCACGGTGGCTTGGTCCATTATTTTTATATAGTGGTCCTTACTGATATGGTTTTCCCAGTCTATTGTGGAGGAACTTGACTGGCCTGGATAAAGCCTTGACTTCAACCCCATCCAACAACTCTAAGATGAACTGTATTACCAAATGTGAGCCAGGCTTTATCACCCAACATCAAAGATGTACTTACTGATGCTGGCTGAATGGGAGCAAATCCCTGCAGCCAGAGTCCAAAATCTCGTAGAAAGCCCCCCAAGAGTAGTAGGAGCTGTTTAGCAGCAGAAGCATTGCCATGGGTTTGGACAATGCTCTCTAATCCAAAACTATCTGGTAAAGGTTTACACAATAAAACTTTGGGGTAAGGTTTAGGAAAAACATCATGATTTAGCATTCAGTGATTACTGAGTGAGTCACTAACATAATATGACGTACAACACGCCACATATGTCACTAGTGTAGCATGATGCAAATACTAGCATGCAAAGCTACGTTGTTATTAAAAGAAGTCAATGTTGACTGAAGGAAGCTAACACCAGTCCCCTAGGTGAAAATATTGTGTTTGTTTCCACCTCCCACCAATCCTATAGACCATTTTACTGTTAGTAAACAGCATGATATATTGGGGTGGGCGGGGCTTAGCTGGAGGCAAAACAATTCTACACAGACATTGGCTAGCGCTAGCTAGCAGGTTCTGTTGGCTCATTTAAGACAGTGGACGAAGATGATGCGAGTGGTGCATTCAGAAATACTCACTCCGAGTGCTGGATTGCACTCTGGTACAAACTGGACCATTAGTAAGTTTGGAGTGCTGTCTGAATGTACCGTTCAATTATCCAGAACACCGCACTCTCAAAGTGGTTATAGGGCATTCTCTACACTCCGTCTGGGGGTTAAGGAGCAGCAGAGCGCCAAGTGGAGTGAATGTGTGGTTACCTTAACTGTTAGTAACTTCATATATAAGTATAACACTCTGTTTCTATGACCAACAGGGCTCACATTTTAGTGCAGAGTGTCAGACTGAATTTACAAACACACCATGTCAGGTCACTCTCTCTCCGGGACCGCGAGTGTTACTAGAATAAGTAAACACTCGGTGACCTGTATGCTCTCACTCAGTGGTTGGACGATTTGAAAAGATAGATGATTACAATGCCAATCTTACAAAGGAGGACAACACTTGAACGGTTTCCTTCAGTTTGTTTCACTATCAAAGCTAACATTAGCTAATGTGCAAAAGGTAGCGTTACAGAGAAATCCAATATCCCTCTCAATACCTCCCCAATTCCTGATTAGGTGGACATGATAACCCTCAAACGGGCACTGTGTAGGAATTTCTCCCATCTAGTATTGAGATCTTATATTGCATTCAAACGGATAGCGCACTCTAGCACCTCACTGTTTCAAACGCGTATTGCAACAACGGTAGCTGCTGTGTACCAAAAAGCTATGATAACATTGATGAAACCATGGAGTATTCATTCAGGCTCCTACACAGACACACGCGACGCGAGTTGACAAACCCCCTCCTCACCATGCTGGCTGTGTTTACAATGTAGGACTGTTGGGGCAGGTGTACATCGAAACAAACCAATCACGTCTTGTCTTTTTACAAAGGACAAGTGGCTCAACCTCACACACCTCATCCCTCTCCTTGCAACACTGTGTCGCTAACAGCTGTTAGCGACCAGCGCTGCTAACAGCACTAGTTAGCGGCGCTGGTCACTAACAGCTGTTAGCCGCTGTTATCTGTGATTCTCCTTCAGCAGCTCTCTCCACCTGGGAAAGGCTACCCCGATGTTGACCCTCGTTTTTTGAAATCGCCGGTCACGTTGCCTTTTTGCCTTTTTTCAAATGCACCGGCACTTGTGACTAGCCTGCTTGCTGCTGCTTTTCGTCACTCTACCTGCAGGCGGAAACCGGAAACCAACAAGTGAAAACGTGAAAGGTGATTCCGTTTTTTCAAGTATGTCCCTGTACGTACCTGTATTTTCAAGATGGCGCATGTACATGATGAGACACAGGTCGCAATGTATCTGTAAATGAGAATTTCAGAGCTTATGGACATACTTAGATACGCTGATGGAGGTAAATACACATGTGCTAGGACACACTTTTGACTGCAAAATTTGTTTGTCTCAAAGAACAACTGAAATTGTTACACATAGTGCCTTTATACACATAACGTTATTCGTAGGCCTAAATACTTTTTCCCTAACCTGATATGAAGTATGCACTGCTCATGCAAGCATTTTTGATGATTGCCTCCGTCCAGTCCTTTTGTCTTATCGCATTTCATTTGCTTCGTTTTTGTTGACAAGCAGTGGCGGCTAGTATGTGATAAAATTTAGGCTTTGAGCCATGACTCCTTCTATTCTGGCCCCCAATAACACAACAAGACAACATTTCAAGACTCCTATATAGCCTACAGCCCTGTGGTGGCCAGTCATGTTTTGCCTGCAACTGACAAACTGAAGTCATTGTTCAGTGGACTAATTTTGATGAATAATTCAAGTGTTGCATATCTTTTATCCTTGAAATAGCCTATGACAGACAGATGGATAGATAAATAGAAACAATACATGTCAGAGCTAAATCAGAGGCACCCGCACACTTGAGGCCATAGGAGACATTGAGACTGTTCATTATTCAGACTGAAGATTTAACAAGTGAAATGGAAATGTTTGTGTTGTACAACAACCGCAGAGTTTTAAGGATCTTAACAGGATACATATCTGCTGGAAAATAAATGTTTATCTCTAACAATAAAATCACATAGTGAGTTTTGACCTGAAACACAGACAGTCTTAATAAACAAGACTATAAAAAGTTTGAAAGTATCACATTAGACCAGTCAGTGATGACCACATAAAAATTCCTCTGGCAGTTATTACAGTCAATAATGTATGAGTTGTGCTCATTTACTCACAGCTGCAGGGTAAATTTCTAATTAAATGAGATGTCCAAACAAGAAACTTCATATTGGACTTCTTATTAGTTGGTTTAATTGTTTATTGTTTCATGATTTAAATTAAAAGTAGACCACAAGGTTGCAAGACCATGAGATGCTTGGAAAAGTTAGTTGATAAATGGTGGACATACACAAAGACTTGAAACTGGATTTATGTTTTTTTTTTTTTCATTAATATATATTTTTTATCAGATTATTTAAAGGGGCTCTATGATATTTAGAGCTGCAACATGGAGTTGGCTGAACTAGCAGCTAATAGCTAACGGTGCTAACAGCATGAACAGTGTTAACAACAGCAACAGTGCTGAGAGTGCTAATGGTGTTGACCAGGAGGGTAACCAGAGGGTGGGTGCTACACGTCCTCAAGGACACTGCCTCGTCTGTCACAATAACGAACAAAGAAGCTCAGATGACAACATACACACAGGTGGCGTGACTTCATTTTGTGCTCAGGACACTGTTGCTTCATTACAGTGGCATGCAAAAGTTTGGGCACCCATGGTCAAAATTTCATTTACTGTGAGTAGTTAAGTAGGTAGAAGATGAACTGATCTCCAAAAGGCAAAACATTGAAGATGACACATTTCTTGAATATTTTAAGCAGGATTACTTTTTTATTTCAATCTTTTCCAGTTTAAAAATGAGGATAAAGGGAAATGGGCCTGAGGCAAAAGTTTGGGAACCCTCCATGGTCAGTACTTAGTCACCGCTCCTTTGGCAAGTATCACAGCTTCTGAACACTTTTTGTAGCCAGCTGTCTTTCAATTCTTTTTTGGGGGATTTTCACCCATTCTTTCTGCAAAAGGCTTCTAGCTCTGTGATATTCTTGGGCCGCCTTGCATGCACTGCTTTTTGAGGTCTATCCATAGATTTTTAATTATGTTTATGTCGGGGGACTGTGAAGGCCATGGCATGGATTTTGAGGTGTGTTTAGGATCACTGTCCCATTGTAGAAGCCATCCTCTCTTCATCTTCAGCTTCTTTGCAGATGGTGTGATGTTTGTCTCCAGAATTTGCTGAAATTTTATTTGAATCCACTCTTCCACCTACCTGTGAAATGTTCCCCATGCCACTGGCTGCATCACAAGCCTAAAGCATGATCGATCCACCACTGTGTTTAACAGTTGGACAGGTGTTCTTTTCATGAAATTCTGCACCCTTTTTTCTCCAAGCATACCTTTGATTATTGCATCAAAAAAACTATATTTTAACCTCATCAGTCCACAGAACTTGTTTCCAAAAAGCATCAGGCTTGTTTAGATGTTCCTTTGAAAACTTCTCACACTGAATTTTGTTATGAGGACAGAGGAAAAGTTTTCTTCTGTTGACTCTTCCATGAAAGTCATATTTATACAGGTGTTGCAGAGTCAGAGTCTGATAAATCTTCCTGCAGGTCTTTTGCAGTGAAACAGGAGTTTTGATTTACCCTTCTAGTAATCCTACAAGCAGCTCTTTTGGAAAGTTGTTTTGGTCTTCCAGACTTCAACTTGACCTCCACAGTTCCTGTTAACTGCTATTTCTCAATTACATTACAAACTGAGGAGAAAACACTTTGCTATCTTCTTATAGTCTTCTCCTGCTTTGTGGGCATCAACTATTTTCTTTTTCAGAGTGCTAGGCAGCTGTTTAGCGGAGCCCATGGCTGCTGATTGTTGGGACAAGGTTTCAGGAGTCAGAGTATTTATAAAGCTTTGAAATTTACATCACCTGGCCTTTCCTAACGATGATTGTGAACAAGCCAGAGCCCTAACAAGATTATTTAGGTCTAGGACCCTGTAAAAGTTGTCTGAAACTTCAAATGTCTTGGGGTGCCCAAACTTTTGCATGGTGCTCCTTTATTTTTTTCACTTTAAAATTGCACAAAACAAAAATGATGAAAAGCATGTTTCATCTTTCACTTCATGCCTTTTGGAGATCAGTTCATCTTCTACTTAAATAACTATTAAAAGTAAACAAAATTTTGACCAGGGTGCTCTTTACATAACACATTGTTGTTTGCTGCTAAATTAATGCTCTTAGAGCTCCTTTTATATATATTTTTTCAAAGATCTTCATGTGCAAACAATCCTGTATTGTATTTGTAGTGTTTACTGTGGGGTTGATTGGGTGTCAGATTTTTCAGCTGATGTTTGGATGTCAGATTCCTCAGGTGCTGTTGACATGCTGTGTGCAAAGGTGCCTGTTAAATGCACCCTCTTTGTTCTTCGCTCACGCTGAGACAGGAAGGTGAGAGCCTGACACGAGTAAGTCATTTAACCGTACAAATTTTGCATTAATATAAAATGAATGCAGCAGGCACGTCTGTGTTGCTACAGCAGAAAACCAGTGGAGTTGATAAGGAAGGGCATTCAAACAAAGCTTGAAGCTGCCAGACAGCCGAACAAGACGCTTTGTTTCTCCTCGGGATCATCAAACTGCACTTCTTCATGTCCGTGTTTGTTGTTGCTGGGTAATTGAGTTGCACTGCTGTCACGGTGTGACTCATCAGTGGCTCATTATTCCAGCTGCTGCCAGAGGAAGAGGCAACAACATCAGCCATGTTTGAGTGCGGTCATTATAATGGCAGCGTACCTGGAGTCCTACACCGGAAAACATCTCCAGACCCTGTCAGGAAGACAGCCACTCCCGAGTCATAAATGATGCACTCATGCATGACTAAGATATTCATCAAAAGTATGACACTATGCTCTCTCTTTTGCATTTATAATTAAGAGGGTCCAGCAGAAGGTCTTTTTTGTTTGTTTGTGTTTTTATACTCTACATCATTACAGTGTCCTCCAGTAGTTTTCCAAACAGCTCAGAAATATATTGCAATTCAAGGTCTACAGGAAGCCTGAACTCTAACAACCTGTCATTTTACTTTGTGCCATTTTGCATCCCAAATCACATCCTCAGTTTTAAATTTTAAAAATAAACCACGCATTGGCTGCAGATGGAAGCTGTGGTTGAGTAAAATCAAAGGACAGAGACTCCAGAGATCAAGAGACTTTTGCAGTAACAGCCCCTTGAAGAAATGTGTGTGATCCAGGAACTTCCTCGGATAAATGCCTGAATCCCATAAAATAATCCATTAACAGTTTCAAATATTGATGTAACTTCCTAATATCAGAGCTTGCATCTCTCTTGAGTATTTAAGTAGGGTGTGTCATGTTTAGCACCATTCAGACGTGCACTTCAGTCTGTTAATGTAAATGTCAGAGCGTCTCTGGCAATCTGCCTACATACAGAAGAACCCCTCCTCCACAGCTCAAGTGTTAATTTGTTGCAGTCTTACACTGTGCAAAGTTGTGCTCTATATCTGAATATGCATGTTTTATTTATTAATGCATATCTTGTGCCGTGCCTGGATTCTACTTTAGTTATGATTAATTTGCGCAAAGGAACTCAACTTTAGAAATAAAGTGTTGTAAGTGAGCTAATTTTAGGTTAACGAAGAAATGTTCCTCTTTAAATATCTTTTCATGTCAGGTGAGTACCGTTTCTAATGTGTAATAAACCCTCTTTTTGGTTCTTTCATTGGTAAGCCAAACTATAGTGGCTGAGACACTATGTTGAAATTAGCGTGAAAGTTCACTCTCGACCTGAGAAAGATTAGTTTGACAGAATGATCCTGACTCAAGGCCTACTTACCAGCTTTTTCAGGAACCTTCAGCCAGTGTGGCAGTATTCATCGATCATGGTATGAAGACTGGTCTCAATACATATTTTTCAAGACTTCAATCTCATCGCATCAAACATAACTCTGAATATGGAATTTACCACTGAGATTTTTACTCAGTCTTGTCTTGACTTCAAAGAGGACTCGGGATTTAATTTCAAGAATGGTCGAGACCACAATTGTGGGGATATCAATAAATTGGCTGTGCAATAAAAAGAATCAAAAACGGTGGTTAAGTAATCTCAGCTTGCTCAGATAAAACAAATGAAAACTCCCACACTTAATTTTCCCCTCTGCCATGCCGTTTGATTATTCTAACAAGACATTTCTCATGATACACGTATACATACACACATACATACAGTATGGCAATAAAAGAGGTGAATGAAGATGGCTATTTGCTTTCTGTGGGTGGTTTTATTGGAATATGGATCTTTCAGATCAATTTGAGGAACGCCTATGGTTTGCACGCTCCACATTTAATTGTAAGTGTGTCATGCAGTGTGTGACTCGCAGTGCTCTGGTTTTGGTCTTGTCTTGGTCTTGATACACTCTGGTCTCAGCTTAGATGGTCTTCACAACATCACTTCCTTCAGATGCATCTCATGGTCTGAAAAACATAAGATGGGTCTGAAAGGTCCAGATCAAGCTGGTAGGTGGGCTGTTTGAAATATGTATAATAGTAATAATGATGATGATAATAATTACACTTTCTCTGTCATTTCAAATTGAATAAACCTCTTCTTTGCTGATGACATTATTTTCTACCTCAGTGCTGTTCGCCAGCCATGCTCCCACTGTGTGAGTAAGAAAAAGGGTTATAGATGTCCTTTATTGCACCAGCATGGCAAATGTATCCAGAAATGGTCCTACAGTTGTGTGTATGGTTAAAATGGACATGTACCATAATCAAGATCTATGTTTGATTGCCAAAAAGTCATTAGATGGGCCCAGAGATCCTAACAGCATTTTATATTGCATTCTCTTCTCTTTAAATGCTGTTGCCTTCACCATACAGTACATGTTGGTCCATCTCCACCCTCCAACAGTTACAGTTTACATTACAGTACCTCCCCTACCACCAGCTTCTTCATCCCCTTTAGTCATGCGTCATACTCTTCCCTCTGCAGAATGATTCATTTTTCATTTGATCTGGACTCTGGAAAAAAACTGAGCTAAATCCCCAGAGAGATTGCTGCCTGTCCCCTCAGAAAACTCCATCTCGCTGGCGGCGGACGTTTTCTACAGGGCCGCAGCCATTTTCCAGCATGGTTAATTTATACTGTAGATCACAATTGGGACTGAGCGCTGGATGAGTGATGCCTCCTATCTGATTCTTTGTCAGCGGCCATCAGCACTTTATTTTCTGATGTTCTCTGTGCAGTTATCTTGTTTGATGTGGAGGGATTCAGGCTGTGCGTTCATGAAAGGTTCTGCCCCTGGAGTCTATGATTAGATAGCTAGATGCAGAGATAATGGAAGGAAACAATTGAGATTAATGTGAGACTGCTGGACAAGATGTGCAATTCGCACAACACTCAGACTCATGTCTCATGCCTTTTCTTTGCCAACAGATATATGACACACAAGTCAAATTGGCGTGTTTGGAGGAATCCAGCAGTAATGATGAGAAAAATCTAAAAAAATCCTCAAGTGTAGCAACTGCTGGTGGGGGTAACGTTTTATGTTTGCCTCTACAAATGCACTAGTCCCCAAATGATATGCAGCCACCAGACACTCAGATCACTCATAGAATAACACCATCAAACATTCAATCATGCTTGAATGTATTTTTAATATTGAATGTCAGAGTTATGATAAAGAGTGACTGGGATCTCCATTTGTGGCACTGACTGCCAGGCACTTCAGGTAATGGATATGAAAGTCTTCACAGGGGAAATATGCCCGCATCAAAAACCCAATACAAAAGTCTTGCTCTCCCTCTTCTTCTCCTCTCTCAATACATTAATAATAACATTACTCATACAGAGCCAGAAAAAATCCATATATTGTACAAGACTCCACCCAGAAATGATGATCGCCTCACCCCTCCTGTGTGGATCCCTTGCCTCTGGCCATGTTACTCCTGAGACAGGCAGCCAGCCACCTGCAGGATTTCTCCCTTGATCAACTGCAGGACAGGCCCCTTTGATACCGCCCACTCTCCCCCCATTTCACTGTCACCATCAATACCAGATGGCATAGAATCCCCAGAGAGAAATGAAAAGGGGGGAGAGGTGCAGGAAAAACTGCCTTTGTTAACCTGATGCTTGCAAATAGCAAGGATTGTGTTGTTCATGTTGACCCGGGAGCTAAATAAGATAATGAGCGTGATCATTCCAGTGACAAGGGAGGAACTGGACCCTGGCCAGTCAGGGCATGCTCATTTGCCTGGTATGCACCAGCCCATTAGAGAAAGAGAAAGTGAGCTGCTATCGTACATGACTTCTCCTTCTGCGGCTTCTCTGAGCGTACTGCCTCCCCATTAGAGACAGACCTGCAGGAGAAGTCTTGTTTAGCACTCCCCGCTGCTCCCACCGCCTGTGCTCTTTGTACATGGGGCTGCGTTTTTCGTCAGTAGTGATCAAGAGGTGTTTATAAGAGTGACAAACAAGGGAGAAACGGGGCAGAAAAAAAACGGAAGGGAGACCAGGAAGGAGAGAAAAGGAGAGAGAAGTCAATCTCTTTCCACTGTCTGCACAGCGCTGGCTCCGCTCAGATGCCTCAGTTCAAACTGAGTGCAAAGATGAAGAAGAGATGAAGTCACTTTGCTAAATGCCCAACTTTCGATAAGCCTGGCATGCCCTTAGAAAAGCACTAGGCATATTTTACCATCAAAAAATAAAAGCTTTAGCTAAGCATTGCACTCCCAGAAACATACTTTAAAGGATCGTTTGGGCTTATTAGAACTTGGCTCTTATTTCCGTTGTTTTTGCAACAAGATTGTACCAAAGTAAGAGCTCAGATCTAAAAACAAGGGGATGTTACCACAACAAAATGCAACAGGGCAAGAAACTATTGGACAGACAATGTTGTCATCAAGCAGGCTGTCCTCATGCACTGTTTGTATGTAAACCTACAAAATTCATATTCAATTCATATAGCTCACCTAATGATGGGCTAGTTCAGGGGTGGCCAACCAGTCAGAGACCAAGAGCCTTCTAACTTTGATGATGATCAAATGATGACGATGCAGAAACACAGATTGCCCCATGTAGAACCAATCTTTGGTTTGTTGTTTCTGAGCTACTGTAAGAAAATAACGGTGTAACATGGTGATCTCCATAGACAAGGACCTGCTTCCTCTGTAGAGATACATGGATCACTCAAAGGTAACAAAAACACAACAATTCTTATTTTCAGGTCATTATACACTAAAGAAACCACACTTACTGTATTATATTCAATTTCTGCCAATATATCCTTCTAAGTCCTACACACTGGACTTTTAAGTACTCAACATCATTGGTTTGGCACATGGCCCATATCATGAGACGTCATACAAACTGTTGTATGGGCATTTTTGTAAGATATCATATAAACCACTGTTTGAGGATAGGTTGAATCAAGCCAGCAATTTATTAAAGAGGCAACAGATAGGATTCTTTTTGTTGTTTTAGCTTGGCGCCACCTAGCGTCAGCGGTGTTGCGTCGCACTGTCGCAACGACCAAATTGACCGTGGGGATCAGAGATATCAATAAAATGTAGGCTGTAAAGCCACCGGTATACCTCTATGTATATGTAGAATGAGAATGTGTGTGGACTCTCTACTAAATAAATAAGTAAAGAGACCGAGCAACAATTATAAGATTTATCTGAAGAAACAACAAATAGTAATGCAAATAATTATACCAGAATGCACAGTACCAGTACAAACAACTCATAGTAAATTATACCAATATGTGGAGTATCAGTTCAAACAACAGTAGACACAGTGGAATTATACCAATATGCACATGTAAACAGTCCCAATTCTAGAATAAACGGTACCGTATGGAAACGATGCGGCCGGTTGGAGCTCAAATTGAATGGGAAACAAAGTTCAGTGTTCACTTAGCTGGGTGTAACTTAGCTGGG
>NC_065516.1:10667414-10671789 GCF_006386435.1 Epinephelus moara
GCTAACATTTAGCTGTGTTACTTACTGATCCATGAGAAAGAAAGCTAGCTGGACATCCGTTATGAAGCCTCTTTGGTCACGGAGCTCCCTCCATCTCTTGAACGCCTGACTGAGGTTTACTCTTGTTTTTCCTCTTCTTTTATCACTCTCCTTTTTGCTTGTCTTTGCCTTCTCAGACAGAGGAGCTCATTTTCTTTTGCTAGGCCGTTTTTCACTTGTCTCCAAACTTTGTCCGTCTGCCATTGTGCTCGTGACTCAACTATCTCATGCCCAACTCCTTATAAGGACCCGCTCCAGTCCCTGATTGGCTGACCGACCAATTTCGCAATACATGATGCATTTCCTGCCGTAAAGCAGAAGTTTTTGGGAGATGACAGTGAATGCACCAGAAATTATGTCCCAACCATGGTTTGTACAGAAGATCAAATTTTAACCAAGAAGTCAGTCTGTAAACTGCACTGGATATTTATTCTTTCAGCTTCACATTTAACAGACAGTTTGATGAGAAGATCAATGACAACGTCACATCTGCTGGCCAGAAAAAGAACAAGTGTTTTTTCACAATGTTGCCAAAGTGTTTCTTTAATGTTGCCAACAAAACTCGTGAATTTTTGAGCACATGCACCACAAATACTGTCATTGCTCCAAACTTGCCTTTGTTTGGCTGACCTGGGGATTTGTTAAGAGTCTTATCATGTAACTGTTTGTGTTCCTGACTCCATCTGACTTGTTTTTAGCTATGGCATTGTATTTTCAGATCTCAGGACTTGGAAACATTGTTATTAGTACTGATTTATGGCCAAATTCTAAAAATAAAATCCAAGTTGTAATAAAAATAGATGAATCAGAACTATCCTTTAACATTTTATTTCGACTCCCAAGAGATATCTGCTGGATCGTCACAGTGCACCACCCTGATCCGTCTCCTAAATCTCACAGAGCAGGGTTAGCATAGGCATGGGAAAGGTGATAAGACAGGGCTTTCCAGCAGGATTGGTGGTGTCTCACTCTCTGACCTCAAAGTGAGGACGATCCTGCAACATGGACAAGGAAACAGACTGTGGGTTTAAATGAAAGAGACAAGCAGAGAGACCTGGGATAGAGGAAGAGAGGAAATAGAAAAGCGTGGATGGAGAGACACGGAATTAAGAGCTGTGTGAGCGAGTCATAGGCCAGCGCATGTAGGTCATCTGCTCGCACTTTTGGCTTACTTTAAAAACACGGCGAGGAAATGAGAGGGAAATGGGAAAGAAAGAGACAGAGAGAGGGAGGAAGTGATGGGATTGGGTGTATGCAGGTGACAAGCTGCCACGAGGAGAGAGGAACAAGGCTCTGGCGATGCTCTGCAGGGTGAGAGGCCTCGTCTGACACAGCGGCAGCGATATGGGAGCTGACAGGTCGAGGATTGGGGGGGGGGGGGGGAGTCAGGAAAAAAAAGAAGGGAAGGATCCCTGCTGAGAATGAGTCCAACAACTCCGACATGACACTTCCAAAAGCTAATTTAGCGCCTCTGAGAGATGATGTGTCGAGCTTTCTGCACCTCACTGTGCTGCTATGTATGAAGACACTGATGTAATTACACTTCTATACAGGACAGCTCAAAGCCTGCAGCAGAATTTTTTAATTTTTTTTGGCATATGCGTAATTCTTTGTGTTGAAAGATTTTAAAACACAGGCCTGTCAACAATGAATTTTACACTTGATCATACATTGTGGGTATTTCGCATTCACAGCTGATGACAAAGTACATATGACAAATTAGTCCTCTAAGTTAGTTTCCTCACAGTGATGTCCTCCGGCAGTTTAGGCTTTCATGTCATCTGCCGACTCCAGACAGTGACAGTATTTCATGAATGGATCACAAATTAAGGGCGTTTGTTAATCAGACCCTTCGCTAAAGTGTGACTCCTTACCGGGGACAATCTGTATCCTCATTTATCTTCCCTTCTCCCCCTCATGTTATCACTCTTCCTCTTATTTTTCTACCTCTCACCGTCACCTTGAATCTGTGAAAGTGGCGTGTTCCTGGGGGAGGCTGGGTGCAGGATGAAGGGTAATGAATCGGACCACAGGGGTCACGGTGACACTGTCCCCTCTTCTCATGCACGGTAATGAGCTGAGGTCAACGGGGAAAAGGCGGCGGGCGAAAACCTGGAGAAACAACATCACGCTGCAGCGCCGCGGCTCCTCAGCAAACCTCATTATCTGGGCTTCAACCCCAGCTACAACCCTGGCCTTTATACACACGCCTAACCAGAGGTGAGGAGGACTGAGCCCACTTTAATTAGTGTAGCTATTAGTGGTCTGCACTGAGCTCGCCTGCTTCTGTTGTTCACCGGTGACATCCAGGAGGAACTTTGGCTTCACCATCAAAATCCTCCATAAACTGTTTGATTTCCTAGTTATTTTTCTGTTAAAAGTTTTTTTTTTTTCTCTTATTTCCACATCACCAGGTGGTTAAGATGCAGAAAAAGCTCAATCAGATAGTGAATAACAACAGGATCAGCTTCTGTAATTAAACTGTTAAATCTTATTTCAATGATACATTAACTGCTAGGGGAAAGAAACAGTATTACTTCTTAACATGTAAGCCTCAGTGTACCTGTCCTTGAAGGTTAAAAAAGCAAGCTCCTGGCTGGAGGGTTGCTGAGTTGATCCATACACTGACAAACTTCCCTTCCCAATCACCACTGCTGCAGTGCCGTTGGGCAAAGCATCTCATAAACCATGCCTCAGTGGAGCTGCTCAGTCAGCCATTTCTCATTCCCAGGTCGTTAAATATCAATGCTTTTTTACACCCCTCAGCATATGATACCAACACCGAGGGCACCCTGTAGAGTCTTTATTAGGTGCACCGGGCTTTCAACTAACTCCAGTGTGAACTTATCCGCTGCAATATTTGATGCTGAAAGCAACTGTTGTATTATAAACGGCCAGAAAGTTCACAAAGAGCAGGACGGAGGGGTGGTGGATGGGTCAAACAAACACAGGACTTTGACCCAGGAGGCCGGGTGTCCTGTGTGATACCAAAAGTCAGCATTACTGTAATGTAACAATACATAACTTACGTACAGGGTCACGGAGCCATATCAGTCATGTGCCATATGTATGTCACATTAAGTTACAGCTAACCTCATAACAAACCCAGAACAGGATCTTTTTTTCTGAGCATAACCAAGTGGTCAGGATGAGCGAGTACACCATTATCTGTATCTGTAGCCCCTTTTATACTACCAGATTTTCAGCGAATGTTGGGCCGATTTGCCGGCCAGCTGCGAGCATTTATACACACAGAGGCAGAATGGCGAGTTGATCCGAGGTGCCCAATTTTCCGCCTCAGAGGGTAGTCATATTGGCGGAACCCTTTAACTTTAAACAGACTGAGGCGGCCTTCCACAGCGGGAGGGGCTGTTGATGACACCGCACGTGCGAGCCACTGGCAGTGGATGAACAGATAACAGCTGATAGCAGGAATTAGCGAGCAGCTAGTAGCAAGAGGGAAAGGCAAACCTGACAGATACTGTAAAGATAAGCAACTGGGGAGACAAGGAATAGCGCGCCCTCCTTGCCCTCACAAACAAAGAGGCCATTAACCAACAGATGACGAGGACGGTGAAGAACGAGATTTACGAGAGAATCCCTGTCTGACTAGCGCCGCCTGACTAACTGCGGCTTCACTCCCATGTCACTGTTTACGTCACACGCTGAGCTACACGTTTTGTTACTTGCTCACGTCCCCCCATTGCCCCGAAAAAGGCGCATTCTGTATAAACAAAAGTAGGTAGGGGGCAATTTTCCGCACTCCCCGAGTTTGTTATTATACTGCCAATGCTGAAAAAAGACTGATTCAATTCAATCAATCAATCAATCAATTTTATTTATAAAGCCCAATATCACAAATCACAATTTGCCTCACAGGGCTTTACAGCTTACAACATCCCTCTGTCCTTTGGACCCTCACAACGGATAAGGAAAAACTCCCCCAAAAAAACCCTTTAACGGGGGAAAAAAAACGGTAGAAACCTCAGGAAGAGCAACTGAGGAGGGATCCCTCTTCCAGGACGGACAGACGTGCAATAGATGTTGTACAGAACAGATCAGCATAATAAATTAACAGTAATCCGTATGACACAATGAGTAAGAAAGAGAGACAGAGACAGAGAGAGAGAGAGAGAGAGATAGAGAGATAGAGAGAGAGAGAGAGATGCAGGACAGACGGTAATGACAGTAGCTTACAGCAACATTAATGAAAGTAATAATATTATAGTTATAATTCTGGCTACTGTGGTACAATATGTTGAAAGTATATATTAATATCTGGCAGTATACATGTGTGACAATAATCATGTGTATAATAACAGTAGAAGTATGTGAC
>NC_065516.1:10673340-10673481 GCF_006386435.1 Epinephelus moara
AGGTCCTGTGTTTGAGGTTAGATAGGTAGGCCTACTATCTGAGGACAGGAGGTCATGAATTTTGCCTCTAATAGTTAGAATTTTGTCATTAAAAAAGCTCATAAAATCATTACTGCTAAGGGCTAAAGGAATACAAGGCTC
>NC_065516.1:10673591-10678555 GCF_006386435.1 Epinephelus moara
CTCATAAAATCATTACTGCTAAGGGCTAAAGGAATACAAGGCTCAATAGAGCTTTGACTCTCAGTCAGCCTGGCTACAGTGTTGAAAAGAAACCTGGGGTTATTCTTGTTTTCTTCTATTAAAGCTGAGGGGGCTTCCCTGCAAATTTGCACATTTCCTATCTAAAAGGGCTTGTATCTGTTCAACCAACTAAATTATCTGTATCCGTACTTGGAGCTTGTGTCACAAGTGGGTGGGATTTAAACCGGAGGTTTGTGTTTAAGCCTGGAATTTATAAGGGTTGATCAGAAGTTGCTTTATTCATTATTAATCGGCAAGCTATTTACAGAACAGCCTCAGAATTGAGCTTCATAACATTTTTAATCACAAGAATATTGGAATAACTTTGTAATAACTTTTTTGAAATTAAAGTTGCCATTGTTTAATCACTTCAGATCAATCATTCTAAAGAACAATACATGAACATAAACTTGAAGGAATAAACTCTGACACAGGCATTCAGTAAGTACAAAGTAAAAGTAGGAACAGGAGTTCTCACACAACTTTTCTTTGCTTGTGTCATGTTTTTCAAGACAATAAAACACAATGTTGATTCATTATAAGTGTGTGTGTGTGTGTGTGTGTGTGTGTGTGTGTGTGTGTGTGTGTGTGTGTGTGTGTGTGTGCGTGTGTGTGGCTGATTGTGTGGCCTAGATGAGATATGACACAGCAGCTACCAAATACGCATTTTGATGTTTAATTTTTGTTCATCAGGAGCATGGATATTGACAATGTAGTGACTAGCCCTATACTGTAGCCACCATGAATTATTTGGACTCAGAAACTACTCCCAATCTTTACCAATGCTGTATATCATCATACGTTTATTTTCTCACCAGTGTCCGTAATGTCCAGATAAATACAGCCATATAAATCTTAATCTGAGCACAGTCGAAAACTGTTGGCTTCCCAACATCACCAGCACCTGTCCTTACTGGCATGAACTGAATACCACGGCCTGCCTCAGCCAGTGACATAAGCCCTCTAGTGGCGTGGGAGGATAATACATTTATCACAAATCATGGCTCCAACAGGTAGGTTTTACTTGGGTGGCACTCATGCTTGTTGAAAGTTTATTATCTGGCATGGATCCCTACCAAATAGTTCTGTTGCCTAAATCTAACCGTGACCGATTCACACCACTAACCACTTGTTACAATGTTTTTTCCACTGAGAGGCCACCATGTATCACATATGGATGCTAAAAGGTGCCTTGTGCATCAGTAATAGAACATTGAGGGGTATTACAAAGCACTGGCATTTGATGCCCTGGGAATGAGAATGGGTTAGCTCAGTGGCCAGAGGGTCAGACTGTGGTTTTTCTTGTCAGCTTCCAGGTGGCTGTGCAAAGCCCTGCTGATAAAGAGCATTGATACTCAGTCAATGTACCTTACTCATAATAAGAAAAGGGTGTTTTGTTGAAAAACTAGGAGGCGGGGCAGAGCATTTCAGAGCTTACTGTCCATCATAAGGAGCTACTGATGGGGACCTCAAAGAGGGAGACTACATGCTTTCAAAGTCTAAAAATTGCTCCACTGCTCACACTACAAGACATTTTCTTTGAACAAGACAATAGTCTTGTTGACTTAGACTCCCTATTTCAGCTGGGGAGACCTGCAATAGGTGAGAAAGGTCAGGAAATTCAATGAAAACAGGCAAGAAGTCAATGTGTTGCCTCCCTCCTTCCACGCCCTTGCATTTTCTCATTGTCACCCATCTGGACTCTGAATCTTCAAGGAAGCTTTAACTGCTACTAAAAGTTGTAGCATCTGAGACAGCTCACAACAAGGTAAAGATGTGTGTTGGAGCATGCAACATAAGATGAAATCTCTTAATAAATGCAGATTCTGTGCCAGCTCAAGTGTTTTGGTCTGAGACCAGCAAATCACGGCCAAAGTTTGCACAAGGCCTCAGCTGCTGAGGGTAACCTTAGGACCTTTCAGCCAAACAGCTGTCATGTGCATGTTTTTACACTAGACAGCTGTTTTACCGACAGTCCTAAATGTAATCTAAATGTCCAAAGTGGAGCTGAAAATATCAGTATTAAAGTCAAATTTTTAGCTTCTTCTGAACTTACTGAATTTCTTCAATTTCTACAGGTCTAAGTACTTAAAGGAATACTTCACTCCCTAAATGACCTTTTGTATATCAATTACATGACCTATGTTATTTTGAATTCATGAAGAAAACTTTGCTTTTCTCGCAAGCCTCCACAGTGAACGAAGAATCCAAAAATATTGATAAATTGGAGTATCATTTAACAACAGCAAAATTATATCAACACATCAGTTTCCCAACCCTCACTCAACAAATGCAGTAAAATCTAAGTCTCATTTATCCAGTCGTATGCGCAATACTTCCCAAACACATGCTTTTTCGCTTTAAACATACTACTGTATATTAAACACTTCCGCATGAACAGTCTCTGCATGGACTGTTTAACCTGGCAACAACTGCAGCCAGCTCAAACGTGATTGGTCAATATCACGCGGACTACAAACAGCCTACAACTGGAAACCAGGGTTCTTCTGCTCTTCTTCCGGAGGCAAGATCTCCGGGGTTTGCCTACAAACTCTACATTCACTGAATGTAAAGTCTGTATATAGAGACTATACTAAACATACACCTGGATAAGTGGGGGTTGGATTATACTGCACAAGTTGTGTAAGAGTTTGTAAACTGGTGTTTTCATAAAGTTTTGCTGTGGCCCCCATTTGCTCCAGTCCATTCTCTGCTTTCTTAGTGAGATATCCTCGCTTTGCTACTATCAGTTCTCTTCTAAGTATTGCAAAATATCACTTTTACTGCTAATGAAAATATGTCAGATAGAACTTAACAAACAGTTAATAATTTCTCTCGGGCTATACGAAAAACCAAGCATTTAGAACAGCACATACAAAAGCTGTTACAGCTCTTTTCTGTTATTGAAAATAAGAAGATCTGACAAGATTTTCAACACCTTCCCATACCTGTCTTTACCTTAAAAGCCTGTCTGTCATAAATTGATAATGTAATTTTACCACACAGCCACTTCTCAGTATAAAAGTGGCGCCAAGAACACAGGAGACCAGATTCTCCATGCCTTTCTTCTCCTCCAGCAACGCGTTTCTTCACAGATGGAGTTAAATTATGCAGCACAAACTGTCTGGATATAATGTTCAGAGTGAGGGGGTGTATAGAGCCCTCTCTCTCTTTTATTCTGTGATGGGGGAGAGCAAGTCACACTTTACAGCTGGGATAGAAAATCATCTTGGAAATGTATTTGACACAGTGATAAACTAAATTTACCACACCATCTACTGAAAAAAATAAATAAAACATCTCCCATGTGCACATGAGCTGAGATGAGTTGAGCCATATAACCTCTGCCTGTCTCCTCCTCATCTCACTTCATGCTTGCCTGAGTGTTTTTGAGTTTCAGTGATTATACGAGCCAACATGACACAATATACTTCCTCATTTCAAAAATAGTGGCACAGAAGGAAACCATCAGAGGATCCAGGCACTGTACATTTGAAATTTAAGCCACTTTGATATGGATTTCTATCACATGCTCATATTCCACATTTTCTCCCCCTCCTATCAGCAAATCCACGCCAGAGGACTGGAGGCCTGCTCTGCTGCTCAGATAGCCTCTGAATAAGCGTGAGAGGGTTCCACGCCGCTGAAAAGTTGAAGAACAACTGCAGAAAGACAGACCGATTATCTCCTAAATGTCATGTTTCCCTGAATGAGTCACAGCGGTGACTCTTTTACCCCGTGATGGCTACTGATAACGGCGTGCCAAATCTCAGCCCCCGAGCACATTTGCATTCTAATAAGCCACCACTTCCTGTTCGCCATTCTTCTCTTTATCTTTTTTTTTTTTTCAAACTTTTTCAGACAGAAAACAAATTGCATTTCGGTAGAGACAGAGATGTGATAATCTGAGCATTCAGTACAAGTCGTTCACTCTGAGGAGCTGGCGTTTCATTTCATACTCTGGTGGTGGCTTATAGAAACCTCTGTACTCTGCATGGCTCAACATGCACTGCATTACACATGACCAGTAATGGAGTGTCTTGTTATGCTTAACGGCAATCTGCATGAAGTTGCCAAAAAAAGAAAAGTCATTACTACGCATGGTTAAGTCGCTGCGTGACTTAGCATATTGCAGAAGGCAGGAGGCTCATTGTGCTCAATAAAGTGATGTGTCCTCAGCAGGAAGTCCTACAGGTGGAAATTATAATGTACAGGTGGAAATAATAACAACCGCTGGGATCTGACAGGGTAACAGGTTGAAGACCAAAAAAGGTTGTGAGCAGAGTGTTGGTAATGTCTCTTTAGATTTAGTTCACTGATTAACCAGAGTAGATTTGGGGTTGCTGAAGATATTACTGGATTTAAAAAACAGAAAAAAAAAACCTCCAGTACATTCTGCAGTGTAAACAGTTTTATGGCAATTATGAATCTCTAGCTTCCCTGTCTTCCAGCAGCCATTCCTCCTCTGTCATCCTCTAACGTTACCTGTTGTGCCTCTCTCTCTCTCCTCCTCCGTTCTTCAATTTCACGAAGCTCTTCTCAGTGTATTCTGGCTCAAATAAATAAGGGCAGCCATCGCCTCTCGATGTGGAGAGCCTATATACTAACATTCCACATTTAGGTGGTCTTCAGAGTTGTTGTCTTACCTTATGGTGTGTTTACCGTTTACCTCTGCTTCCCAAAGCGCGGCCAAAATATCGCGAGAACAAGCCGCAGCAGCTGCAAGGCAGAACCGGACAGTAGCCTGAAAAGTTCATTCATTTATTTTATGAAAGATTTATAGAATAATGGCTGACTTTTTGCCAGACTTCGACTTTGTGGAGGAGGAATTTGATTTTGCAGAGTTTTATGGCCGCCCTTATTTATTTGAGCCAGAATACACTGATGAAGAGCTTCGTGAAATT
>NC_065516.1:10678567-10705306 GCF_006386435.1 Epinephelus moara
ATATGAGGTGGTTTTTGTGGAGAAAAAGCTTGTTTAGTGGACTAACTTTGCACTTGAAAGGATGCCCGTTCAATTATGTTTTAACAGGTCTGACGCTACGGCTGTATCTAGGCTAACGGCTAACATGCTAACTATTATTTCTATGTCACTAGTGACTTGAAACAAATTTAGGACTATAGGAGACGGGTTGAAATAAACCGAAATTTCCCTTTAACCTTTATTATTCTCGTAAGAGGTCGGGCCAAGCAGCGAAGCTCACTGCTGGACAGCTCTCTGTTTCCCCAGTGCTACTGTCAGTGATATCTCTGCTAAAATATGTGGCTCACTGAAAACAAAAACCTCTGGGAACACATTAGTAGTTCATATGCGCACAAGAGATATTCCACGACAAAAGTCAGGAAATTTTAAAACTTGATTTTATCCAGCTCTTCAATATTTTAAGAGTCCAGAGTGAGAACCTTTCTCTCGGGATCTGTACCAACCCTTGGCTGTGGCACGGGGCACTCCAGGCTTCTGAGTCTCCACACATGGCTCTCCATTGTTTGCAGAGAGCACGGTGCTGTTTTTATTGACAGTTTTATGCTTTTATAGGAGCACAATGACTCCTTGTCCATTTCAATTCTTGGGGAACATGGCTGTTCTCATACTAACCACACGATCTTACACCACATGGACAATCAGCATGCCGCCCCTCACACCTCCTGAAGTGACTGCTGATATCACACGAGCCAGGTGCATTCTCTACTACCTCTCATAGCACTGTGAGCACCCCCCTGCAGGAAGCCTAAGTATGGTTACACCCCTAGCTTTTTTATTATTCAATATTTCCTGTCATAATCACAACCAGACTTAACACCACACAAACTTATGACATGAATTTTAACAACTTCAGAACTCTTCCACACAGACAACCACCTGCTAATACACTTCCTTAAATAGCATTCCCAGTTACCCTGAATATGTCACTTTTGAATGTTGGATCTCTTTTAAACAAGGCATCTCTTATTAAAGATTGGATATAAGATAATAATATTGATTGCATGCCATTAATATGGATGGACCAGCTAGTCTTATTAAAGTTTTCTTTTATTTCAGACCAATTATGACTGAATTAGGTGATTTTAACTTGCATAATGAACAATCAGATTCTTTTGCTTTGGAATTCTTAAATTTGTTGAACTGTATGAATTTAATTCAACATGTTATTTAGCCTATTCAGCACAGAGGCTGCACATCAGACCTTGAAATATCTCTTCCGATGTAGGCATCTCTTATCATTTCTTTGTTTTGTTTTTTTCTGTTTGTCTGGTTGTCGTTTTTTTACTGTCAATGGTTTTATACAACAGGATATTCTAGAAAAAACTCTCAGGAAGCATTATCTTACCACTGAGGTAGCTGCAAATTCTCCGACACCACACTCCTGCTGACATTTAACCCTCCTCTCTTGATTTTATTGTAGATACTTTAATCAGTAAATTAAGGTCAACCCTTGACAAAATGGCCCCACTAAAACTGAAAAAGATTTCTTCTAGTCCGACACCTCTGTGGTGAAACAAGGAAAGAGGAACTGTTGAAGAGCAGAAAAAAGATGAAAAAATTAAATCAATTATCAATTTTTCCTTGAACATCTGACTATTTACAAAAAGGCAATACACAATACAAATACACTTATTAGAACTGAAAAACTACAATACCCCCCAAAACCCTCTTTTTACCATTGACTGTTTAATAAAATGTTTTTTTTATAAACTCTAGACGTACTGTATGTTCACCAACTCCAAATGTGAAGAATTTGCAGTCCATTCAGAGATAAAACAGACACTGTAAGTTCAAATTTATGTCAATGTCAGCCTATAAATCCCTTATAAACCCTGACCCTATTTTATAGGCCTCTGCTCGAAAATTGCATATCCATAATGAAATGAATATATCTTTGCAACCACAAGGTCTATTTGAATACTTTTGGTGTAATGGTAAAGGGAACACTTGTGAGATTTGTTAAGATGTGTAAACATCAGTATATGTGTTATATGTGCAGAGTAAATGAAGATGGCATGCAGCACAAATGAAATATTTTGAGGTTCGTCTAAAAAAAACAAAACATTTTCAGGATGAGTATCCCTATGGAATGATGCAGCAGCAGCTCTAAACCTCTATCACATCATAGTACAATATGTGAGCATTAACTCTGTCAAGGTTGATTCTGATAAGGTGAAGCAGAACAATATTAGAGAGGTTTTAGCACAGAAAATTCAGGCAAGCTCTCCAAAATTGCACCATGTTTGCATGTGATTTTTATCATGTACAATCCTATATCTTTCATTTTTTGTTTCTATAAATCCCAACTGATGTTTAGGGTATACACATAGAACTGTCTGTTTTGTTTTTTTACTCTATTTCCCACTCCAAACTGACCAATACACACCTACTACATTTGAACATGAGTTTCTATTCTGAGCTTTGGAGGCCCGTATCTCCGCGACGGCTTGGCCGATTTGAGTGATTGACACCTCGTTTGATTCATTAGAGCCAATAGAATGACGCTATACCCACCAAAACGAGATTGACAGCACTGTAAGCCAATCAGAGTCAGCAGAACGCGTTGTGGGGAGATGTCGGCTGCTGTGAGTGGTCATTGTTTTAGTTCCCCCGGAACCTTTTTTTCCGCCTGGATTCATTTGAATGACGGACAACTTCCGGTAGTACGTGAATGGAGCGTGAATCAACAGCAGAATGCGCATTTTACGGCGAAATTAATAAGGTAAGAGCCATATTACAAATATATTTTGGCAAAGAGATTTCTGTTGTTGTTCTTTGGGCTGTACCTCTGTGATGGTTAAAGGGAGAGTGTTTTGGTGCATACATGTGGAAAGAGTGGAGTCTCAGCTTTCATTTGAGATGAACGGCGTGTGTTTTGAATAACATGTGGTTGAGTTAGAGCCCAAAATATACCGAGTGGGCCGGGATATCGGTGCTGTTCGGAGTTTTACAGCCTTGTAGCTGAGGTTCTGCTGTTAAATTTGATGGGCAACATCACTATATTCTTCTGATCAGTGTATTGATACACACCGGGCCTTTATTAGCAGCTCTAGAGGTCTAGAGGGTTTAACAGGTTTACCCCAGAACCTTTTTTTTGCGTAGAGAAACGCTTTTTATGTGAGGAAACCCTGTAGAAATCGGTCCTGGTCGATGCTGATATGCTATTTTCCAAATAAAACCTGGCACTTTCCATTTAAAGGGAAATTTCGGTTTATTTCAACCCGTCTCCTATTGTCCTAAATTTGTTTCAAGTGACTAGTGACATAGAAATAATAGTTAGCATGTTAGCCGTTAGCCTAGATACAGCCGGGGCGCATAGTAGCATCAGACCTGTTAAAACATAAGTGAACGGGCAACCTTCAAGTGCAAAGTTAGTCCACTAAACAAGCTTTTTTTCCACAAAGACCACCTCATATCGTTAGGATAAATGTCAGAGAACATATAGAAAATGACATATAAACGTGTTGTCTTACCTTACTGGTGTGGTGCCATGTTAGCTCTGCTTTCCAAGGCTTGGCCGACATATCTCGTGAGCTCTAGATAAAGCCCAGCTGGATACTAACGTTACTCCAGGTGGAGGTGTCTCGTCCTCGATCACATCCAGACCTTGAAAATAAGGCTGCAACTGGTCCCATTCCTTGCAACAGAGGCATTCCTCTTCTGTGGGGAAGCTCTTCGTCAGTGTATTCTGGCTCAAATAAATAAGGGCGGCCATCAAACTCTGCAAAATCAAATTCCTCCTCCACAAAGTCGAAGTCTGGCAAAAAGTCAGCCATTATTCTATAAATCTTTCATAAAATTAATGAATGAACTTTTCAGGCTACTGTCCAGTTCTGCCTTCCAGCTGTTGCTGCTTGTTCAGGCATGCTATGAGATCGCTGCTTGTTCTCGCGATATTTCAGCCACACTTTGGAAAGCAGAGGTAAACAGAAGAGCTTCGTGAAATTGAAGAACGGAGGAGGAGAGAGAGAGAGGCGCAACATTTTATATATAGTATTTTACGCGAGATATAGAGGAGGAATGGCTGCTGGAGAGAGAGAGGCACAACAGGTAACGTTAGAGGACGACAGAGGAGGAATGGCTGCTGGAAGGCTTCAGCTCTGGAGATCGGTGGTGTAACGTTACCTGTGAATGCTGTACCCCAATGCCCACAGAAGAGGAATGCCTCTGTTGCAAGGAGTGGGACGGTTGCAGCCTTAGCTAAATGGTAAACAACAAACATAGCAGCACACTGGTAAGGTAAGACAACACGTTTACATGTCGTTTTCTATATGTTCTCTGACATTTATCCTAATGATATGAGGCGGTCTTTGTGGAAAAAAAGCTTGTTTAGTGGACTAACTTTGCACTTAAAGGTTGCCCGTTCACTTATGTTTTAACAGGTCTGACGCTACGGCTGTATCAAGGCTAACAGCTAACATGCTAACTATTATTTCAATGTCACTAGTCACTTGAAACAAATTTAGGACGATAGGAGACGGGTTGAAATAAACCTAAATTTCCCTTTAAACCCCATTCCCACACCCATTTTGGGGGGGATTTACTTAATGTTGTAAACTACTCTCCTTAGGATAGGTGATTTCCCTACCGCTCACTTAAATCTCTTCTGAAGCACTACAATTTAGATGCCTTGCTTCTTAACAACTGCAGACCCATATCCAATCTTCCACTTTTAAGTAAAATTTCAAAGAAACTTGTTTTTAATTGGCTAAATGAGTTAATAAACCCCCACAGTATTTAAAAAAAAATACCAATCTGGTTTTGGGCCAATCATAGCACCGAGACAGTCCTGGTCAAGGTTTTAAACAACCTACAAAAAACAAGTGTAAAACTGTAAACAATAAAAAACGGTACTGGTATGACTTGACTCAAGGGCAGATGTAGTAGATCCCTTGGCTCTTTTAAAAAGACTTCACAGTCTGATTAGCCTCTGTGGTTTTTAATTGGTTGAAATCTTATCACACTGATAGGGATTGTTTTTTTGTTTTTTTTGTAAGAATCTAAAAGCTATAAAATTAATAGTGGAGTTCCTCAAGGTTCAGTTTAAATTTTGCACCTTTTAACCTTTACATGCTGCTTGGAAATGTTCTAAGATGGCAATGCATAAATTTCCTTAGCTATGCTGATGACACGTTGCTTTACATTGCCGTGTCTCCTGATGTCTTAGGGCCGATACATGCTCTTTTCAGTTGCATTTTAGATATGAAGTCACGGACAGCAGATACTTTTGTACAACTCAACTAGGACAAAACTGAACTGCTGATGAGTTGTCATTCATTTAGATCTTAGTTTATAATCTCACATCAGAAACATAACTAAGAATGCAATTTTCTTATTACTATAGAGTGTGCTAGGGCTGATGTCAAAACCCGGAAGCTTAGCATCGCGGTGGTTCCCGGAAGAGAAAGTGAATGTGATTTTTGCATTGCGTTTTGGATTATGTCAGAAAATAAGCTCTGTGGTTAACACAAGTTTATGATACTTACAGGTTTTGTTCAGCGAGATAATCTTCACATATGAACACCTTTCATACCGCATTTGAAGCTAAAAGGCTAACGTTAGGCTTTAACGGACTACATGACTACTTCACGGTCGCATGACTCTTGACGTCACCGCCACTAAGCTTTCAACTGATTTTGGCCGCTTTATTTTAAAAACATTGTATAATGGGGAAATCGGACTGTTTAAGCTAAATAAGAAGCTGAAATGGCGGACTGCCAGCACTCTCGCCTGTTCGGGGGTGATGACGTTTAATGTCCCCGACAGGGTTTGTAGTCGTATAGAGCAACTTGTTAGCAACCGCATTTTTTACGACACGTAAAAGCTTCAAAATTCACAAGTAGGGTATTTACTGACATGTTTTATGTTGTAGAACAAAACCTGAAACTCGCTTAAGCTTTTGTTAACCACAGACCTTATTTGAGGCATTTTACCAAAATCCCATTCAAAAAACGTACTGACTTTTAGACGAGAGAACCAGAAGTGCTAAAAGCGCTAATGGAGTTCCGGGTTTACTGGCACACTCTATTGCCCATGTACTGTAGGCAGGCACACTCAAACGCCAGAGGGAAGCTGTTGCAGCGCACATGCGTTCTCATTCACAATGACTGTGCCCTGAGATAAGTTATACAACAGTTAGTTCCGACCGAGTAATTTGATTGGACGAGAGGCATTCCATGACTGCTGATATACAGTACAACATCACTGGGACATGTAACAGTAAAATCACTCCGCTCAAAGGTGTTATAAATATAAATGCAACCGTTAATTAACCAGCTGTCACACTCGCTACATTGACGCAAAGTGACACTATAGCGTTACACCAAGAAGATGGATATTATTATTAGGGAGAGCGGAAGCTGAATCCGGCCGTTCCACCATCCAGGTTTGCCAACGTTTCATCAGCCGAACTGGACGAAGTTACACAGTTGCACATCAATGTAAATACAAAGTAGCTTGTGAGTTCCTGGCGTGTGTGCTGCGTTACCTGGCAACAGACTGGGGGAACTGTTTTTTTCCGCGGAGCTACATAACATACTTAAATAATTTATTTCATCACCTTTTGTTAACATTTCCTTACTCAGCATTGCTGTTTAAGCTGTTGTTGAACTGTTGTATAAAAAGTCATGGTCGTGATGTTGTATCGTCACGGCTGTAATTGTCTTTGGCACTCGGCCTGTGGCCTTGTGCCTATGACCGAATCACAGCTGTGACGATATACAGTACAACATCACTCCCTCTTGTGTGATATTGCTTAATTCACCTTTTGGAATGCAACAGCAAACCTCATGTCATGTGACAAAGACCAACCAATCACAGCCGACGGACATCTTTCTCTTCATCTGTAAATATCAGTCTGTAATAAATACATAGAAGAAGTTGATCATTTTAGTGTAGGGCTAGAGCAAGGTTAGGGCTTTTACATCTGACTCACAGACAATATTTCAGGCCTAAAAAACAGCACCTGGTACCGTGGTGCTTGTTAAGGTTGCTTAGCAACCTGCGACGTATCCTGCCTCTGTGCTCTTGAAAGATGGCACAGAATAGGCCTAAGAGTTGCACTCAGCGCCCGACCTTGCGTTTTCCAAGCGGTGAAAGACGCAGTGTGTGTACGGCTCTTTACTCTGTTGCTTTGGATATTTTTGTGTATCTTCAAAACAGTTTTTGCCTTTAAAACATTTGATTTCCTTTCCACAGTTTTAATTCTGCTATTTCACCTGTGAATTATTTTAACTTCAGCTTACTGGGTGTCTTCAAAATGCTGCTTGAACCCAATTATCGCCACTTGTTTTTGTCCTCATCCTTCTTTAGTGTAACAACTGGTGCAGTAACAGGCAATAAGAATCAAAAGCACAACCAGAAGCAGGAGTCTTGATCTTCCTGTGTCTGCCCATTCATTGTGAACTCTTGGGGTTTAAGAATTGAAATGCCAAATCAAGGGTTGCTTTTGCAAAAAATCTCAATCTCCTGTGACCAATATGTGTAAAACACGACAAAAAGTATACATTCAAGTCAGGTAAACAGATCTTCATTAAATCCACAAATCATCCCTAAACCTAAGCAGGTATTTTTCATGCTTGTACACAAAAAGTTGATCTAATATGCTCAGTAGTTGAGTGGTGAAGTGGTTGTCTTTAAATGCAAAGGTTAAGACTTCAAATCTCGCTCATGCCACCCTGCATATGGCCTGATTCTTTGCCTTTACCAGAATAAGTTCTGACACTTCCCACATAGGCTAGTATTTGTGTATTAATTACTTGACATGGGTTGCATTCCAGATATAGAATGAAAGAAAAATTCAATACAAATGAAACACATTTTCACAAAAGGTCAGACGCTACATCAAATATTCTGAAAGGATACACCTCAATTTAGCAAAGGGTTGAATGAAATTTAGGGATGTGAAAAACAACATCATCCCCTCTGCCTTTTTCCTATTTACATTGTGGCAGTAATTAACTTGTTCAAGCAATCATGTCTGTAACCAGCAGCAGCATTTGTCCATTCAAACAGTAAATAATGTAACATTTTCCAGTAATTTTCAGCTAATTGCAGGTGTGATTGATTGCACCCTCCAACAGCTCCACTACACCCCCCTGGTTTGGACCAGATCTGTCTAATGCCAACACAGCGAAGTTCTGATACATTGTGAGAATGAAACAAAACCTGTAAGCTCATTTAGAAAGACAACCTGAGTGCTCCTACATCACCATCTGAACATGTCTTGCCAGCTCATCTCCAACAGGCCAGCTGATGCTTACCTGTTCAGTCTGCTGCAGCTGTTTTATCGCTGCCAACGCTGCTGCTGAATTGTTGCCCTGCTTGCATTTTGCTCCCACAACCACCGCAACAGCACCCACCTGCAGACCATGTTCTCAGAGTGCCTTGTGGGTAATTTGCATTGATCACTCCCTGTGCTCACATTTGCTGCCCAGTGTGCTTTACAAGGAGTGATGAGCTGCCCTGATGCCAAAATAAAACTCATGTCAGTCAGCACTCGCCTTTTATATGACTCTGGTCATGATCACATGGCCTATTCATGTCATTTAATGTGTCTCTGGGGCAACAGCGCATATGTTGAGGTTAAAACAAGGCATTCTTCTTCAAGGTTTTGTCTCTAACACTGATTAACAGCCAATAGTCTCCAGCTGCTGATGAACACATGGGACTTTTAACACTGTTGAATTAAAATTTAGCTCTTGTTTTGAGGTAATTTGTCTGTGAGCATTGATCAAATACAAGCGAGAGGTTTTTTTCTAATCTATTTTACTGTTAATGTAGTTAAGGCAATGCCATTTGGCATAGGGAATGGCTGACTAATTACTGCACAAAATGATTATTGATGATTCATTCATCAGGCTTGTTGTTTGCAGGGTGAGTGTGTGTGTGTGTAAATACAGCACAGAGTGTGATGTAAATTTACTGACAAACTGCTGGTCATTTCTTCCTGTGACACAATGTGTGCACATCTCGACTGGTGGTCCACGCAGTATTTCACAGCGGGATCTCGCAAAAGTTTATTCTCCACATACATCATACTAGGTGAACAATGGTTTGTAATTGCAACAGCAAATTATTGTGTGATCACTCGAGCTGTCTCCTGAGCCGCTGCGAGGCAATTAATTATAAATTCATGTTTGTTATAGTGATTCCAGACAAAAATAGGAAGAGCGTGTTCATAAATATTTAATCAAGCAACCAGGAAATTGTGGTGACAGTAATTACTGATGGACGGCAAAACACTGTATCAGTGTCTACGAGCCAGCCACTAAAACACTTTCTGGACACCATCTGGTGGTAATATTACAGAGACTTTGTGAGGGAATAAAAGGTAATAAGTAAATAAAATGAGGAGAGAAGGTGAAAAGACACGAAATAATTATATATACACACATACATCATTTACCTTACCTTGTCTGCATTATATTTTCAAATGTGATACATATTTCTCACTAACCATTTACCAGGAAGTCTGTACATCCTTGATAATACACCATTTTAATTCTAATGATTACAGGCGGAAAATAACCTGCACCATGAGACATGCAGCATATTGTGTTTTATTATAACAACTAAACTATGGGGTGCCGTTTGTAAAGTGGCTCATGCTGAAAATAACATCAACATTTTGCCACATTTAGCTTCAAACAATGTTTAAAAAAGTGTTGTGAATTTTTTAACGTCACCTTTTACCACATTTACAGCAATATTTGTTAACTTCGAAATATATTAAATCGTTAAATCTAAATATTAAATCTAAATCTAAATCTAAATCTAAATGTTAAATCTAAATGCTAAGGACCATATTTTGCTATGATGACACACACGGACTCACAAGGTGAAAACAGCACCAGTCATTGCGACGTTGTTGTGGCTGGTAACAAGGTTAGCAAATCCAAAACTGTTATTAATGTGCTATGTTGCAGTTGTGTTTCAAGAGACATTTTCTCCTTAAAAGTATGCTCGTGCAACTCATTTGAATTAGCAAATACATTTTGTCATGAATATAGTGCCTCCAAGATTCTTTCTTAATCAACATTTTGAGGAACAGTTGAGAGTAAAGGTATCTGCAAAATGTGATTGCATTCCATTAACAGTGGGTTACATTCAAGTCATACAGCCCTCTAATGGCTGTGGAAATTATGGATCTTGTCAATCAAAGCAAATGAGGAAATAGTGTAACACTGAGTAAGTTTACATGCACAAAATATTGCAGGTTTGCCCTTCCCATGGCTAATGAAAGTAAATATTCCACTAATACTGCTGTTTACATGCAGCCGTGCATATTCTGATTAACATGCTCTAACATGCTGTTTATCACGTCCACATCACGCTTGTCAGTCTGGTTCTTCTAATCAAAACAGAATTTGACAGTGGCAGACATGTTGGAACGTGGCAGCTCGGCCTCCCTCTTTAAATTCCTTCAACCACCTTCTTGAAAAGGTTGCAATATTTGCACATATTCAAAAACGTGTTGATATCCAAGTCTTTAAAGTTTAAAAGTAGGAGTGTTTCTCCTTCAGACCAGAAATGTCAGCTTTTCTTTTGGGCATGCATCTCTACGCCAACCATGCAAACTGTTGGCGAGGTGGTTTGTGTAAAACTGTAAGCTACGGTGGCCGAGACCCGCCATATGCAAATAAAAGTAACACTGTAAACAAAAATAGATGCCACTGCAAATAAAAAGAAAAGCTTCTGCAAATAAAAAGAAAAGCTTCTGCAAATAAAAGAAAAGCGTTGCAAATAAAAGAAAAACGTTGCAAATAAAAGAAACATCGCAGCAAATAAAAAAAATAAGCGATGCAAATAAAAGAAACACCGCAGCAAATAAAAAACATAAGCGATGCAAATAAAAAAAGCCACAACGGAAGTGGATTACCGGGGACTGTTTTTGCCGATGCACCGGTGTTTTGTGAGAGGAGAAGAAGAAGACGAAGAAGAAGACGAAGAAATAGAGAACGGAGAAACAAGAACAGGAATACAAACTGGAAAACGAACAAGAAAGTAAGTGAAAATGTTAGTGTTTAATGTCGCTACGTGTACTTTTTAATGTGTTATTTGGTGAGGTCATGTAGCCCCAGGTTTGAAGTTGAACTGGACGATGCCGGTGTATTGTTAGCTTCGGCTAACACGGAGAAACCCAATGTGTGGTGCGGAAAGACCTCGAACGAGAGGAGAATCAAGTTCGGTAACTTTACTAGAATATGCAGAAAAACACAGTTACATGTCCACCGCACGCTGTCACTCCAGAGCAGTGTCTACCCCAGACAAACACAACTAACAACAGGTACTGAGAGCCCGGAATGAAAACACATCTGAGTGGAAACAACTGAGTTCCGGCAGCTTAATGCGGTCGTTGTTGTTGTTTTTAATCATTAATCATCAAGCTAACAATAATCTAAGGCGTGGGTAACAATAGTTATTTTGATGAATGTGAGGTTGAAGCTGTGTGGGGTGGCCAGGGACTTTTGAGAAAGTACCATAATGTCAGATTGAGGTACGGAACGAAAACAACTGACGGCTAAAATGTTCATGCAATTGAAGTCCAAAGCAACCTAATGATACTTGATTTTTTTTTTTGTTGCAGATGTATTGTCCTTTTTGATGTTCGCTTCAGGTGTGCCATGTGTGCCTCCTGCTGGTATGAGTCCTCTGCCACGCCTTCAATTCCTGTGTTCTACAACGTCAACATTCCCAATGGCGAATACCTGTGCCAACATTTTAAAGCTTCCTCTTTTGGACACTTATAGTGCCTTCAAAGCCAACATGGACTTTGGCATCAAGAATTCCCCCGGCTTTGGGTGCTTTTAGACAATTAACCTGTGGTAAAAGTTAATGTTGCCACACACAGTCTCACTCACTAGTGTAGTTTTAATGTAGTGAGGAAGAGAGATGTTTGTGAGAGTTTCTGTCTATTTTCATGGCAGATTTGTGATATTTGTTATATATTTCATAGCACATTTGTTATGTTATACATTCTGTTGCACATTCAAACATAAGTTGCACAGCAACATTTTTTTTTTAAATATTTTGTTTTGTATTGCAAATACGTGGTCTGTTGTCAACACCACACATTTTTATTGTATTATTAATTGATAACAGGAATGGGCTTGCAGCTTCAGCTTGTTTCTATAATAAAAAATACCAAACTACAGACTGTTCTTTTTTTCAAAGATTTTTTGTCAGGCATAGACAACTTTATTTGAGACAGGAAATGACAGGAGAGAGAGGGAAATAACATGCAGCAAATACTACACATAAAAAAGTTTGTTTCGGTGTTGTCACAACACAAATATGTCCCTTAAAGTTTTACAGACCAGCCATGTTTTTCAGGGTGATGTAGTTCTCTACAGCTGATTCCCACTGCAAAGGAGCTGTTAGACCACTCTGTCGTTGTAGTTCTCCAAAGAGAGTTTCATGCTCATCCTCACCAGGAGTTGCTGGCACTGGCATGATGCTGGTAATGTGGTTCAGGGTTTGGGCAGATGCTGGGAAACCACAATTGCTCCCATCAAATCTAGGAGCAAGTACAGAAAAGTGTTCACACTGAGCAACACATCAAGAAAGTTTAGCTTTCCTGTTAAGTTTTACTTTCATGGTCATTTCAATTAACCCCAGAGTTTCTTACAGGACAAGGAGAGACCCAGAGACCCAAAGACAAGCAATGATCTTAGGTTTTACTAAGTGTCAAATATTAGAGAAAGCACTACACGTGAGGGAAGACTTTATTGTGAATTTTAATTTTCGTTGTCGTTATTATTAGTAAATTATATAACTTAATCCAAAATACTATAAGGAAAACTCTTTAATTAATACTCACCTTTCAGGTACGTGATACATTGCCTCTGGTTTACCAGATGGGCACCGGGATTGGTGAACAGGACGAATGGTGTGAGTATTCCAGTACAGCTTGTATTCATCCAGCTCTTTCTGCAGGACTCCCAGGAAGCAGTATCGTACCAACTTTGTGTGTGCAGGGCTGCCATTGAAGAGATGCCTCTCCCTCAAGTCACTGAACAGATCCATCCAAAATTGGCTCCTAGATAGAAAACAAATTTTATTCATCCAGGTCATCATTCTTCAAGAGGTGTAGATTAATCTACAAGTCCATTTACTTCTGACTCATGCCTTTTGGAGATTTCACTACAATATACCATTTCCTTTAAAAAGCACAGCAATATACATAGGATTTGAGAAATAATATAAATGCATACAGAAAATACAATAATCCAGGGTTAAGTAAAACATAAATGAATTAAAAGCAACAAAAACCTTTGTTTCCGGAAGTAGGACCACCAGCTTTCAATCCTCTGGTTGGATGTTGAAGTGCCATACATGTGGCTTTTAGCTCCTGCAAACTCGTCTGTATGCTCTGATCTCAAGGTACAGTGAAGGGCGGCCATTATTCCATTTTCAGTGCCGCAATCTGTGCGGAGCCGCTTTGGAAAAACTCCATGCTCAGCTACACAGTTGATGTAGTTTTGAGCAATTACTGAAGGGTCGTTGTTGGTCTTTCCACAATTCAACCACATAATTTTTCTGGAGAAGCCATCAATGCAGCCACTTATGGCAATTCCAAAAGGTTTTAATTTATCATACCCATCGACGTGCCAGGTTTCGTTTGGTCCCATTGAATGATATGCCCTTCGAACAAATCTACGTTTGCAGCGATTCTCTGTTCCACATGGATCCAGCTCTGCCATTAGGCGCATCACATCGTCTCGTCTGACGACAAGAGAGTGTTTCTGTTTCAGAATCTGCCACATTGCTCTATACCCTAAAAGCTGGCCTGATCCCTTTAGCTCCTCAGAAATAGCTGCCTGCACAGTAGCAATTGGAGTGTAATTGATCCTTCTGGTCAGGCCTGCATCTTTTAGTCTTCTTTCTAGATTGCGAAGACTGACTGATATGTTGTGTTTGGTTTTCAGTAAGTCAACTATTATTTCATAACTATGGCCCTCTGTGAAATATTTTTGGATAAGTTCATCCACTGAAGTAGCTCCAGGACCTGAGGGGTAGAAAGGAGGACACTATATTAGAGGCTAAATGATGAACTGCATAATTAACTTTTTCAATTTTTACAGAGAGGTGAATAAATAAGATTGTTTAGATTATCATGTGTGGGTGACATGGTAGTTAGTGATTAGAGTTATTGAGGAATCAAGCTATTCAATGCACTCGTTAAAATTAATTAATTGAAAATGTCTTTATATTAAAGTAGCACAGTGCAAAACATTCAAAACTGTTGCATAGGACTGATTACTTTCACACAAGTATTATTGTCACTAAGGGAATAAGTTACTTGATTAAGAGCGATTTTTTTTTACAGGGATCAGTAGCCTACTAGACTAAGATGCATTCTTAACTTTTCATGTCTTCAAATTCATTGTATTCCACATGCCTGTTATGGATTTCACCGTATGAAGTGACTAACAGACAGTGTATTCTCTGAAAAAAATAGCAATCAATCGTGTTTAAGAACCCCATTAACTGTCAGAAAAAAAATTTACCTTCATCTTGAAGACTCCTTAGGAACCTGACATTTCTACAGCATGAGCCACAATATACCAGGACGGATGGAAGGTTCACCCCACAGAATGGACAAAACATGACCTGGTAAATGACATAGCAAAGACAGTTAAGTTTAGGATTCAATCTGACATTATGGTACTTTCTCAAAAGTCCCTGGCCACCCCACACAGCTTCAACCTCACATTCATCAAAATAACTATTGTTACCCACGCCTTAGATTATTGTTAGCTTGATGATTAATGATTAAAAACAACAACAACGACCGCATTAAGCTGCCGGAACTCAGTTGTTTCCACTCAGATGTGTTTTCATTCCGGGCTCTCAGTACCTGTTGTTAGTTGTGTTTGTCTGGGGTAGACACTGCTCTGGAGTGACAGCGTGCGGTGGACATGTAACTGTGTTTTTCTGCATATTCTAGTAAAGTTACCGAACTTGATTCTCCTCTCGTTCGAGGTCTTTCCGCACCACACATTGGGTTTCTCCGTGTTAGCCGAAGCTAACAATACACCGGCATCGTCCAGTTCAACTTCAAACCTGGGGCTACATGACCTCACCAAATAACACATTAAAAAGTACACGTAGCGACATTAAACACTAACATTTTCACTTACTTTCTTGTTCGTTTTCCAGTTTGTATTCCTGTTCTTGTTTCTCCGTTCTCTATTTCTTCGTCTTCTTCTTCGTCTTCTTCTTCTCCTCTCACAAAACACCGGTGCATCGGCAAAAACAGTCCCCGGTAATCCACTTCCGTTGTGGCTTTTTTTATTTGCATCGCTTTTCTTTTATTTGCAACATTTTTCTTTTATTTGCAGAAGCTTTTCTTTTTATTTGCAGTGGCATCTATTTTTGTTTACAGTGTTACTTTTATTTGCATATGGCGGGTCTCGGCCACCGTAGTAAACAGACAAGAGACCGTGTGCTGCAAACTGCAGATGCATATTCCAAATGCAATGTATACACACCCAAATAATGCTATTAAACCCACATAATACTGGCATATTCCACATCATAATTGGAAAATACAACATTGGAAAAAGGCCTAATTCAGAAAATCTATAATATGCTGTTTAAATAGCCCACATCCATTTCAGAAAATTTTCAGACTCTGAATCATAGTGGAATATTAGCACGCATGTAGACATGCCCATTGTTATAGAGCCACGAAGACTGTGGAGGGAGGGGGTCAGGAGTTAGTCAGTGTTTGTGTCTTTTAATCATGACCATCGTTCCCTAACCTTGACCAACTAGCAAACCAAACCAAAGCTGAACCACAGCGGTGTCAGATCAGAACAGGGTTTTACTTATGAAACATAATTTGTAGCAGTTTTAGAAGGCACGGACAAACAATGTCATCTCGTCAAGCATCAGATGAGAAAACGCTTATGTGTTGCTCTGTAGGGCAATGACAAACAATGTAATTTGATGTTTAATTTGGAGGACTTGCTGGGCCTGGCTCGCAGTCAGCATTCTAATTTATCCCAAAAGTGCTGAATAGGATTGAGGTCAGGCCACTGTGCAGGCCAGTTGAGTTCCTCCACAAACTGGGAAAGGCATTTCTCTATGGACATTGTGCTTGGGGGCACTGTCATGTTCTGCACTGCAATTTTTCTTTTACTGTTTGACTCATATTTTTGAACTTTGGCTCATTTTTATCTTCTTTTTATTTAGTGTTAAGAAGTGTCTTGTTGGTCTTATATCATACCTTCCTGTGTTATGTAAAGCACTTTGGATTTCCTTGTTGTTGAAAGGTGCTGTACAAATAAGCTTGCCTTGCATATCTGGATACGGGACCCTGACCTGCTTTTCTTCAGCATATATACCCTCCTACTCCTGTGTATTTTCAGTCCAAGGTCATTTTAATTCCATCTTGTTCGACCTTCCAGAGAAAGAAAAAAAAAGTCTGGTGGGTGATGTGTCCCTTGATTACTCAGTAAATGACTTTACCATCTAAATGACGGAACTCACTGGCCTCCTCTCACAGCCATTCAGACATACAGTATTTATACAGTCCAATATTTAAAGTCTCCTCTGTTCCACTTTGTCTCCCTTTGGTGCAACTGTCAGACTTTAAACTTGAGTAAAAGCAACTCTCTGACTGTTAAGTGTGTCAAGACAAATAGCCTCTTTTCTGCCTTTTCATCCTGGCTTTTAATTCTTTTCCAAGCACTTACTCAAGCAATATATCATATATAATGATCGCAGGGTCACTGCAGTACTTGTTATACATCACGCTATGTGCTCATTTAGCTGCAGCATTGACTGTCAGCCTCTGTGGATAAGAGCATGTGCTAAATGCATTACCCTTTTACATGTAAAAGATAATGTACTGGCTGCATGGATAATCTGATAATATTCTGCTGTGTGCACAGAATGATATTTTCATCTGACAAAGCTCCTCTCTTCATTGCTTTTGTCTTGCAGGATCCTCTGAAGCATGCACAAAACAGAGGATAAATAAATAATAAAACAGAAAAATCAATGAGCCACATCTAGACAGACACAGGCTATTTTCACCCCAGATTGTTATTCTGTGATGGTATTTACAAAACTTCCAAAGACCACAGTGTTTCTAGACTGTGAGCCCAATTATGGTTAGCCTGTTAAACCCTTTGCCATTGATTTCTTTTCAGGCTCCATGTGCCAGTCCTGATGTGGGTGTGCTGAGCTGGAATCAGTTCCCCCGAAAGACTCTGAAATGGAAAGCCTTGTTTCAGCCTCTCTGCACCAAATTAGATTGCGTCCTTGTGTCAAGGGGAGTTGTTTGTTTTTGTCGAGTTTCTCTTTGTCGAAAGGTCAAACGAGCAGGCCTAGAGTGTCCTGAGCAGCCTTTTGTCACACATTATTTATGGGTATTCCACCACAGATGCACAGTAAAGGCCTGGGCTATACAGTTGATATAAGAATACAAGGCTGTTCCCTCTCTGCCAAATGGTGTTTCAGCATGGGTCAAGACAGGAGCAAGTCTACTAGACTGCGAGACTGTAACTGTAAGAAGAGAAATTTATGACACAGTACACAAAGAGGATAAACCGGTACAGGAAAGCTGTGAAGTTTGTGAGATCTTAAACTAAAAACAAAAATACAATATTGGCAGAGGAGAGTCTGGCACAACAGATGCTGACTGGATGCTTTTTCCCCCCTCTGCAGCTGAGAGTGGTGGAATAAATCAGTGTCAAACTCAGAGCTAATGTGAAACACGTGATGGTCAGTGACAGTATGAATGATGACTGCATTATTGAGCTATAAACTGCAGTCCCAATTTGACAATAGTAATGGTTTGCTTCCTGGACAGATTTTTGTCAAGCGTGAAAGGAAGCTATATGTCAAACTGTACTATATCTACAGGATGTGGCGATAGAGAGAGTGAAAAAAAAAAAAAAAAAAGGTTTCCACTTCTTTGTCATTTCACAGTTTGAGATCTCCAAACAGTGAGTGTAATCACTCAGCCAGCGGTGAGTGGATTCAGGCAGTTTCTCAAATGAGACGAAAAAAAAAAAAAAAAAAAAAGGTAATTTAATTTCATTAAAATAAACCATTATCCTGATGAGATGCCAATAACAATTTGCAGCTAATCATGGTCATATACTTCATGTAATAACATTTCCATTCATGAAGTAACATTTTAATTTTGGTGTTTTTTTTAATTTTTTTAATTATTTGGTTCAATTAGAAATTGATGGTTAAGAACTGGATTTTTCAAGAGTGTGAAAACTTGAACTGATTATGTTAGTAAAACGACATATTAGAAATTTGCTATGCCTCAAAACAAATGCAATGTTGTCAACTGTTATTATACAGATACAAATTTGATAACATTACAGCGATTATTTGACTATGAGCTGCAAATTTAAACCCTATTTTGTAAATGTTTAACATTTAAAGATGGGGAGGGCAATTTTACTTTGGCATCACTGAGCAAAAATCCCATAATAAACTTCAACCACGTATTTCAAGTGGTCTTGGTGAAAACTCGATTTCTGTACCTCCTCTGTTTTCAAGCTTTGGAAAATCTGGCTCATGACAAGAACCTTTGGCCAGTCAGAGGTCATTGTAAAGAGAAAGGTCTTTTCCTTTTGGCTGTTCTACAAATGCAGATGCGTGTGCATGTCCCTTTGATTAAAGCCTGATTCAATGGAAAAGAATCTTGCAGAGAAAGTTGCTATTTCAGCATTGGCAACAACTGCCTACACTGCAAAGCAACACACAAGAGAAAGACTAACTTAGCAAAACAAGGGTCTAAAACAGGGGTCCTCAACATTTTTCAGGCCTAGGCCCCCTTACCTGAAAGAGAGATGGAGCAGGGACCCCTGTTGAAGACACAGGGTCTACAATAAATGAAACAAAACGTGTCATTATTAGTAAAGTGTTTCACAGACAGAGAGAAAATGTTGCCAATAGTTTAGCCTTCTGCTAACCAGAGCTAGAGGGTTATGGCTGCAGTGATTCAAGTTCATTTCTACGTAGCTAACATTAGCTAAACCCTCAAATCAGTGTGTCCTGAGCCTCACTCCCCACCACTACAGACCACCTCGCTGGCAGAGTGGCGAGCAGCGTCGGAGACAGACCTCAGCGCAAACCAGCAAACAGCCAGAATTTGTGGGACAGCAAACTTTCTGTTGCTGCGGTAACAAAGGTTAGACTCTGCGCTGCTGCAAGACACCAGCCAGTGTGACACCCAGCGCTGGGGGTTTGTGCCAGCCCAATTCAAGCAGTCAATGTTACAGCCACAGGACTGGGGTGGCTAACTAGCCAATTCTTATTGTACTTGCGGTCTGATAAACAGAAAAAGAGAGCAGTGCATGGATGGGTCTAAGCAAATGTACTCCGGGCTTCTCTATATTAAAATGAAATTTAAAGAATGAGAGATAAATAATGCTGCCTGGGTTACTTTTTTAATCAACAAAAAATAAAAAGTTTTGCACATACTGTAAGTACATGCTACTGCTACATGCTACCATTTAGGAGCATAAACATGTAAAAGACGGGTGATTTGTAAATATGAAAATAAATTTCATCCTGTAGTGCAGTGCACTTGAGGCAATATGATTTTTAATATGACTGTGTAGGCCTTTTGATATTTATATGAAATGTCAAGTGAATTACAAGCATATTCTTTCATTTAGCTGATACGAGTGAAAACAGTTCTACCTTGACCACTGCACTTTCCAATTTAGTCAATGAGGGTTTTAAATCCCCAATGATATCAAAATTTCAGATCTAAATTAGGCTTTTTACAAAGCAGCTGTGGCCACTTTTTTCTCTCTGAATGAAGTGAATATTGATGATGATGTTTACACAGGCCCACACGCTGAACATAAATGATTTTGAAGATATTTTGTTCACATGTACTACAGCCAGTACTCAGAAAGAATGCAGTCCATCATAAATCTGAAAGAAGTAAATGTTTGACAGGGTCTGGGCTGGATCAAAACTCCCAAAAAATATTATTGGTTTACAGATGACAGTGGTTTCTACTGAAGAATCTGTTTAAAATTCTTGAAGCTACTAAACTCAAGTGGAGCCACGATGGAATCATCACATCTGGAAATACTGCACATCATGTGGGCAAGCACAAGTATGGAGAGAGCATATTTATTCCAAAAACAGAATGTATGGAGGGAACATTTATTTATTTTTTATACTGAGCAATTTCAGAAGATTTAACCAGCACTTTAAAGGGATAGTGCACCAAAAAATGAAAATCCAGCCATTATCTACTCACCCATATGCCGATGGAGGCTCTGGTGAAGTTTTAGAGTCCTCACAACACTTGCGGAGATCCAAGGGGAGAAGGGGTAGCTACATAACTCCACCTAATGGAGGCTAAAGGCACGTTTGGAAAAACGTCATTTGACCCACACTGTAGCATGTAGCTCTAACTGCCTCTTTGTGCACCGCGTTCACGTGTGCGTGCTTGCGCGCAAGACCAGCAAAAGCATGTGAACACACACGAACTTCAGGATACTTGGATGACTATGGACGAGAAGTATGGAGATATTTTGTGGTTTCAATTATGTGTTTATGGACGTTTGAATCTGGGGTGCTGTAAGCCTCCATTAGGTGTAGTTGTGTTGCTACCCCCTCTCCCCTTGGATCTCCGCATGTGTTGTGAGGACTCTAAAACTTCACCTGAGCCTCCCTCGGCATATTCGTGAGTAGATAATAGTTGAATTTTCATCTTTGGGTGCACTATCCCTTTAAGGTCTTGTGTGTAAGATTTAGGGAAATTTAGTGGCATCTAGTGGTGAGGGTTGCAAATAGCAACCACATGAAACTTTTCACGAATTAAATTCCCCAAGTGTTATTGTTCAGGAGGACTTTACCAGGACCCGAATCACAGCAGATGTCTCCTTCTCTCCAAAACAAACAGAGCATGTGATTAAAACTGGTAAAAACACTAAAAAAAAGCAGTCATGTTACAAATCAGCATTTCTTCCACTCTGTTTGGCATGTGGCAGACAGGCTGCTTAACCAACACCTGCTATGTTGCCTCACCTTTTTCCTGTGATAACTGAATGTGTGCTCACCTTATTTCTGATCCAGACTTTCAGGAGGATTTTACAGTGAGCAGCATTATCTGCAGAGGTCTCCTCCTCTCCAGAACAAATGGACCCAGTGATTTAAACCAGTAAAAACACTATATAGAGTAGTTTCAGGTTACATATCAGTGATTCTTCAATGCTGTTTGGCATGTCGGAGACAGGCTGTTAGCCTAGCACCTGCTAGTATGTGCTCACCTTTTTTCTTGACAGCTTAAGAGGCAGATGTTCATGAGGGTTTTAGCCGGAGTTAATAATAATCTGATGTTTTCCGATGCTTGTTGTGGTAGGGCTTCTAACTAAAATGGGTGACTCATAAACCTGAATGGCCCTTTCTAGAGCCAGTGTTTGGTTTATCCATTCAAGGCTACTGTAGAAACATGGTGGCAAACACGGCAAGGATTCGCTGTCTATGTAAATATAAACTGCTAATTGTAATATAACTAAAACACAGCAATGCTTATTTTCAGGTATACACAAAAAATTCCATATTCCATTTCTGCCAATGTATCTCCCAAAATCCCACACACTGAACCTTTATAGAAAGAATAAAATTTATTTCAGAATGATGAGTTTATGCTGATCAAGGTGTTTCTGTGGCATATTTTTATCCTGTCTCAGCTCTGATTCTGATTATTAGTGGAATAAAAATGTTCCCACGGTGTAAAAGCACAGCTGCTTATTTGCAATATCTATGTCAAAGGTCTGAGCAAACCAGGAAATAAGTGGTACGCATGGTGACATAAACTGTCATTTTTTCCGTCTGCCTGTTACATTGAATTAAAAAGGCCAGGTTGTGGCCTTTTATGCTGGAGGGGCAGGTCGAGAGAAGTCCCCAAGATGACTCCCTTGGTTTCTTTGAACTGCAGCCACGTAGCGACCGTCCTGCAGTATCTTTAGAGCGGCCGGGGGCTCGATAACGAAGCCGGGGATCACGAGGGTGTTGAGAGATTGAGAAATAAACCATATTGGGCTGCATGTTAGGAGGGCGATAAATGACATAAATCCTGCGTGCCAGTCAACATGCGATAACAGGTTATAGTGGGAAATAAAAAAAATGAGAAAAAACCTGAGGGCGAGGGGCCCTGAGAATAAAGATAATTATTTTTGATAAGGTGGAAATGGGAAAAGGGTAAGTTGATAAGCACAGGCAGGGTGACTGAACACTGTTGACACTGATATTCCCCTGCATAGCCAAAGACTTTCCTGCCTGCCTGCAGGGAAAGGTGGAATTGCTGTGGGGATACATCACTTTATAACCTATTGTAAGGATGCAGCTTTGTATTGTGGATCTTTTCTAAATAATCGTGCGTCATCTTCCATTAATATTTTCTGACTGGCTATTTGGCAGAGAGGCTTACACTGAACATTAAAAAAGACAGAATAAGAGATTTAATTTGCAGCATGAAAGCAACCAGTATTGAGGAGTACAAGGGTCATGGTCAAAGTGCCCTGACACTTTGTAAAAATAATGCTGCCATGACCCTGGAATCTGTTTTAATATCCCAAAGAGTCGGATAAAGTGAGTACAAAAAAAGAAGCTGAGAGAGGTAGAAAAAGTACAAGTACAGCAGAGCAAGCTGGGGATGGAGACCTGGGAGAGGCGGATATGGTTTGTGGGGAACGTGAAGTGTTTCTTAAAGAGCTTTCAGCTATTGATGGAAGATGGGAATAGCTAGATTTTTGACAACGTTCATCATTCCATGTTTGAAGGAATAGTTAGGTATTTTGGGAAATGTGCTTGTTTGATTCCCTGCTGAGACTTCGATGAGAAAATCGATACTGCTTTCATACATTTACCCTAAGTCTGGATCTACAGAGCCAGGAGGCAATTCACTTAGCCTAGCGAACTGCTCCCAGCTGGTATTACTAAAAAGTTTTAACACATAACTCCTCGTAAAACCACAGCTTGACGGTTTTATTTTTTTGTTTGTGTACAGTTTAATTGAGCTCTGTAACAGAAATGGTTTGCCAGTGCCTACAATTGTATTTTTGCTTACTGTGATGTCATTTCTTGGAGCATCTTCTAAATGCTTCATATCCCTAATATCTGTACAGCCTAAACTCAAAGGTTATGCTGGTAAGGAAACCATAATAACTGATAAAAATAGCGTAAAACATGATGACATGGATGACAGAAGCCTTAGCTTTCTGCTGCAGAAAGAATGAATGCTCTGGCTAGGTATTAGCAAGTGCACCATTATCTGTATCTGTTCAACCAACTAAATTATCCATAGCTGTACTCGGAATGGGCAGAGTCTATACCAGAGGGGTAGGGGTTGAAATGGACAGTGGGTTGGGCCTAATGGGAAGTTGTTATTTTAAGCATAACATTTATATGGATTAATCAGAAGCCTCAGAACTGAGCTTCAGATCATTTTTTATCACAAGATTATTAGATTTAACACGGCTACCCAAATGAGGATTTTCCTTTATCACACAGTTCATCATTCAGTTCAACCCTAGCTCTGAAGAGAAACAATCCAATTGTCAATCTCAGATGCTGGTACAGTAGGTGTATCTTTGAACTTGAGGGATAAAGGCCAGCTGTTTTCCATCTTAGACCTAAGTCATGTTCAACATTATCTACGTATACTGACATGGATGGAGCTTTCTGTTCGTACTCGGCATTCATTTTTTTCTGTCTTCGCGCATGTTTTCTCAAAGCTCACAAATGGAGAATGGAGGAGTGCCACCGGGGATTGTGAGGGCAGTGTAGAATAATTTAAGCTTGATATGATGGCAGGAAAGGATGAAGACATTTAAATAATGATGGAGCGGAAAAAAAAAAATCGGTATTAAGGTGAAAAGAATTCTCCGTTCCATATGTAGCAATGTATTTAATGGCCTATCAGAACACTGTCGTCTACATAGATGTTTGTGCAATGTCTACTCTGTTAAAAGTTATACTATTACGACCTCCTCCACTGTTTGTTGTGCCATTTGTTGTTTGAAAATTCTGACTCTGCCCTCTAGTGCCATCTACTAGCTGTATCTGTGCCATCATAAAGGACACATGGAATGTAAATAACCTTTGCCATGCTCTAATATAGGCGTATAATGTGCTTTATTGTATTAGTTCAATTGTAAAGGCGTGCTCTTATTTTGAGATGGAAAAGCCAGGACGTTCAAATTGTAAAGGCGGGTGCTTTTATTTTGAAAGGGCTTGCTGCCAGTAGTAGGACAGAAACCAAACAAATGTTGTGTATAGCGTAAATGCATCTACACAATGAGAGTTAAACATGGCTGGATAAGGGCACACGGTTTGTCTACATTTAATTTCATAGTGTGTTTAATATTGTGTTGCTTTGTAATTCTATTTTAATAGTTTTGTCTGAGTTGAGGGCGGCACGGTGGTGTGGTGGTTAGTACTGTCGCCTCACAGCAAGAGGGTTCCTTCTTCCCACAGCGTGGGTTTTCTCCAGGTACTCCGGCTTCCTCCCAAAGACAAGCAGATTGGGGATAGGGTAATTGGTGACTCCAAATTGTCCGTAGGTGTGAATGTGAGTGTGAATGGTTGTCCGTCTCTATGTGTCAGCCCTGCGATAGTCTGGCGAGCTGTCCAGGGTGTACCCTGCCTCTTGCCCAGTGTCAGGCTCCAGCCCCCCCGCGACCCTCAAGAGGATAAGTGGTAGAAAATGGGTGGATGGATGGATGTCTGAGTTGAAGTGAGCATGCGTGTATGCTAGCAAATTGCTACACTGTTGTTAGCCCAATGTGCCTATGTTTTTTTTTATGCTGAGGAAGAAATGTAATATTTTGTTTTTTCTTGCGGTGCGTTCATGGTATGTTTGGAGCTACATTATTGAAAATAAAACTTCATGAACCATCAGTGAAGTGCCAGACCATTAATCAGGGATGCTACATGGAAGTATGAAAGCAGAGACATTTACAACATTTGATACAGATGTATCTATTTTTATACGTAAAGGGAGTATAAATGAGCACTTAGAGATAGCTAAGCTAATTACCTCCTAGTGATCCGTACATAACACAGGCACAAGATTGCAATCAATCTTTTCATCCAGCTCTTGGCTAAAAAGGCCATTAAGCATATTTCTGAACTGTTGCAGTGGTGTGTCATAGCTTCTATCAAACACCTGAGAGCCTAAACCTTAGATTCAAGTCAACACCATTCATCCAACATAATCAATGAGTACAATGAGCTCAGCTTCAATGCTGACTTTGTAAACAGAGACAGCGGAGGCCAGCTATTTTATGTGTAAAATCTAAAGCTGAGCTGCCACAACACTGAAATATATGTGCACTCATAAATTTGATAGGTGCCTAATGTTTGTGACTACACATATTTTAAATAAATGATAGCCCACCTTTTGTCTCTGCAGATATAAAGTAAATTATTCTCGCCTTTCCGTGCCTCATCCTCCTTTCTGCCTCCTCTGTGCCTGTCAAACATTTCCTGCACTATGGGATAAAGTGAAAATTATTGAAAACCAAGCTTTAAGGCATCCTGTCAGGGGTATTTTTCACCCAGATTTGCACCACATGGTCAGGGCAGACTTTCCTGCCAAAGTGGTTCTCAACCTCCACATTTCTCACCAAGAAACCAGGAAAGAAAAATCTGAAAATATTTTTAAGTGCTCTTTAGAGACCACTAGGCTCAGAAAACAATGCTTCCATGGTTGGAATCCACAGATGCTGTAAATATTGTCCAATCCAGCTACAAAAATAATTAAATGTATATTAACAGTATCAACACATACTAGCCAACCCTTGCCCTTTCCCAGTTTCCTCGTGGGGTCACAATTCTGCCATACTCTGCCGATTAGTTACAAATTTTTACACTTTTTGTTTTCATTTCATTATCACAAACTTTTGCTGACACTGAGTGACATGTACAAGCTCTATAACTAAGAACATACTGTTTCCTCACATTTGGCACGTCTTCATGTCTCCTCCCTTTTCCACCCCTCTAGGACCTAACAGGGATGCCCATGTGGCCCGAATGGGTCGGACACAGCTGCTGGTGGACAGCTTGTCTCTGTGCTGCCTGCATTATGCATGCATAATTTGCAACAGGACGCTCTAGCAATGGTTTGAAGGGTGCATCTGGTTTGGTGGGATCTAGCTTGCCCTCCTCTGTTGCGGGTTACCCAGCTATTTTCCAGAGGCCGTGAGCCACCCATTCGACATCACCACATCCATGACCCAAGAGTGTGTGGGTTAGGGAGAACAGCCAGCTGTGGGTCCCTGGTGTAGGCCAACGCAAGCCTAGCCTCCCAGCTACTTTGACTCTGCTGAAGTAATAGGTTCATAAACCCAAAACTAAGCCAAATTAAATGTATTTAAAGGGATAGTGCACCAAAAAATGAAAATTCAGCCATTATCTAATCACCCATATGCCCACGGAGGCCCTGGTGAAGTTTTAGAGTCCTCACATCCCTTGCGGAGATTGGCAGGGGGAGTGGCTAGCACACCTAATGGCAGACGGTGCCCCAGACTAACGTCCAAGAACACAAAATTGAATCCACAAAGTATCTCCATACTGCTCATCCGTAGTGATCCAAGTGTGCTGAAGCCCCGACATATAAAGTTGTTTGGAAAAACGTCATTTGAACTCTGTTTTTAGCCTCACTGTAGCCTGTAGCTCTGACTGCTTCTCTGTGCT
>NC_065516.1:10705667-10748583 GCF_006386435.1 Epinephelus moara
AAACAACTTTTTATGTCGGGGCTGCAGCACACTTGGATCACTACGGATGGGCATGTTGGAGATATTTTGTGGATTCAATTTTGTGTTCTTGGACGTTAGTCTGGGGCGCCGTCTGCCATTAGGTGTGCTAGCTGCTCCCCCCGCCGATCTCCGCAAGGGATGTGAGCGCTCTAAAACTTCACCAGGGCCTCTGTCGGCATATGGGTGAGTAGATAATGGCTGAATTTTCATTTTTGGGTGCACTATCCCTTTAATATAAAATGCTGATGCTATATACATTTTCCCCCATTCTTTTTAAGTCACCAGAATGCAGGAAGCAAAGTCTTTTGACACTCTCCTGGGGAAGGACCCCCAGACCCGCACTTTGGTTTTGAAATCCTACCTATTTTGGAGGTCCCAAGGTTGGCAAGTACAGCATGACAAGGTCATGCTCCAGTTATCTGCAGAGGAAGAGATGAAGAAAAGGGTCAAGGTTTCTTGACAGTGGGATAAGATCAATTTGTTGCACATTTCAACTTTGTTCGTCTGACACATGCTCTTTCAGCAAGCTTAGTTTAATTATCTGACTCCATTATACTTTAAGAATGTCAGATCTGAACATTTCTTAAAGGGAATAAATTACTAATTGCCATTCACTCTAGTACTCCAGTGCATTGCTCAGATTTTTCCCACTTCCTCATGTCTATACCTGCTGTACCACCTCAACACCCAGCATGATGCGTTAAAGTCAACCAGTGGGCTTCATCAATCATGACGCAGTTGTACTCAAACGGCAGAATTATGAAAAATGGAGCCTGTCATAACAACGTGCCTCAGTGTGCGGGATGCTGCTGAGTGTCAGAGTGAGAGAGACCAGTTCCACTTTATCATAGACATTCCTCTCCCAAGATTTTAGGACTCAATGCAAGATTAAATTACTGGTTAAAATGCAAATTTTTTGCTGTGCATCTCCAATACATCCCTATCATAAATGAACTCCATGTGAGTGACAGAGAATTAGATCTAGAAAGGATGGAGTGTAGTAAACAACTTTACCTCAAGCCTGGCCTTGTTGAGACCACAACTATAAATCACTGATGCTCCCCTTCTTTTTTTCTGTTTTCCTCCACAGCACCCGTAATCTGCCTCTTTTGTCAGTCTGCTGAGCTAAGCTTATTTGTGTGTTAAAGCCCAGCCCTCCCAATGAAATTACCAAGGCGTAATCTCATAAATGTAATGATTTTTCAAACCTACTCTACAGACATTCAGGGATGGGCAATTAAATGCATTGCAAACATTTCCTTGATTAATTAGCTTAAAGTGGTGCTAGCTTGTCACATATTACACACTCAGATTTATGAATACATTTCAAGACTCCTGTGAGAGTTTTGCAGTGTGCACAAAAAAAAAAAAAAAAAAATTGCAGAACAGTTATTTCCAATCCATACAGTATTTCAAAGTGATATCACATCGACTCTTCTCTTTGATCTGAACCACAGTGGAAAGTTTTATGTGATCTTGCGTTTGGTTCGATTTAGTTAAAATTGTCCAAAAACAAGCAAACTGATTTTTGTAAGCAAAACTAACATGGATTCAGAAGAAGAAACCTGTATGTTGGACATGGATTTGAATGTTATTTGGCTGGAGGTGGAATGAAAACAAATCTTACATCCAAATCCTAAAGGGGACCTAATGTTTTTTTCAACCTGGGCCCTATTTTCCGATCTACTTTTGTCTAAATGAGTGATAGGATGTTCAATATTTGACATTTCTCCAGTACGAAGCTAGGGCTGACCTGCCTGCAGCCCGTGAGCCCGTAATAGGGCACTCAGACAGCGTCAAATAACGTGAAAATATGTCCACTAAAAGTGCATTTTTTTCACACAGATAGGCTCAGATTGTTAGTATAATTATCCGACAACATAACGGAAAGGAGAAATGAACGCCTGTGTTTACCTTTAGCTGGATTTGGACATGTTCCTCTGCCTGTTGCAATTTTAGTATATGTGCTACCGAAGTAACACTGCTCCCTCTCTCTCCTCGTCCGCTCTTCAGTTTCAATGAGCTCTGCAGCTGTGTATGTCCGTGTACGTCCATGTTCAAATAGTTGCAGTCATCAAATTCAAATGACTCATCCAGATCCAGTTGTCCCACAGGAGCATTTCCTAAATTAGTGCTCCTAGTCATGGCAGGAGATCAATATGTCCTCATTCCTACATGACAGAATAGGTCGTACATGACGGTCATAGTTTTAGGGTGTTTTCACACATGGTCCTTTTCAGCCTTCTAAGCAGACTCAGAGCGGTGACTCAGCAATTTTTGCACATATGTGAACACTCACAGAGAACTCAGTTCCCTCTGAACCGAACTCAGACCACTGTTCGCTTCAAGTCCACAATGCGATTCAGGGTGTTTTCACTTAAGTAATTTTTAAACGAACCAAACTCAGTCCTCTTAAAGTGCGCCAAAAAGTGGACCAACAGAAAAAGGTCTTTTTGTGTTCACATTGTCAGTTCATATGAAAAAGGACTCAGTTCTCTCTCTGGTCCATTTCGGCTGTGATGGGACTCCTCTTTCTGTTCACACTATAGCCTATAATATATATTGACACTTTGATGTGGTACTGCAGTGAGGTTATGGACTTAAAACTGGAGGAAAACCTTAGCGTTTCTGTGTGTTGTGGACAGTTGCTGTTGGATGTTTTCCTTGTTCCATATCTGGAGGAGTGCAGTTGTTTCATTGTCAGACCAAAAACTCCTCGTCCACTGGTCGTGCTGGTATTACCTGTGACCATGTTGTTTATGCGTCCCACTGAAACAGCATATGATCTGTCTACGGCAAGCCTGGAGGGCTACAATACAATAGCAAAAGGCAAAGCAGACCTGGAGCGCTTTGTGTTCACATTGCACAGGTTGTGAACTGCCTGAGGTGGTCTGAGTTCGGTTCGCTTCAGAGGGATCTGAGTTCTCTTGGAGTGTTCACATTTGGACAAATCCTGAGTCACTGCTCTGAGTCCATTCAGAAGGCTGAAATGGACCAAGTGTGAAAATACCCTAAGAGGACTGAGTTCGGTCTGTTTAAAGAGGACTAAATGTGAAAACATTGATCTGTGCCTTGACAACACAAAGTGCTCCAGGTTTGCTTTGTAACGCTTGTGAGGACGCAGGACGAGAAGTAGTTCGGTCCACGGAAGATACTGCACATCTCCACATGTGGAATGTAGTTTTTGTTTTACGCTTTTTTTATATATAAGATATTTATTATGTATCTGCTTCTCCTATCATCCTATTGCTATATGCTGCTTAGTAAAATATTTAAATCCCTGGGCTTTTTCATGCAGCACTATTAAACAGATATATTTCACTTCATTCCGGCCTGAAATATTTGATGGGAACTCCACCAGAAATTCAGAAAAAGTTCTGTGGCTGTGGACAATGCAACAAACCTCACAAAATCTGTCACTATCAATCTATTAAGCAGAGGAATGTCTACACAAGGTGAGGCCAAACTCTTCTGCTGTGTTCTCTCCATTGTAAAGGCTGGGCCTTGAAACACACCCACACACCCACTCAGGTGTTTTCAGTTGAACTGATTAGACCTCTTCTCAAGTAAAAGAGTGAAGCTATGCTGCAGATGACATACTATGGATTACAAAATGAGAAAGTGCCTGGTGAAAAAGTCAGTTAAATAAGAGCCACCTTTAAAAGTTGTCTTTATTGCCACTGTTTTGAATAGTGTTTTTTTGTAATACACTGATATTGTGAAATGTATTTGAATTATATCTGTATGTTCATTAAATTTTTGTATTAAATTGCTGAAACAATTATTTTAAAGCAAATGGATATGATTATGATGCCGGTAGTAATTCTGATGTCTTTAAGTGTAGTCATATTAGCACTAGTTTGCAATTTTTTTATCGTCTTTCCTATTCACTCAAATGAAATGCACAGCTCACAATTTCTAAGAATGCAAATTATTTCAGCTCCAATTAACCTCAGTTTACATCTTGTGATTTCTCTACTCAATATGCAGTGACTGACCCTGCACGCCACTCCATTTGTTGTGCTAACCTGAGCCTTTGACACGGGGAAGGGCAGGCAGAGGATCAAAGTCAGATCAGTATTTTTGGCTGGAAAACCCACCTGCTGGTTCTCGGTGTGCTGGTCAGGTACGGGAGCACCTGAGACAGGGTAATGCATAAGAAAGGGAGGTTGTGCTGATGTTGCTCCGCTGTTTTAGGAGATGTTAATTGTCATGACATCCAATACACTAACACACATACAATGGCTTCACCCAGATGTGTTGATCACCAGGATGACGAAATAACACACCACAGGCCAGCTCCTTATCCCTGCTGCTTTCAGGCAGCCTTAGAATGCAAAGCAGAATGGACTGCATTGTAGGTATATGAATGGAAGCACATCGAAAAATAATGCACAGTGCAGCATCACTAAGATGTGCGATCGCTGGCGGCACTCTTCTTTAATGTAGTCAATAAATGACACAACAACCTTCAGGGGATATCTTTCTGGTGGCCTACTGGCAGAAGTGGAGCAGTGTAGATCATACCTGAAATCCTGTTGGTTATCTTACTTAGGTACTGCTAAAACGTATATTACTGTCACCTCCACCACTGTTTGTACACACTTTGTCACTTTTTATACCATGTTACCTGACCTTGCAGTTTTAATCTGTGATTTTTTTTTTTTTTATGCTAAAACTATGATTTTAATCACATAATATTTTGACTTAATTCTTGTAATATTACAAATTTATTCAAGAGTACCCAGCTGCAGACAAGATGGTGGACAAGGGCACCACCATATATCCAATCCATACCGGAAGTCCATACCGGAAGTTAATCTTCTTCGTGTCTACAATACTGGAAGTCCATACCGGAAGTCAGTTTTTTGTTGTTTTTTTTCCCCAGAAGTCAGTTTTTAAGTCTGTCTTTTTTTCTTATTTATTTTAGCAATACATTTACAAACTTTGAAGCAACCAACAATTATAAATATATACAGTATATATATTATAAAATAAATAATAATAATATTAATAATAATAATAATACAATTATTTCAACAATTATTTCAAATACAATCATGTTTTGTTTTGGAATAACATTGACCTCAACAAGTTAAACCTACAAAAATTGCAGAAAATCAGCAAACACATGAATTTTAGTTGGATTAATTTTTAACAAAGATTAAATAATATGAGCACTTTCATTTATTGGGCTACAGTTGCAACATGCAGATTACTATCATGTCATTCAAAACAACTGAAAACCATGGACACAACAAATGTCATACTTACTCTTACATCAGTATGGTTAATTGTAACTATTTAACTATTAAATGAACGTAATTAGATTGTCATATTGTCAGATGTATTGTCTATTATATTTCAGGAACGCGTAAACAGAATATTACACTATTGTACTGGCAACATAAAGAAGTAGACTGGGAGTTATCTTTTTTGTGAGCAAGTTTTTATTCCAGATATCCATATCAATCTCAAAAGTAGAAAAAAACCCCCAAAGAAACAAAAATGGAAAAACAGTAAAATAATTTATTTGTTTGGTCTATAAAATATAAGAAAATGGTATAAAATGTCAACCACTGTTCCAGAAATCCCAAGATCCCAAGATGCAGCCTAAAATGTCTTGTTTTGTCCCAGACAAATATCATTAAACATTACTGTTATATGTAGAAGTATATGATCTCAAACAGATACTTCTCATCAACATACCATGGAAATGAACTGCATTTTCCGTATGGTTTTTCAGGTGCCTCTGGATCGTGCTCTCATTTTTGGTTTTAAATTTGGGGCAGAGAGGACACCCAAACTCAGATGGTGAAAGGGTTGTGTGCCCCAGACTGGCTGCGTCACTCAAAATAGAGGGGTGCATCTGAAAAAAGGAGAAGTCAATCAACATTGATAGCTGGAAAACATACTGAACATCAACCATATTTTACCGATCTAAAGGACTCATGGTGGAGGAGGCGCTACAGCTATTTATGTATCCACATGTGTGTGTGTATTAGTGCTCTGCATTACTAAAGCATAATACAAATGTATTTTTTGCAGACACCCGGGGCTATGTATACATTATTTATCTGACCCGGTTAACCCTCGGGGGTCACTCATGTCGTATACCACGAGACGACTCTCGTTACTATTTTTAGAATATCTCCGGAAAAAAAAGATGTATAGGACTTGATCGAGCAGTGCAGGGTTGTGGTTATACAAGCATTAATACACAAGGAGACCAGGCGAACCAAAAATTGGGAAAAAAATGGCTTGTATGCAGTGAGTGTGTTCACAGATGTTTTACACCACAACACACCAAAAAGCAGAGGAACACATATTAACCCCGCTGCAAACTACACATCTAAATTAACCAACACATCAAGCGAGGGCAGTAATAGTCTCTGACCAACATTAACACTGTTTACACACAGACATTGATGAAAGGGAGCACAACAGACCTTGAGCAGCTAACGTTAAGTTAATACCAATCATGCCCTCGTTTTTACACAACAAATGTAGCTAAACCCACCATCCGGTGGTAGTAATTTGTGCATGCCGAGATTCTAATAATTAAAAGACTCGTTCCCTTACCGCTCTTCCTCTTAGTCGTGCGTGTATTGTTTGCATTCTTCTCTTCGTCTTCTCCGTTGTCTTCTTCCTCTTCTTCGGCGAATAATATACACACAGACCAACTTCTGGCATGGACTTCCGGTTTGGATGTCATTGGATATATGGCGGCGCCCATGTCCGCCATCATGTCTGCAGCTGGGTCCCTCTCAATCTATTCTAGAAATCTCAGATTTTTTCTTTCTGTAACATGGCCCGAATCCTCCTTCATACATTTTAGCTCTAGTTTGGTCATAATAAAAGATCTGGCTCTTCATATGGCTGCTAGATGTAACTGACACTGAGGAAGTTGTCAAAATCCGGCACTTGGGCAGTGACTTGCGGCATCAGACACCAACCAAAAAAAGGTGCCCTTTACATCGGCATGATATCTGGCTGGTTGCTGCTATAGTATAACGGTGCCCAGAATGTCAGGGGGAAACGGTGGGACAAAGACGAAACTTTAGGTGGTGAAAGTCCGACTGGGGCGGGAGGAAGGGATGGTGGCCAACAAACACCAACCCTCACCAGAGAGAATGGTGTTCGCATCTCATAAGATTCTAGAGCCAAACCTTGTTATTTTTTCCTAAACCCAACCACGTGCTTTTGTTGCCTAAACCCAAAGTCAATTTGTGGTGTTGTACTGACATTGTGGGTTTATTTTGAAAGAGACTGTATGTAAATGTTACATTTCCTGTGAAAACAAAAGTGTATTTTGAAAGAAGACAATGCATGTAACAGGCAGAACTTGACACGAGGTCCTAGAACGTCGACAACCAATGCGCCCAGGGTACCTTACACATTGTATGTGAACGTGGAAAGTCCATGATATGATATGAGAGAATGTGTTGACTGAGGCTATCAGAATTTGAAGTTGTCATTAAATTACATAACGGTCTATATATACTGCTAAGAATGATAAAGGTTGGAAAACAGGAGAATTATGGAGATGTCAGTCAATCATGGTCTGCCCACTATGGAGTTAGATTTGTCTCATTAATACCTGTAAATGCACAGAGGAAGATCTACAAATATTTCTTGATCTGCACACGTTTCATAATTATGTGTGTGAACAGATCGACAATCTGTGTGTAAATGTGTAAATAATTAATGTCATACAGTGAGTATTAGTGTGTGTTTATTTGTCCTATGTATCTGACACACACTTGTATACATTTCTGTTTGAGTATGAAAGGCAAGGTGGCTTGGCTGCTTCTTCAGTTGGCAGTTATCAGCCAACTTATCCTTTATATTTTTCATTTCGAGTAGGATTAAAGTCACAAAGCACTTCACATCTTATTATTAGTGTACTCTTACTAATGTAGTTGTAATGTCTGTGCTCACCGCACCGTGTTTAGTTAGGTTACATCATTTCAGTGAGGTTACGTTAACTGTTGTAAGATATGACAAGTGGCAACACCCTGGTTAAGGTCTTTGATAGAACAGCTGTTGGTGTTGGTAGCTCTTTTTGTTTAGAAATGGAATATTGTAGTTGTATTGTTCATTGTTGATATGTAGATTGCGCTAAGCTAACATTAGCTACTGAAATAGCATCTGCTGCCATGGCAACAGTAAACATTTATGTTGCGGGCTGAGGGGACGAAAGCAGGGTGCAGCATTTTATACATTGTTAATAGACCAGAAGTCAGTACCATCCAACCTGTAAAGAGGGCCACGGTAGAAGATGCTGGTGACTGACATCCAGACATCTCTCCACAACCTTTCAATGCTAGTGTAATCAGTACAAAATTATGGGGTTTAAGATTTAGACATTTTCAGCACAGCATTTAAAAGACCATTTTATCGTTTAACAATAATAGAAAATAAATACAGAAAAAAACAACAACAAAAAACAGCTCATAGAAAGACTGCGTGCTCTTACTTTCACATGCGGAAATGACGTTGTTATGCCCAGTCTAGGGGTGTCTGGGACACAACATGAAAGGCCCCCATCTTCCCCAAGTCCCAAGTAGCCACAATGAAAAAGACGTATGGAACGATCAATAGTGCGAATTTATTTACAATATTTAAATAACAGAATTAACTGAAATAGTAACTTCAGGGTGGACTAAGGCCAAAATAACAAACAAAAACAATCCTGCCCAGGGAGTAAGTAAATAACCTAACCAAACAATAAAAAAACAAACGACAAAAGCTTACCTCCCTAACTAAATAAACAGGAGAAAAAGGGTAAGTAACAAAACTGGCGGTCCACCCCTACGATTTAACAGTCTTTAACACAATAATGATTTACTGCAACAACAATATGTGTGGCCGGTTGGGAGAGGAGGAAGGTGAGGTCTGCCTGCTAGCTCGAAGCAACTGCCATCTTTGTCCTTTAAAAACCTGAACGCCCTTGGCGGCAGCCAATCAGGAACGAGCACCGATCAAATTCACCAATCCTCGCCGGGCTATGGCACACACCTATTTGCATACAGAAAACACAGAGAACACATGCAGAGAACACATGCAGCAAAACACACACAAACAAAATAAATTACGACAACAGTCGTAACAGACGTCATCAGCTGGGTGATCACGTGCTATCCGAAGATGGCCGAGTGCATTTTCGTTCAGACTGGCGGAAAGTTTGTCTCAAAAATCTGCGTGTGTAAAAAGCAAATCCACGCGCGTAGAACTGAGATCCACAAATGTTTTTTCGATTCACAAATAAAAACTGAGTTCACAAATGCCTGTTCGAAAGTTGTAAATGTTAGGAAGATATTCACAAATGCTTTTCATTTATTTGCAAATTAATTTCATGTATTTACAGACATTTTTTGTATTTGTGGAATGTGTTTTATATTTACAGATTACACATTTACACACAGATTGTCGATCTGTTCACACACATAATAATGAAACGTGTGCACATCAAGAAATATTTGTAGATCACCCTCTGTGCATTTACAGGTATTAATAAGAACCATCTAACTCCACAGTCCACCCCCACACTGACTTGTGAAAGGATTTAATTAGGCGATAAGTTAAAACACATGTGCGGGTTGCTAATTTCATAATTCACACCTTGGAGCTGCCCAGACGAACCACAGCTTCCCTCTGGTGAAGCAGTTGAAAATCAGTGCTTTTTCCAACCACATTTTCCCCAGCAGACTTGTACTCAAACCAACACTTAGAACTCTAAGCTACAGCCAGCCTGAAGTTCTTTGCAAAATCTGTTCTCTTGTGAATATTTTAGTAGGCATCTCTAAACCAGAGTGACAGACTCTCGACAGAAAAATCTCATGCTGATCCAATCTCCGGTCCAATTACCACAGAGCCTCTGTGTACATGCTCAAGAGAGGACATTATATTTCAGTGAAATGTAATGTTTTTATGTCCTGCTCTGTGCCTTTTTTCCCCTCTGATGTCCACAGCAACTTCTTAAGAAATGTCAGGCGGCATTAAATTTTACCCCGGTACTCTCACTTAGCTAAAAATAAATGTTTTGCTGTGGGTCTACTTTTTTCCCTCATGAAAAAAGAAAACTCCTTTTTACATCATCACTGATTTTGAACACATTGTTAAATGTTTAAATCTACAAACATCTCATCCTCTCTGACCCGGGAATATCTTAAAGGTTCCCTGTGGAGTTTTAAGGCGTACAACAAGGTTGCCCAAAATTCCCATTTTTGTTCACCAGTGCTCACATTGATCTGGACTGCTATTAGATAAGAGACCTCCAGTTGAAGTTTTTGCAAAGAGGGAGAAGGGAATAGATTAAAAAAAGGAGAAAAAATCGTTTTTATTTAGGTCAGAATCCAAGTGTTAGTCAGCTGGGCTTCAAAGGGTTTATATCCCTTTTCTATCATAGCTATTTCTCACAGTAAAACATGCTTTGCTGAAATCAGTACAGATTACAGTGGCTTTCACAGACTCAACTTCAAAGCGAGCATGGAGGGAGAATACTACTATAATAATGGAAATACATTTATAAGCTGGTATTAGTTTGGAAGTGGTACAGCAGGAAGTATATTTTGGACTGATTAAATTCCTCATACTCTTCTGGTGTAAACACCCTCAGACTTATTTTGAGTCCTGTGGAAATTAAAGGTGCAATGTGTGATACCTGGTCACATGCTCTAAACTAATGGAGGGCAGCGTAGCTCCAAGCCAACTGCTGAAAAACAGCAGGGCTAAAAATATGCAAAATTCATCCAAGCTGCTGAAAATCTGAGAGCCACTCAACATAACACTGCTATTTTAAAATGTTTAGGTTCTGCAGTTTGAAGACTGGCCAAAAAATCCATATAGATTGTTTCATGCTATTCTGTTACTAGGGTACCAGCTTTGGCCCATTTTTACTTCCTGCCAGCTACCAAGGAAACTGTAAAAGACCTGCTACCTGCTGTTAGCAGACACATGTATTTAGTTATCAATAACTACCAAAACATCAGGAGGGCTAACGTTAGATAATGTCATCTATAGTCATCAGGAGTTGGCGCTACTCGCCAAATTATTATAAATCTGGACCGTCATCACTTGTTTATCAATTTAATGATAGCTTTATTGATAGTTTAATGAATGTCTTGTGGATGTTGGTATGGTTTAGGCAGGTGGTAGTAGACACAGTCAACACTGACGTCACACTTGGGGGTTGGTAGTAATGACTCATTAGCCACTATTAGCTGCACCTGGAAAGAGCTGGGGTTAAACAGGCATGCCATTAGGAGGACGCTGGAGGGAAGACATTTTGAAGACAAAAAGGGACTGAGACAACGTTTGACAGACCACCATGAATTATTGATGTAAAAACACATTTACCCTGAATAACCACAAAGAAGAGCGAGCTGGCCGACTGCTCCAACGGAGTGGCACCCGAATGGTGTCCAGCAGAGTAATCGCAAGGAGCAAGAGCGGTGGCCTGGCGGTGAGTCAGCTCCACACAAGCCCCCAGATAGGAAAGGTCACACTCACCCAGGGAAGTCCAGGTACATTTCTCATATCCAATGCAACACGTAGGGAGAGGTATTAAGTCACGGGCTTGCTAGTCTTAGCTGATGAGGTTCCACAAGCCAGGCTTAGCATAGCAGTGTCACAGTCAATGAACTAAGTTAGCATTTGCACTTTGTTTAGCTAACGTTCGCCAGCTATCTCAGTTGAGTCACCCTACATTAATTTGGACTGTAAAAGTAAGTAAGCAATGATCCTCGTGGAGGTGTAAAAGAAACAGACAGGAAGCTGCGGTATTGGTGAGTGATAGAATATTTTAAATACTCTAAAGCTAAATCGTTGGCATGACGTGTACTAGCTAATTAATGTTGGATGACTAACGTTAGTACTAATTTAAATCACTGAGGCAAACTGCAAGTCATTATTGTATATGGTCACATCCTAATTTGGTAGATATTTACCTTACTGAAAGGCTATATCATCAAGTCCAGACAGAATAATTATCAGCCATTAAGAACTGATCTGGTTATAATTGCAGTCTGGTCAGTGATAATGGGTCATGATAATCATGATTAGCGATCTTGGACCAAACACGCTTGAGACAGATCTGTGAACTATTTGTAGACCTATTACAAGTAAACCAACACACACAATTGGGTGGGAGGATATTTCAGTCAAAAGTAAAACAACAAAGATATGATGAGTTACAGTGTGATGTCTGTGTCTATTTTAAGTTTGGTACCTCAAAATAACAAATGAAGCTTCATGTTAGTTCATGCAGGGCACCGAAGTCATACGCTCCAGCTGTAATCTGCTGACAGCCAGCTGATTGGATTATTGCTTCTAATCAGTCACACACCAATCACAGCCCATCCCCACACAAGGCAGTCCATTTAAATATGGTTTCCTACTCACTGATGCCTGCTTCGCCAATGCTGCCACACACCGCTGCTGCTAGCAAATCTTTATCTCCACCACCCCAGCCTCCACCTTTGTAGTTCAGAGTCCTAACATAGCTCTAAGGTCAAAACGGTATTTAATGTCTTGTTTGGGCCCACTCTTTTATACTTGGGGTGTTTTGCATTTGCATTATGCTCCCTGTTTTGGCATAGCATGCAGCTTGTAATCCAGGGAGCACCTCAAGAGTGGAGCCCCCAGCACCAAACATAACTGTATTTGCATTTGTCACAATGGTTAAATCTATGACGAGAGTGTTACTGACTGAACTGGATTTGACTTCTTCATCTTCTCATGTTGGACTGAGCGCACACTGGACGCTTCAGTGACTCACCATCGCCTCTTGAGGTACAGCTAATATTACAAGACAGTACGGGCCAGCACTTGCTGGTTAGACATCTTTGACACAACATCAAAACTGTCCCTTTTCACTGTCTGTTAACAATTCTAGTCCTTTTTTCAATTATGGCCTTATCTTAGAAACTGCACCTTTAAACCTTCCTCCAGTAATCTCCGCCAAAAAAGCCTCTTTGAATTGAACTGAATTAAACCCTGCTGTATTAAAAGGCAGTGCTCCTGCGGAACACAACAGGGTGTCCAACACACCACAGTTTCTGTTTAAATAAACGTTTTGCTACATATTGGTGGGGCTGAACGCAGCCCAGCTGTGAAAAGCATGTCAGAGTTGAGAAGTCCAATTGAGTTCAAGAGCAGTTGATATGAAGTCAATTCAGAGACCAGAGAAAACTCTGTTCAAGGAGAATAAGAGTCATTTAGAGTTACTCTGTTTACTGCTGTCTACTTGTTTGTCCTACTTTCATTTTGCCCCATAATTTTACATTTTTAATTAGATTTTTTTCTTACTATCTAGTCATTTTTTATTTTTAAAGCACAAACTTTAGCTTGAAACCAGCTGCTGCCAAAGATGCCAAAAACAAAGACAAAAGGCTGTGGCACAGATTTTAAGATGATGTTTTCTGAGGAATTATTTCCCAGTGGAAACTTCCCCCCGTGGGCGTCAAATGATTGACAGTAATCAGACTGGAACGAAATGTGCGCACTGTTAGAAAAACACTCAACTCAAGGGCACAATGAAAAGACAATAAAACCGAAACAGTGACAAAACCAAATAAAGACTTCTATGGTCATTATGATGGATTATCTAACTCAAGCAATTTTTAGGTCTTCAGAAATGAAATCATACTGCTCAATATTAAGTGACAGCAATTGAAAGCAACAAAAGTGGTCCAAATATATTTGAAGCTGTGCTCACTGTGTGCAAACAGGAGCAGGTGATTGACACATACTTTCTGTCCCTTATCACACACCCTTGGACAGCCAACAAATCAATGTGGAGGATTTGACTGATCCATAGACTTTAGCTTGTTTGTGATTTTAGGGAGAAATACACCAAACATGGATCAAGTGTTTTTTTTTTTGTAGAAGAAAAGGAAAAAGACAGACAAGTTGAAGATGTTTTTGAGATTGGACTGCAGCCACAATCAGCACTACACCCACACAACTGCTGACATTTGGTGTTAATCGCTTGTGCCTTGTGTCCAATCTACCCTTTAAGGTTTAAGTGAAGCTACACCTTATTGATCCCCCTGGGGATTTTAGGTTTCTATTGATGAAGCCCTCTTTGATTGTGTGGCTTGCTGTGGAGAGAGCATCAGTTAAATTACTTGTACTTTTGGGTTTTAACGAAAGGCAAAAGTTGACTCAGCACCCAAAACAGGCAGAATTTAATCAGCCTTCACAACTACTACCCAGAAAACCATTGACTGCAATGGGAAACATTATTTTAAACTCCTAATTTCAAGCTCAACTTTTATGTGACTGTGGATTTTGGCAGTTTTTTTTAGATTTTGTCTTATACTGTGTTCACACCTAATGCAATGCAAATTTTCATGTTGCGTTTCCCGCGCGAGTTTGAACACTAGAATATTTTCTGTTGACTAGTTTCCTACATGCTAATAACCCACATCATATGTGTGTGAAATTACTGAATCGATGAATCAACTTCCCTCCAATGCCTCCTCAGCTTCATACGTCCCTGGGGGATCTCAACGTTGATTGGCTGTTGTGGCGCGAATTGGTCAGTGAGGTTCAGATTTTTCAACTCTTGCGAAAGAGTATGACGTGAAATCACCCTACGCAATTGATTCAAGCAGCTTAATTCAGGTATTTTGTGTCATTCACGTGCTCCTCCAGCAGAGTTTTTCACAGGTTTAAGAGATCATTTACGTGCACACGCTAAAGCAGCTTTCACACAGAGTGTGATTTTCGTCGCGCCCACCGCGGGTTAGGGCGCAGAGCAAGCGGACTGCGAGGCGCGCTAGCACGCATTGCACACATATTTGGCGCAACTTGCTAAGCGACCGAAAAGTATTCTGGTTCCAGTCTGGCGCCCTTTTCCGGTCTGACGCCGCGCACACTCCACCACATTCTCTGCTATTGGACGCGCCGAAGTGTCGTCACAGCACGTTGCGCTCAAATTAAAAAATGTTCAATTCGAGCGCATATACACAATGAATGGGTTCGTCGGCGGAGGTCTGCGCTTTGCGTGCTCTGTGTGAAACGGGCTTAAAAATCAATCTATTTATGGTCTCAAAAACTTTGACAAGTGTCACACACTCTGGCTCCATATGCATTTTGCAGCGGCAGTAGCTCAGTCCATAGGGACTTGGGTTGCCTGTTCAAGTCCCCGTCCGGACCAAATATGGAGTGTGGACTGGTGGCTGGAGAAGTGCCAGTTCACCTCCTGGGCACTGCTGAGATGCCCTTGAGCAAGGCACCGAACCCCCCAACCGCTCGGGGCGCCTCACCAAGGCAGCCCCCTCACTCTGACATCTCTCCACTTTGTGCATGTATAGGTCCCGTTTGTCCATGTGTGTGTCTTTCGGACCTGTGTGTTACTGACAAAAGAGTGAAAAAATTGAATTTCCCCTCAGGGGGATTAATAATAAAAAAATAACAAACATATGTATCTATGTAACATAAATGATCCTGAAGAAGGCCCAAAGGCCAAAACGTCATCAATAAAAGAAATGCATTTGGAGCCAGAGTTTCCATGCCCACTGCCAGTGATCAGCACCTCATTATAATTCTTGGTGTGCGCTACTTTTATATCTCAAAAACTTTGATGCCACAAATAACTAATTTAAGACTAAACTAGGATTTATACCCGGGTTCATTGTAAAACTGATTTACGGATCTCACTTTTCAGAAGCAGAAAAATAACTTTATTTCAGCCTGAATTCTTTCTGTATCTGAAACATGTTAGTCTGGATAAACTCGTGTCCTCTTATAGAATTGGTGATAAAAACTAAACTTTTAGTTGTCAGACAAAAGTTTAGACTGTTTACTTACAGCACAGCTACACTCACAGATAACCATACCTCCTACCTGCCTGTCAAATGGCATCAAACCATAAACCCTCTTGAGACAGTCCGGATCTGAGAGGAGTCATGCTGGGAACAGATGCGAGGACTGGTTGCTGGTGGCTGCTCGCTCTGCGTCCGTTCATCGGCTAACAAGCGGAGCTGCTGACAAGCTACCATTTCAACTAACAAACTCCAGAAATCCATTTAACACTTCCACCATCCACAGTCAGACACATACCGCCGCTTATATAATGCCAAATTACAGCTCACAACTCGCACCAACACCTGCTCCAGTGTGAGAGATCTGCAGGCTAGCAAAAAATCCTGACACTGACTATTAATTGGGTTTTACAGCCAGTCTTTTCTCATACTGCCCATACGGCATTAGAAACACAGCAATTATCGACTTTCTACTTGTTTTTTTCTTAACATTTTTCCAAGGCGTTTCAACAAATTATTTATCATTCTGTGATCTCCTCTTATTTTGAATATCCGATAGTCCACCAACAACAGAAATTAAAACTTACATTTCGGCATAATTATTATAAAGTAGGGGTGTAACGGTACACAAAAATCTCGGTTCGGTACGTACCTCGGTACACAAGTCATGGTTCGGTTTTTTTCGGTACAGTAATGAAAAAAATAGACAACTATTAAATATCTTTTACTTATTGGTAACCTTATTAAAACATACCACCACAGCAGTTAACTCTTTTTACACAATTTTTGAATGAAACAAATATATATAAAATCCTGCTTTTTCACATTGTTTGAATGAAAATAGAAATATAAAAGTGAAAAATAAAATCCTGCTGTTTTTTTAACACATTTTTTGAATGAAAAATATAAATATACATTTCTGCTTTAACAGTTTTACTCAATTAAAATAAAAAGTATAGTGCAGCTGGTCAGCTTTAAAGCCTGCTCAGATTCAGTTTTACTAGGAACTTACTTAGCTTTCCCACTTTGTTAAAGTGCAGTAAACAAAACATGCTTATATCTAAAGTGCAGCTTAAACAATTTTACTCAACTCCAATGGCGTTGGTTATTTCTTTAGCGCGATGGTCAGGGAAACGCTCTTTCTTTTTAAACGACGACGATATCGTAGTTTGCACCAGATTGCTTTTTCTAGTCGTGCCGGTTAACGTTCAAACTCGGGTGGTGTCGCTTTAGATGCGTTAGCATGTTAGACGTGTTTCCAAGTACATACCCGACCGCTGTTCTGCAGTGTCGGCACACTGCTTTTGTCTTGTCCACTTGTTTATTTCCATCTTCGTATTTTACCCTGAAACCAAAGTGTTCCCAAACGGAGGACTTAAGGTTTGCGGGTGGGTCTTCAGGTTCGTCAGGCTCACTTGCCATGTTGTCAAAATGTGAGAATGCGCTGCACAAAGTGAAAGCGGAGATTTACAGGACTCGGTCTGTCACTCAATTATGTCCGTCGGGGAACTAGATATTTAAATGGTTCGGCTCGCAAAAACGGAATTAAAATAAAACAAAATAAAATAAAATAATATCCTGCGCCCAATAATTCGGTACAGGGTCGTGCCGAACCGAAAGTTGCGTACCAAACGGTTCGAAATACATGTACCGTTACGGCCCTATTATAAAGATCTATTTTTAATCGCTGGATGGATTTACCCTTATCTTGGTTGGGCAGAGCGAGCCTGATAAAGATGAATATACTACCGAGGCTTCTTTATCCAATGTAAATGCTCCCTCTCCAGATTACAAAAAACGCAATTCAGGACATAGAAAAGTCAATTTCCAGATATTTATGGCATGGGAGGAAAGCCAGAGTGAAAATTAAAACACTGCAACTTCATATAAACAGAGTGGGGATTGCCCTACCAAGTCTTCTTTATTATAACTGGGCTTGCCATGCTCAAACAATTTATAATTGGATACATAACTTTATAGAAACCAAAAAACCCCATATTGACTCCTGGTGTTGCCACCCCCATTCCTTATTAAGCTATCTCTCAGGTAATGTCCAGCTCCCATCAAATATTTAAAAAAAAGTAATTGTAAGCAATACATTAAAAACATGGTATGATATCTCTAAAATGACTGGTCATCAAAACTTTTCATCATCCCTTCAACCAATAATTAACAGTAATTTCTTTTTACCTGGACAAGGGAAAGGGGTTTTTGAAGAGTGGTTTACAAAAGGTATTAAAACAATCGGAGACCTGTTTGAAGCAGAAACAATTACGTCTTTTCAGCAACTTCAGATTAAATATGGAATATCCTTCATATTCTTTTTTGCATATTTACAGATCAGACATTTTATATTCTCTGCTTGCAAGTTTCCTGATGATAAGTACGTTAGGAGCACTCTTGATGACCTACAAAAAAGTTTATTTCCATTTTTTATCAGAAGCTACAGTCCTTGGACAAATATAACATTGATAAAATTATTAATACATGGGAGAAGGACCTAGGAATCCAATCTAGCCAGGAAGAGTGGTCTAAGATATTTTCATTGTCAAGTAAAATATTCTTATGTAATCAGTTAAATGAGAGCCAATACTGAATATTTCACAGGCTACAACGTACACCCCAGTTTCTCAATAAATGCAACTCCAATATATCTCCCATGTGTAAAAAATGTAAGAAAGAGTTGGGAACTTATTTTTACGTAATATGGAAATGCCCTTTTATTGCACCTTTTTGGAAAAATATTAAAAAAGAGCTTTGTACAATCTTGGGCATGGACATTAAAAGGGAACCTGCATTGTTTCTGTTGGGATTCTCTCTAGAAGGTCTTGATCTTAACCCCTCTCAGTACACTCTTAACAAAACTCCTGTTACTAGCTAAACGATGTATTTTGTTTCAATGGATTAAAGACAAACCCCCAACAGTAACGAAGTGGTACAGAGAAATTTATAAGGTCTTACCAATGGAAAGCCTCTCTGCTACCTTAGGGGGGAACAAAACATTTTTTTTTTTAAATTTGGTAACCAATTTTAGAGCATCTGCCATATAATATTTCAGAGTTAGAGGGGTGGATTAACTTTCAGAATTAATTCCAACTGATACTTATTCACTTTGTTTGTTTGTTTGTTTGTTTTTCTTTCTTTTGTCCTGTTTTGTTTTTCTGTTTTCTTTTGCATTCTGAAAATTAAAATCAATAAAATATTAAAAAAAAATAATAAAAAAAAAAGATCTATTTTTAGCTTGTCAACATCTTGTCTTCGTCATGGAAAAAAAGGTTGACGAATAATTTTTGCCAGTTTTCGTAAAAACAAATAAACACTGGTGTTCAGATGCATAAAGTCTGAACATCTACAGTTCCAAGAAAGCTGAGAAATTTTGCTGATGAAGGCCATGTCATATGGTCAAAAGCTCCAGAACAAGCTCATTAGTGGCTCTTGGGATTTTTTTTTTTTTAACTTAAATTCAGCAAATTGTCTCCACAGCAGGTTGGCTTCTCGAAAGCATTATTTAGTTTTTTAAATTATAAGTATTCAATTAAATTTTAATTCAGTTTTCTGTATATATCGGAGCTTCTCAGTTAACTTAGGGGAATTCAACTCAGCTACGGCTCCTCTCACCTCCGGTGTCCCCCAAGGCTCCATTTTGGGCCCCATCCTCTTCTTGCTCTACATGCTGCCATTAGGGTTGATTTTTAAGAAACACAACATACCTTTTCACTGTTTTGCAGATGATGTACAGATCTATCTGCCCCTTAAATCCATTAGCAAGGATTCTGTACAGCCACTGCTAGAATGTTTAAAAGATGTCAAATCCTGGATGGACAGTAACTTTTTAAATCTCAATGAGGATAAAACAGAGATCATTATGTTTGGATGTGACCCCTCCGATTACTCTGCTGATTTTCTGGGCCCCTTCACTCCTAACATCCGTTCCTCTGTTAAAAATCTCGGTGTGACCTTTGACAGTGCTTTTAAATTCGATAAACAAGTTAGATCAGTAATACAAACCAGCTTTTATCAACTCAGGCTTTTAGCTAAAGTAAAGGGCTATCTCTCCCCCCAGAATCTAGAGAGGGTAATCCATGCTTTTATAACCTCACGTCTGGACTACTGTAACTCGCTTTATGTCGGTATTGACCAGTCACTGCTACACCGTCTACAGCTTGTCCAGAACGCAGCAGCCCGCCTCCTCACTGGAAAGCGTAAACACGATCACATCACACCAATCTTGGCCTCGCTCCACTGGCTTCCAGTGCGTTTTAGAATTGATTTTAAGATTTTATTGATTGTTTTTAAAGCCCTAAATGGGCTGGCACCCCCTTATTTAACCGAACTCCTGCACTTTCATGCTCCCTCCAGAGCCTTGAGATCAGCCAGTCAGCTATTACTGGCTACTCCTAGGACTAGGCTGAAGACCAGAGGCGACAGAGCCTTTGGGGCGGCTGCCCCTAGGCTCTGGAATAGCCTGCCCCTGCACATTAGGTCTGCCCAGACCCTAGAGGTTTTTAAGTCTTTTCTTAAAACCCACTTCTTCTCTCAGGCTTTTAACTCAGGTTGAGCTGGACACCCAAACATTTTAGCTTATTTTGATCTTATTTTATAACTCTTGTATTTTATTTTATTGTATTGTATTTTATGTATCTTATGGTTATTATTGTGGTGTACTATTAGGTACCTCATTGTATTTGCTTGTTTATTTCTATTGACCTGTTCAGCACTTTGGTCAACCTTGGTTGTTTTAAATGTGCTTTATAAATAAAGTTTGAGTTGAGTTGAGTATATAGCTCGATATCATAATCACAATTTGCCTCAGAGGGCTATACAATATATTTCACCCTCTGTCCTTCGACCCTCACAGCAGATAAGGGGAAAAAAGCTCAAACAAACAAAAACCATTGACGTGGGAGGTTTATAGGTGATTTTGAAAAAATGTTGCTATCTTAAGTGCGTGCTTAACTGCTAAAGTCATGTTTTGAGACTGACAGGTCTCATATAGCACCCTTAGCGAGTTTGATTGTTATCAGGCCATTTAATGGCCAGAATGGTGATAAGCATCATAGATATGGCTTAGTAGGGGCCCACCACCTCTACTATTATGTTCAGAATACCAATATCAGCCTTATGATGGGAGCAAAGGAGGAAGTCAGGTGACATAATGTAAAGAGCAAGAAAGTCCACTAAAGGTCGAAGGTGAGGGAGGAGTGGTGGACGGGTCAAACAAACATAGGACTTTCACCCAGGAGGCCTGGTTTTGAGTCCTATGTGAAACCAATATTCACGATCCACTGAGATCTTTGTCTTAACATTTCCACATACTTTTGTTGCCTAAACCTAAGGAAAGTAAATGTGAAACCTAATGAACTGGTAACACAGGGTAACATGGGCTCATAACGGCCTTTGAACCTAATAGTAAGAATGGCTGGCCCCTTCTTTGGGTGGTGTCAGCATTCAGCCTCATGAAAGCAAAAACAAGTCTTTATATTTGACCTGGCAAAATCTTGTAACAATAAAAAGAGTGTCAGGGTAGGCCTTTGCATTGCCTTGCATTGCCGATGCATGCAAAGGACTTAGTCTGAGTTTTGTCAACACTATTAACACAACTTTAAAGGAAAGGGTTGTCATTTTGATAAGAAGACTTGCGACTTAATTTGCACTTAAAACAGCTCTGTAGCTGACAAACGTGAGGCTCAGCATAAACCCAAGGGCTTCAAAATATCTCCTCAGAAACCTAATAGTAAGGTCACAAACTTTATATCCATTTTTCTTCTTTGTGATCCAGCAAAAACTTGATGCATTTCAGCCCCAATGGCATTACCACAACATCCTCAGACCCAGTGATGCTACTTATTTACCACTAATACCATATGTCATCTCGTGTTTAATCTGTTGTTCCCCTACATTTACATACTGTCACACTAAATCTCTGTCAACCTAAGCCCTATCTGCTCCCAGTGTCGATTAACTGATTAACATCAGTTGGACACTTTGGGTGGATGGGAGGCAGCTGGGCTTTGACTTGATCAAAGAGGGAAAGGTGTTTTGACTCATCAGCCGTGATGAGGAGAAGCTGTAGGTGCAAACACCCTGCACCGAGCTCATCCCCGGTCTAAGAGGCTGGGAGAGAGGCCAGGGGAAATGGCAGCTTCGCAGGGCACCAGCTGGTCACACACACAAGTAGGGGGTGTGATTTCACCTGGACACTTAGCACAGGCATTTCATCAGCCAAGGCTGGCACACTCTGGTGTCCCTCTCATTAGGAAGGTGTAGCTCCTCTGTTCTGCCAGGAGTGAACTGAGTGTCTGGAGAGACCGAAGTAAATGTATGTAGGAGTTCTGTATTAAATTTGATAAATTAAAGTCATTTCTGTGGTACTTAAATAATAAAGGCTGTGTTAAAAAAAATTCTGAAATTTTGTAATTACACATTTTATGTATATTAGTGCACTTTTGGCTAACAAAATAGCAATATATTTTTATGTAGTAAAGTACCACAAGAGCGCAAAACACACATGCACTTTAACCTTAATCCTTCTGGTACAAAACCACACTGTGAGCTCCCCAGTGCTATTATAGCCAGACCATTTTTTGCCAGATTTTTGCCTGCCAGGACAGACACTGATCAAACCACCATCTGGCCAGCTTCTCTAACCAGTGAGCCACCAGCACAGTTGGGAGTTCGAATGTGTTCAAATGCACTATATGCTCTCTTTTTCTATGTTCCTTTATGCTGTAATGTGATTGTGATGTTCTTCTCTGTTGGATTGTGATTGTGAATATCCTCTCTGTGCTCCCTCCATGCTTTGATGCACAGTGGAAGTCACTCCAGCCAAATGAAGCCACTCCTAGTAAATCAACTTTAAAAAATGTATTTTGTTTGAACGCTAGGAATTCTTCTCTGCTGTGCTGCACATGTGGTTTTTATACATCTCACGACCTCTTAACACCGCATTCCGTGGTACCACGGAAACAATGGCAATGTAAAGTCAATTAGGATCCTTTGTCTTGGTGGACACACGGATTCCCTGATTCAACAACGACACGGAAGTGTCCTTGACAACTCAACAATATGACAGGTTCATGTCAAGGCCATAAAATAAATTAAATGTATTTTGCCAGCTTTTGATAGCGTAGGGGGCGGCACGGTGGTGTGGTGGTTAGCACTGTCGCCTCACAGCAAGAGGGCTGCCGGTTCGATCCCGGGTGCGGGAGCCCTTCTGTGCGGAGTTTGCATGTTCTCCCCGTGCACTCTTTCCGGGCACTCCGGCTTCCTCCCACAGTCCAAAGACATGCAGATTGGGGATAGGTTAATTGATAACTCTAAATTGTCCGTAGGTGTGAATGTGAGCGTGAGTGGTTGTCTGTCTCTATGTGTCAGCCCTGCGATAGTCTGGCGACCTGTCCAGGGTGTACCCCGCCTCTCGCCTGATGTCAGCTGGGATAGGCTCCAGCCCCCCGCGACCCTCAAGAGGATGAAGCGGTTAGAAGATGAATGAATGAATGATAGCGTAGGGCTTTAAGAGCATTGCGCGTTCGACTACTGTTTTGTAGCTACTGTCTGCCGTCTGTGGGCTTCATTCCATTTCAAATTGCCATAACCGAATCCAAACGCCACTAATAAATAAACAAATAAGAAAAAAAAAATAAGGCTGAGCACGGAAGAACCAGAGAGGAAACACCATGACATGGAGGGAGGCGGCCGGCCCCGGCAACCCGGCCACCCTCCACTCCGCCAGGGGAGAGGAGGGTGGGGCACGATCCACTACTGTTTTGTAGCTACTGTCTGCCGTCTGTGGGCTTCACTCCTTTTCAAATTGCTGTCCGTCTGCCGTAACCGAATCCAAACGCCACTAATAAATAAACAAATAAGAAAAAAAAATAAGGCTGAGCACGGAAGAACCAGAGAGGAAACACCATCACATGGAGGGAGGCCACCCTCCACTCCACCAGGGGGGAGCAGACCCCAAACCAGCGCCACAGAACCAGCGGCTGCCCCCCGGTACAGACGGCTCCCACTGAGGAAACACTGGAGTTAAGAACTAAACTATGATAACATAAAATAAATTTGTTATTAAATAAATTAAAACATATAGCCTACAGTAGATAAAAGTAGAACATGCTAAAAGTAAATACAATAATAGGCTAAATAGTATCTAAGCAATAACAAAGTGTTTAAACAATAATAAATAGTATCTAAGTTATCTATTAGGCTACCATCCCACTCTGTAAATAGATTTGAAAGTTTCAATATAATTTTAAAATTATTTTTGCTCATTTCATTATTGTTATTATTGGTTTACTTTTTAGTAGTATTGTATTATCTGAGGATGACTCATTTTAGTAACTATCTACAGTAAAAAAGAAAAAAAGAAACAAACAAAAATCATTTTATACACGGGGCCTTCAAAGTGCTCTCTGAAACTACACCTGGCATGGCTTGTGTCCAAACAATGAAAAAAAAAATCAAAACTTTGTCGTAGAGCTAAACCAAATACATCATTGGAAAGGTCTCAACCTGGAGAGTAACATAATCAAATCAAATCAAATCAACTTTATTTATATGGCAGTATGAAGATTCTGCATGGCTCCTGCTTTCAGCCATTGGCCATTTAACCTTGACCTCAGTGCATGTTTGAAGGCGTATAACTTAGCAACTAAGGGGGGTACAGACATATGACCAACTGTCAAAGAGAGCTCTTGACCTCAACTATCATGTGAGTGTAGTCAACAACTGGGGGTGCAGACAGATATGGGTAAAATATGGATAAAATTAATTTTCACCCATTTAGAAATTAGATATTTAAAATCTGATTACAGAAGTATGTTTACCATCCCCTTAAAGTCCACAGTGTACTCTCAATTCAGTATTTACAACTTCCAAATCTAGGAAAAACACTTTTATTTTTTAAAAACTACAATTCCCTAGGACCGCGCCATGCAGCTTGATACATATCAGCAACATAGTTGTAGTTCTTCTGATTTGCAAAGTAGGGTTCTAAAAAGGGTTGTAAAAAGATAGATCTACTGAATATATCTAATATCTAGTAAAGGTGAACTAATAATGACACTGCACCTAGATGAACTATGTTAAGAAAAAGTAACGATGTCGGCTAATTTTCGATGTTTTAGCTAATACGCTAGAAATGGCGCTGTGGGGACGGTAGGTTTTTGCGGCTTTTAAAATGGGGTCGTAAAATGATATATCTACTGAATATATCTAATATCTAGTAAAGCCGAACTAGTAATGATACTGCACCTAGATAAACTATGTTTAAAAAAAGCATGGATGTTGGCTAATTTCAGATATTTTAGATAGTACTCTAGAAACGGCGTTTTTGGGACGGTAGTTTTTTTGCGGCTTGTTGTAAAATAGAGTCGTAAAAAGATACATCTACTGAATATATCAAATGTCTAGTAAAGCCGAACTAGTAATGACACTGCACCTAGATGAAATATGTTAAGAAAAAGTAAGGATAATGGTTAATTTCAGATATTTTAGCAAGTTCTCTAGAAACTGCGTTTATGGGAGTTGTCAAATAGTGTCTTAAAAAAGTAAATCTACTGAATATATCAAATATCTAGTACAGCCGAACTATCATCTTATTATTATTATTGGTGGTAAATTATAACAGAGGAATATATTTGCAGTTTTAATATCAAGAACACTTGTTACACGTGTTTTTGTGTGTATACAGGACGTTGTTGAATCAGGGAATCCGTGTGGACACCACAACAATGGATCCTAATTGACTTTACATTGGCATTGTTTCCCTGGTACCGGCACGTATTTTCAACCCATTACGTGCTGCCACCACGGAACGCGGTGTTAAGAGGTCGTGGTCATTTCACGTATCTTGTGAGATCAGGTTGTCTCACATATATGATTCATAATGCAACAGTTTGCTTTTTATTGTTAGTAAATTATGAGAAAACTGGATATTTTCACTCAAAGTGTTTTATGAAACTATAATGGATACTATGTGATGAAGAAAACTGGTACTTCAGGTCAGTCTTCACTTTGATGAATAAGGGTGCTTTGACACCTGCTCTGTTTGGTTCCTTTCAATCAAACTCAAGTTTGTTTGCCCCCTAAGTGCAGTTCGTTTGGGCAGTTGTGAACACAGCAACAGCACTCAGGTGCACACCAAAACAACCGCACCGAGACCTAAATTTGTGGTGAGAACGTGTTCTGACCACATTATGCATTGTGTGGGTTAAACAAGCATGAGCATGTTACAGTTTACAGCGCCTCCTCCTGTACTGTCTTAATATGCACATTTGGTGCATTCAATGCATCAAAACATTGTTTTCTAGTTGGAGCCGTGCCTCGTTTTCAAACTGTATGGTTTGCCTAAAGTGAACAATGCAAGCAATATAGTCCACAATGACCAGTGCCAAAATCAACCTGCTTAGTTGTCCCTCCATTGTGACATTAGAAAGTCGATCTCACACCAAAACATGTGCACAGGAACATATTTTCATTGACAGGTGCTGCACAGTATAAAAGTGCATGCATGATTTTATATGTGCACGTGCTTAAAGGAGCTACAGGAAAACCAACCCAGTTTCACTCTCAACCTGTTTAAATACCAACACTTGGTCAGTGACCCTCAGCATCAGACCAATGCACGAAGGCACCTTGAGCAGTGATATGAAATGCACTGGGTGGGGGCATTTCCTCTTTCCTGAAGCCACTCACGTCCCCTGGGTAGATCATATGTTTGCTCGTCGTCTGATCCATCATAAGCTGCCATAAAACTCCATCCCGATGGTTATCACCGCACAGTGGAAATCCCTCGCATCCAAGATATTTTATGGATCTAAAAAACATCTCTAAAATAACTGTCATTGCAACTTTGTGGTCTGTCTCAGGTTGTTCAGCCTGTCCATGCTATTGATTAGCTCTGGCTACTGTAAATCTCTACCAAACCTTAGCTGTCCGATAAGCTGACTCTAACCCTTGCACTTTCATTTAACATGATGACACTGTCACATCAGGTCAGAGTAATTAATTAAAGCTGCATACCTTCAAACTTAAATTAGTAGCCCAGGCTATTCTCTGCTTAAATCACTGAAATCAATCGCCTATATTTGGGACAGGCCTTTAACTCCTTCCATACAAAACTGTTGCTTAGCAAAGGCGAGAAACAAAATCAAATTTATTCAAACCAGTATGAATATAACGTTAAAATTTAGGCCTCAGATAATATATCAATTATAAATCATTCATTTGATCTAGAGAGAGTTACGACACTCAAGGATTATGGCACCCGGCATACCGACACAACACCACTTTATCCTGTTAAAACAATTCTCACAACTTGGAATAATTTTCATGAAAAACCCTTTTGAGTCTTTTGATCTGGGAATCCTTACGGACTAAAGGAATATGAGTAAGTTACAGGGTAATCGAGGAATGGACACATAATTTGAGGTAACCAACAACCTGCTTTTATACATGTGAAAATCTCCTATAATAATATTGTGTTGTAACATCCCTTGTCAATAGGTGGTGCTGCAGCACCCTCAGCACCCACCTTACTGCGCTCTATCAAAAATGTAAGAGATCACACTTTGTCTCTTATAATGTTCAACAGCCTTCCATAACCTGTCATAAAGGCATATCTCACGTCAGTGTTTCCAATTTATCAGCCAGAACATGTTTTCATACATGTGATATCAGGTGGAAAGTACATTCTCAAGGTCCCTTTTTTCAAACTACCTAATAACCTGCATCTGAATGCCCAAGATACAGTGAACATGTAGTGACCATGAAACAGCTCCTGCCACAGCCAAGTGTCCAAGTGAACCCACCTGCCAATCAAAGCAGAGGCGATGTCTAACAAGCCTTACAAAAACTAACGACCTTAACGAGCACCTAACCTCTCTCTAGATTCTATTTTTTTCCACACACAGAATTTCAAAAGAAACATGATGTGAATGGAATAAAAACTAAATTAATGATGGCAGAAGTTCACTTAACTGCTTTGGTTTCAGGGTCTTGGTATGTGCATGCTGTCTCAATGTCACACTGTCATGGCATAGTGGAAGTAAAATGAAGCCATTGTAAATGTCATTAATAACACCTGTGCCTTCCCTACTATGAGAGTCAAAATGCCTGCTGTGAAAAGGGCCTGTTGTCCATTAAATTTTCACCATTCAGTCATATCATGACATGTTCTTGATTATAAGTATCCACTCATATACTGCCCTTACACCAAATGACTTTCCAAGTAAATTCCTTGTCAAGGACAAAATTCCAGTGTCGGAATAAAATCATGAGCTTTACCTCAGCTGGTGTGCATTCCCGGGATGTTGATCCTTTAGTTTGCGGTGGGCATAAAACTCAGTCTGAACTGTCTTAAGACATGTTTAATTTAATCATACATTTTTAGCCTTGGCTCGTGCAAACACTTAAGTTCAATGATGTGAACATTGTCAACAACCAATAGCTGCACTCCCTCCAGCACCAAACAAGAGGTCTGTACTACAAAGCCAGTTCAACTTACCCAGGATATCTTTTTGTTATCTGGTCAACTAACCCTAGCATTGTCCATCTGGATAACCGGTACTACAAAGCTGGTTATCAACTTGTTCAGTCAACTCTGGTTTTTCCTATCCAGCCACGAGCGTGTTCATGTGAAAGAGGCAGGGGTGTGAATTATGAGGGACATCATCAGAACCATGAATGAAGTAGGCTGCTTCATATCATATAAAACGGTACTGAAAGTGTCTGTGACTACAAGCCAGTAAAATGTCAGTGGCGTGGGATGTAAACGATGTAAACACCGACGCCCGAGTCTTCGATATCACTAGGTTGTATGTGACATCAGTAAAAGAGTTCAAATTAATGACTGTTTGTGCTACCAAAGTAAAGGGTGGTAAAGTAGTTAATGACTAATGAAGTCTATCTGACTGAAATGATGCATTTATAATAACGGGAGCCAATTAACAGTGTGTGAATTATTCTTCTAATAAAGTGTTATCTTTTTTCCCAGTTCTCATGACAGAGGTGCCACATGTTATTTTGAGTTGCGGTTATGAAAACAGAGTGTAAAATAGCAACACTATAACTGCGGACTAAAATAAGCTTTTCATAAATTAAAACGGTGCTAAAAACACTTGTTTAGTGTGTAAACGAGCTCTCCGTTTGTTAGAAGCTGTGTTTTGAAACCCATGGAAATAGAGCTCTGAAACAATGAAATGACCTACTATTACTACTGACCTCTAACAATATATAGGTAGCTCTTTTTTTTTTTTCTTTTTTTTTTTTTTTTACCTGAGACTCCAGACTTTCACCTACGGATACTTTTTTCTTCAGTGATCTGATTGGTCAGAGGTCGGGCTATTGACAGGCTGTGATGCGATACTCTAAACATAACATGCTTCGGAGTAGATTATCTCTCCAACATAAGCTACCACAATGATTTATCCCGGTAAAAAGAGAACCAGCTTCGTAGTACTGAAAACCCAAAATGAATCCTGAAGTTCCCTTGCTAACTCCAAATCCTGCTTTGTAGTACAGGCCTCAGGTAGACAGTAAACATGGAGGGGATTCTGGGGAGGTGCAAGAATGTGAACAAGTCTCTGTTCTCTTGTACAGTGGAAAAGGAAGAGATTGTGGCGGAGTTGTGGAGTGAGCAAGGGTCAGTGTTAAATTCGGCATGTATCTGATCCAACAACTTAAGAAAATCTTAAGTTTGAAATGGTTCGCCTGTCATTCCCACGGTCTCTCCCACTAAAATAGTGCAGCTAAATGTAAAGTTTGAACACAAATACAGTTTATCTTTATGGATTATATTTATGCTGAATTGACAAGATTACTGTCGTCATAGGACACCTTTTTATCCTGTGTTTCTAGTGGTGTGTTATTTTGCAGACATGTAAAGAACTGCTTATATGTCATATGTCTTAAAGGGAGTTTGGTGTAATATTTTCCACTGAGAGCAGGATGGGAAATAATCTCAAAAGAAATCTAGTTGTAGTCTTGCAAATAGCGACCTTGCAAGATCCCAGGTTTTTGCATAATCTTATTATGTGTGACTAAAAACTCACATTGTCCTTAGATGTGAGAAGGTGTCAGTCTTGGCCTGGTAGTGTATGGTAGGCATTACCTGTGCTCAGAGCCAATCCTAATGTCAGTGCTGCAGTACCGGACCACCCACTCATCCATTCATTATCCACAGCTTATCTAGGTCCAACTCACGCTAATGTAGGGTGCTAATGTAGAGAGTTTTCATTAAAAAAAAAAAAAGGCGAATGTTGTCATGAAATTAACAATCTCATCTGACCTCAGTAGGTTGATAGAAAAATGTTCAGTCCTTATCTAACCATCACTTCTACACCCTCTTAATAAAAGTATTCACTGAAAGGTAAGTATGCATTGTGATAAGTATCAAAACTGTGCTGGAAATATTTCAGCTCTTAGAAATATAAAGATTTATGAAAAATATTTCTTTAAAACAAACTAGATTGAAAAATGACAGTTCATCAAACTTGTCAGGGTTACATCTCCTCAGGTCAGTCAAGAACTCAATTCATTTAGATTCAAAAAGTAAAAGCTGAATTGATGTTAAACATGTAGATATTGTCGCAGGGTGAGTGAGAGGCAGCAATGGAATGGATCCAAATGCAGACAACTAGGCAGACTGGAGCAGTTCAGTGAAGAGTAATAGTATAGGGTGTAATAGTTAATAGTAAAGGATGATACATGATGATGCTTAGAGGCAAAGGAAACAAGTCCAAACAGAAGTAACAGAGAATCCTCAGGTTAACAGGAATGGGGCAGGAAAAAGCTGCAGACAGGTTCAGGTGAAAAACACATGCAGCCTTGATGATCTGAGGAAAAAAAAACTGGTATGTGACAGGGTGATAGGAGAAGGAGACTAATGTGTTTGTGTCTGTGTTCACACTACGTTATACAAAGCAACAGCTTGGCCAGCTACTTAATTGCCGAGCAGCTGTTGAAATGTTGCTCAAGTGCTTGTTGACGTAGATATGGCATCCCGAGCTTGTGTGTGTCCACTACTGACAACAAAGCACCTTGACTGAACGTCGCAGCTCCTTTGCATCCCTGTGTGCACCACAGTGCACAGAAAGCTAACACAGCATTGGCTAAGTTCGCTAAGAAACACAGTAGCTAGCACAGTGAGAAACATAAACATATGATTGGTTGACACTTCATTGCATCATTAAAGTATCATTAGTTTCTGGCTTCATGTCAATTACTTACACTGAAAATGTCTTGTGCAGTGGTGTGTCTGTGACACTCTGCAGTAGGGATCGACCAGTTATCGGCATCGGCCGTTTTTTTCACCGATAACCGATAAAATATGTTTATTTTAAAACACGCTCCTCTGGCTCTGATACAGCCGTCTGTATGCCTGCAGTCCCCACTCTTGGCTGTGTAACAATGTCCTGCCTACAGCCCCCACTGATTGGTTACACGGATTGGTTACAAGGCACGAGTGATAGCCAGTCAACACTGAAGCTTCTACATCAGTGTTGCCAACTTAGCGACTTTGTCGCTATATTTAGCGACTTTTCAGACCCCTCTAGCGACTCTTTTTCAAAAAAGCGACTAGCAACAAATCTGGCGACTTTTTCTGATGTTATTGAAGACTTCTGCCGTGGGCTCCTCTCTCGCCCCAAAGCACTCACAGACGGCCCAGTCCTCCCTCCCAGCTGCAGTCAGAGCAGGAGATGTTAAACCCTCGGCGTCCAGACTGCAAGTGAATCGCGCATGCGCAGAACCACCGCTGGCTGATCCCGATCTGGTTTACAGTCAGGGCGGGATGTAAATGTAAAATTTTCTTTGTCTAATATAAAACACTGAAAGAAGGTTCATTTGGAGTTCTAAACATATTCAGGGTGTTTTTTTACTCAGTTTTTGTCTCTCCCACGACGTTATTCCTCTCTCCTACAGCGGCCATTACAATTATATGCATATGGACAATTATGCAAATTAGGTGGACGTTAGCGACTTCTAGCAACTTTTAGGACAGCTAGTAGCTACCTTACTTACTGAGGAGTTGGCAACAGTGTTCTACATGCAGCGCCACAGACTTGGAGGAGAAGCAGACTGCTCTGTGAAAAAAGACCAAAAAAAAAGATTTAGGCTAATTGTCATCAAGTGAACATGACCTGGAGCTCCTTTACTTAATAAAAAGTAGACAGAAGTTAACTCAAAATATAGCTGGCATGAGTGTGTAATGGTTTTTGGGTCCGTGTAGCTCTTTGGAGTTAGAGGACAGGCAGAAACTCACTTTCACACACGTGTGGGATTTCACAAATGCTCGTGGTTTATTTTTATGTCCATTTAAAACACTTAGCCTCAACCTTACCAAGCCCGGTTGTACGGCTACTACAATTCCACACATGAACACAATAGTTGCCACACGTACTTACAACCCTTACTGTTGTGTTGAGAGACATAAAGGAAAGCGGGAGCACATAGGTGTAGTCCGACCAGCGTTTGGGTGCGCTCTCAACAGACAGAAATCTTAACAAGCGCTGCTTGATGACGTTGCTGTTAAGCGACACAGTATACATCATGTTAAAGGCACATTTCATATATTCGACTGTTACAAGTGCCACAAATGTGGAAAAACAATCAGTTTCATACTGTTTCATTGGAATAATTCTCAGAACAAATATATGCTTAATTGCATTTGAATGTAGTGTTTTGTCAGTGTTTTTTTTTTTTTAAACTGTGTCAACTATGATTTTTACAGCAGACATATATTGGTTGTAAATATCGGCTATCGGCATCTCTGTTTCATAATAATCGGTATCGGCATCGGCTCTGAAAAAACCATATCGGTCGAGCCCTACTCTGCAGTTACACCTCCAAAACACTACTTGGCGGTGGGATTTCTGTGAAGTGCTGTAAAGTTTAGTTGATTCAAAAAACACCCAAAATACACATTAAACATGGCTTAATAGCAACAATTTCAAACACAAGTACACAAATTGGCTTTATTATAACTCGCAGCATTCACAGATAAAGCACTTGCCTTTTGCTGGACAAAATTCCCCCACAAATACAACATGCTAATGTTATTAGCACAAGCTCAAGGCATTTTACATTGTATAAATTAGCATAGCAGCTAGCAGACATTTCCTTTACTCATATGAAGCCAGGGAAACAGCAACATTTAACAAAGGTAACATTACAAAATTCTGCTCCATTACAGCTCACGAGGTTCACTGACAAAACAATTGTCTCATACTAAACACTTTTTCCAAACAAATACAACATGTTAATGTTATTAGCACAAGCCTATGGCTTTTTACTTTGTATAAATTAGTCTAGCAACTACCAGAGATTTCCTTTACCCGTATGAAGCCAGGATAAATCACACACAATATTTAAAATGCTATTTTGTCGGGGCTTTATCGTCTTCACAATTTTCCAAAAACAGTTTTAATGTGTTTGCAATTTATTGTTTCTTACCTGTCAAATAAAAGTAAATAAAAGCTGTGTTTCAACTGAGGGCAATGGTTTCAGCTTACAAAATTAGACAGGAGGTCTGCCTCGCTGCGATGTGTTCTGGGGAGACGCACGTCAGGCTACAGCATAGGCTCTGCCTATAGGCTCTAACGCAGAAATATAAATCCCACTTCAGAGTGAACATGGCACAATGGTACAGTCACATATGCAAATGCAGACAAGTGACTGTCGCCTGCTGAGGTGATATTCATGCTGAATGTGGGCAGTGCCTGAGTAACTGATATGGACAGATTGCTAGCTAATGTTAGCCAGCTTGCTAATGAACACTGCAAAATTTGATGTTACTGGTACATTTCCTTACATTCCATGCTTGTCTGTGGAGAAATATGTATTTTTCAAGGCCAATATCATACATTATCAGCTGGTTAAACACAGCAACAGTCAATTTCTCCTCCACACATACTTTATTGCTATTGTGAGGCTGCGACTTCACTGTTTTAAGTTGAACAAAGTTAAATTACACACGATTCAAAGATGCGAATTTGCTTTGCCACCGTCTGCGAATATTTTATTTGCCCCTCTGCTCCCACTGAATGGAGGTGAACGGGAGGCAAATATTTGTCTGTGTTAATTTTGCTCATGTGTGACCATGCCCTAAGGTGAGGATGTGGTTGTCAGGTGATCACTGACAGGAAAATCTAAAGGCTTCCAGTGGACAGGTGGCGAGGGCAGTGACTGCAAAGGTTCATAATAATGCAGGGGCCTGGGGATGTGGCTTAAAGGAGGGACAGAGAGGCAGAATGGGCTAAAAAAAAGAAAAAAGAAAAAAATGAGGCAGCTATCTGTAGATATCATGTCGTTCTGTGAAATGATTTGCTCGCAAGCAATCTGTCAGAGATGACTATAAATATGTTTTAGGTGCGGAAAAATATGTCTGATTTTCACATGGGGAGAGTTCCACAAAAGAAAGGACACATGTTCTTGTGGGTCCATGAGCACCTTGAGTCATTAAACAAGATTCAGAACAAAGCAGAAATCTAATCTACAGCTCCTGGGCCGTGCAGACCTCCACACAGACAGCCGAAAGGCACTGGGGATGGGTCTGAAAATTCATTCAGCCTTCTCTTTTTTTTCAGTGCAAGTTTGATTCTTTTTGCGCACCCGCATACATTAGGCTTCAACATCCATCTCCACTGGCACTACTTGTGTGGCACAGGGGAACACCAGCTGTGCCCCCCCATCTGCTGTCGAGATGGGCCCAAGCATTTAGACCCCCAAAAAACTAGGAGAAAAACAACAGCAGGCTAAGAGGCAGGGATTACAGCTTGTGTGTGTCTGGCTGTCGGTTTGAAGGTTGTGTGCAGGTCTTTGATATGTATACTTGTATGTGTGTGTGTGAGCATCTATTTCTTTCTTTCACTTTATTATGAGTTTGGACACAGTTGCCAGGGGCATCTTATAGCACGCAGTTCACACTCCATCTGTAGCCGTCGGTAGCGTGTAGCTGCAACACTCTTTGATCGCAGACATTTTAATGAAGAGCATACAAGCAGCCTTTAGGCCCTGCACAGTGTACATGTTTGTTCTGTATGTCACAACACTCAATTGTTATCTACACTAGTCTTGATATAGCATCGCAACAAATTAACCCAAAACTTACAAAGTCATCACCCATAGTACAAACTGAGTCTAAGTGATAATAACTTTTGACAAATGAGGGGCCTGTGATGGTTGGGAAGACTAAATGTTACGCCGCCAATTCTGGGGAATAACAATCATGCTTAAGCTGTCAGCGCTCAGCCTTTCAACTCCTAACTGAAGACAACAACAACAACGTACAAAAGAAGCTCTGGGTTTCACCACTGGCCATGAGAGATGTGCAAGGTGTTACTAAATCATGAATAATGCAAGGAAAATAATTTTAACTTGCTTCTCCCATTTTATAGAAGTATACTGTATTTACTTGGCACATAACAGTTCTCCCTTTGTTGTGCAAACCCAGCCATATTCTGTCTGATTGCATTTAAATCAACAGGGCATGTAAAATTTAAATTTCTTCAAAGAGACTCTGGGAAATATTTCAAAGGCTTTGAACTTTGACAGCTGACACGGAAGAATAACAGAAGGAAATGCATAACATTTATGACTATGTATGAGATCCATAGGCTTGCAAGAACACGAATTACAATACTGAGAGTTAGAGTTTATAAAAACGGCCAGCTTCACTAGAGTTGCTGTCATCATGATGCTGTTGTCATTTTGTCAAGAGCATTTTCTTTCTCAGCAGTAAAACACAGCTCTAATACAGCTCTCACAGGAAGGCGAACCAAAGTTGCATATATATGTGGAAATTGATTTTATGGCAACGTGTAATCATATAAAGTAAAAATAGTAGGCAACATTTCCATCAAGTGAGCATATCTAGTGTTTTTCACACTACGATACACAGTCCGAGCCGGCATGTTGATTGACAGGCTTATCTCTGGTGTATGTGTGCTTTGATTAAACAGATCATGCATTTTACATGTCCTACCTCACTATCTGTACATGGCTGCAGCCAAGCGAGCTCCGAGGCATATCCACGCGGCCCGAATATCAAAAGTCAAACATGCACATGCATCTATTTGATACATTATGAAGGGCATGGCAGATGAGATTTTTGAGAGCGCACTTGAACTCGATTTCATGGAAAAGCGGGGTCTAGATGTGGCCCGAGTGCGTTAGCATTCAGAGAGCTTTGTCCAGCTTGGCTTTAGATGATGGAACAGTGTAGATGAATATCAAACCTGACTAATCTCTTCCCCACTAAAAGCACACAGCTCCCATTATCGGTCTCAAGGAGATTAAACGAATACAACCTTCACTTGATATGTGTTTGTGTGTATGGCAGCACTCTGCTGTACAATGGCTTTTTACTCCAGTATGTTAATTAATCAGCACAAACAATACAATTTCCTGCATGCTTAATGAAAGCCTCCATACCTACAGCTTGTTTTTTTTAATATACCGGTATATATGCACAAAGAACTTAATTACGGTAGTCAACAATGGACTAAAACATTTCCATTAGGAGAAACATGCTGCAGCCTCGGAAACGATGTCAATTTCAAAACAATAGACACTCGCTGCCATTAAAAAAAACCTGCAGCAATAAATACATAAATAAATACATTAACGGCAAATACACATTTTGACAGGGTCAAAAAAAACACTGATCTTGAAACCTGTCAGCTATCGTCTGACTATGACGAAGCCTCTGGGGGCAAGGGCCAATATTTAGAGAGATTCGGTGTAGCGAGAGAATAACCAGGCCAAGACTTCCTCTAAAAAACTTGAGACAGGTCCAGACAACATTTCAGCTAATCTCTATAAACAGTTATCTGCATATGAATGCAGTAAAATGAGAAAAACAATAATAAAAAGCTAAATCGTCTTCAGCCAATGGCCGATGGCCTAGGAAATTGCATTTCAGTCAATGCATTTCGCCTCTTTTGCTCTCCATGAGGACTGTTTACCTACAGGCAACCTGCGCCCACTCAAACATCATTGGTCATAACTACTCAGACTACAAACGGAAACTGAACGGCTTGCGACACCAGTATCTTCTGCCTACAGATTCTCCATATTTATGTGCAGCTATCTGTTTATACAGTCAACTCAAAGAAAGTTCTCCAGGCCTCTAGGAGTAGCCACGTAAATATGTTGCTCTGCTTCTCCATGGATGACATTTTTCTTTCTGGAGGTTAACTTTACACTGGTTCGCTCTTGAAAAAGCGTATTGATTTTTTCCATTGGATTTTGGATTATCACAGAAAATAAGCTCTGTGGCAAACAAACGTTTATCATATCATTCTCGCACATTCTGTTCAGCAAGATAATCTTAACAAATTAGCACCACTTGTGATTTTTGAAGCATAAATGCAATCGCCAGAAGTAAAAAGCTGACATTAGGCTATGCCACTATAACGAGGCTGTAAAGCCGCGTTCGCCGTGATGACGTTCTGTAGTCTCATTTAGCCACTTGTTAGCAGGTGCCTTTTTAAGACACACACAAGCTTCAGAATTCACAAGTGGGGAATTAACTGACATATTTTATGTCACAGAACAAACATGAAAGTCTCCTAAACTTGTGTTAACCACGGACCTTATTCTAGGCATCTAACCAAAAACCCATTAAAAAACCCATTGACATCAAGACGAGGGAACCAGGAGTGCTAAAATGCTACCTCATTTCCATGTTATAGGACTCAGTCCTGGAGCAGTCTATAGTTCCCTTTTTATTTTGCCTCTACAGTTAAAAACTAACAAACAAAAACATTATCTCATTTGGTCTCTCTCTTTCGGGTCACAAAATCAAGCTGGTCCTCTTAGCGCTCCCCGTAAAAGCCTGGTGAACGTCCATTGTGTTTTTAAATTTGCAGTATTTCCCGTTACTGTATTTGTTTTTGATTTTCATATATGTTTTTGAATCAGCGTCTTTTCTGAAGCTGCAGCACGTTTTGGGCCATTGTTGCACATGTGCCCTTGTCAGCCACTGTACTTGTAATGGATTACTTGACATTTTGTGTAATCCAAGTCAAAGTATTATCCAGAGTCCATCAAACAGGCAGAGGCTAAATCTGTTAGGCACAGTAGAGCTGTCTGGCCAGCAGCAAGTTGTATATTAAAATTTGTTAAAATGGACAAGTCATCTTTTTCCACAGTGTGTGCCAAGTACTTCAGTAGCAGGTTTTCCAACTTCCATGACTGCCACAGTGCATTGCACTACAATGTACTGCACACCAGGGGTTTCACAGAACAGTCAAATCCACGAGTCGACACTGTTAGCCCTTTAAAGACAGAGATCACACAATAGAGCCACTATGAAGTCTCTTCTCTTCAGAGGTGTGATGGGCGTGATGTGCAACAGAACAGCATTGACCTCTCATATGACATGTAACAAACGTGTCAGCAGTGCTTTATAAACAGTAGCAATGGCATAACATGGCAATAACAATCATTTACTGTCTCTGTTATATGATGGCTGATCTCGTCCTCTGCTTGGAGGGTAGGGAGGGAGCTCCTTTTTTTTTGAGTTAGCTGCTAACTGCTATCACCTGCTTTTTAAATCTCCCTCATCCATCTGGCTGTCCCTTTCACACAGCTGTCGATTCAGCACTGTGTTGACCTCCACTGCCAGCTTAAAGGTGTCACAACTCTATATGCTCTCTTTATAGAGAACGCCTGAATAACAGCGCATCATTCCCGCTTTGAACGGGCAGTCTAAAAGCAGCTGTTGTCAACTACTCATTCATCTGTGGTTTTGGCACGGTTCAGTAAGCAAAGGCAATGCATCTACAACAGATAAGCAGCTGGAGGGGGGTGCTTTGGGTGGACAAGACACAGTTAAACTTCTGCTGGTCTTAAGGAGCTGCAGCATTTATTAGAGCATAAACTGTAGACTCTACAGAACATTTACTTGATATCTATGCTGTGAATGTAATCTCTCCTTTTCCGCTCCGATCACGCTCTGTCTTCTCCTTCCACCACATAACTGTCACTCTACCTCACACTCCTTAAGCACGTACACACACATACACACAACTTCCTGGCTCTGCTATTCTCAAAATGACCTACACTACTCTTTAATTTGTTTGATTGATTGATTTCTAATCTACATTATATGATGTCTACAAAAAAAAGCAGAGTTTAGGGTATTTAGAGAAGGAAAGACTCCCGCTATCCCAACAAGAAAGCAGTGGCGTTGTTCCTGCAGTCAAACAGACTCTAGCTCCAGCTCAGACAAGCCTGCTGGAGGATTTGTCCAATCAGATCGCGGCTCATTTGTTGACAGCCTCCCGGATTCTATCGAGGACTCTGCTATTTCAACTACCCCCAAGATGGTCCTGCCTACATTAGTTAACCCTTTACTGGTTGATCATTGTTGTTGTTTAAAAAAAAAAATACACATCTCCCATCCTTAATAAACTAGTAGACTACTTTTTGGGAGTGGTCAGTGACTACTTAAATGCAGCTGTCACTATGCACACCCTGCTATGCACTGCAGTGTTTCATCAAGGACATATTTTCTTTTGTCACCAGGAATACTGATTAGTGTGACACTGAGTTATGGCCTTTGCACAACAAGTCCGTACTTCTCATTCGAAACTGTCACATTCTTAAAAATAAATATGACCTCACATGGTGTCAATTGTGTTTACATGTCAACTCCAAAACTTTTCTCCATCAATTAAGTTTTCGGAACAGGCTTTATTCGCATTTTTTCACAGCTGCTGAAAGCCTTTACAGAGCTTTTTGACCAAGAAGCATTGAAGAAAATGTGGGGTAACATGCAGGGCACGTACATGTACTGTAGTACAACAAGACAGACGATCAGGGCAGACATGGACAGCAAGAAAAAGAAATGGAAATATATGGAGGCAATGCCCCTCTTCGAATCTTTCACGACAAAGTGAAGGTAACATTAGTCTATCTAGAAATGCACAACAGCAATAATAATGCTTACAGCAGAGTGCAATTTCATAACTGCACGGTATCATTTCATAGCTCAGGTAGCAATGGTGCCAAATGCATGACGCAGGCATGTGACAGCAGCCTGGGGAGAAAATGTTTCTTTCCATTTTGTCTTGTATTGCAAATTTTTGAATTAAAGAATGATTAAAAACATAAGACTCAGTGTGCAAGGTTCCTTTAATGATATTTACCAAATGATAGAATAAAAAGATACATATGATAAATACAGACTTGGTGCACAAAGTCCTTTAATGTATAAATACAGTATAATAAGCTATGGATATGATGCTAAAAGGTACCTGTGGAGTTTTGGGCCACTGGTAATGATATGCAGCAACGTTTTTACGAGTAGAGTCCCAGTTTGTTTGCAAAAGAGAACGCACATGTGCAGGTGGGTGCCCAGTCCTGCCAATTATTTCTCATTAATCCACTGAACGACACATGGTGGTAAATGAGCCAAGAAATCTACTTCTACTGAGCAAACACAGATGTAAACCATGCAGGAATTTTAATGTTCAACAAATCAGCTCTGCGAATGTTTTATGTGAAATGAAATGCACTCAACACATTTGTCAGACCACAAGGTTACACACAGTGCATTTTGGTGAGAAACTCTGAATGCAAAAAGAAACTTTGTGAACAAGGAGACTCCACAGGGTACCTTTTTAAGTTAGCTGCTGTAGCTGCTGGCAGTAACAAACAGGCTCTAAAATGAAAAATGTTCTTTGTTTAGCTTGCGCCTTCCTTCCGGCCTTACAATAGCAGCAATTTAGTTGTTGTAGATTCTAACAGCGCATGGACCAAGTCCTCCTGGGTCCACTCAGTTCTTAATAATCATGACCAAACCCAAGATCCAAGGTTACTTTAGCTCAGTTTAGTTTGGTCATTTTCCAACTCATACAACTCAAATACACAAGACAACAGAAATAATGATAATACTAACAATAATAGTAATAATAAGTCATAACTTGTAAAGCAATGACAAACCAAAGTTATGCTGACTGCAAAGTTGTAGCCTGAAGTCTTGTTGCATCTACCCTTTTCAAGTCAGGGTGGGCTCAGCTTGTATTTTCTCAAATTAGGTTGGTTGGTGAGCATTATTGCCACAACTTCAGTTTCAGATTAGGTTTCAAAATGTTTTACTGTACTTGTGAGGACCTCTAGTACAGGCAATAACGTGTAGTTCCAAGAGAAAAATTAGCATGACAGAAGGAGACGTCAACAAGTGAAGTGAAAAATAAGATAAAAGCAGGACATTACAATCAGCCACGTGCACAGATAGACCCCAGGTGGTGCTCAAGCACATGATCTTTTGCCCTCTGACCAGATAAGTGCCCACTTCTTTTATATTTCTTTTTCTAATTTAATATTTTAGTTCTAAATTTGGCCCATGGCATCAATTTTCCATTAAAAGCATGTTGTAACCACTGACAACTGCATTTGAATTTTCATTCTGCCAGAACGCAAGAGCCCCTGCCCCTCCTTCATCAGCTTCCCTTGTCACAGTCACCACACTTATCGCACTTACATCTAACGCCCTGCAGAGCAGCATCCACGTCTCCCTGTGACCTGCCTTCATGGACAGCCAGGTAATGATAGTGTTTGCCCTAAGCCTCAGTGCTGTCTTAACTGTAGTGAGATAAAACTACAATTAAAACATCTCAATACAGCTAGTTTAGTTTAGCCAATAACCTACCATTAGGTTTAACAACAAGTAAGCTAGTCTGGTGTAACATCACACGTCTCCCTCCAACTCTCTGGCTGATTCAGGTTCACCCAGTGCCCAGTGTGAGCAGAGACAGATGCAGATTGCTTTCCCACTTCCATGTCTTTAAAAACCAAAATTTATTTCCAAATAATGTTTAGATCTCCCACACCACCGCTCTGATAATTCATTTAAATATATCTGAAATGTGGTTTGGTGCTGCACGTGGCTTGTGCTGCAGGCGTCTGTGCTCTGGGATTCTTTGTAAATATTCAAAGCTTATTTAGAGAATAATTTTAAGTATCAGTACGTGACTATTTAATGAAATCATAAACTTTATTATATACAAATTCTAGGGCAGTGGATTGAATTTTGACAAACATTAATTTAATTTCATTTGTTAATTAACAGGAAATAAAGAATTCAGCTGGTTAAATTAAAGGGTTCTGATGGGAAAGTAACAACAAGAGAAAATATAAAATAAGCCTTGCATTTAAGGCCTGAAGAAAAGAACCATGGTGGTAAGAAGCTGAATTTGATGTAAATGAATCAAACAACACCCTAAAAAGACCTTTTTTCTCTTCAGCACTCTGTTAACTTCATATTGAAGAACTCTGAGGCAGAAATCATCCTCAGTGTGTGTCAGTGTGTCAGAGCAGCTTCTACTCTGTACATCCAGAACCATTTAAACTACACTGCAGAACACAGTCCCTCATTTATACACAGTAAAACATGTGTTGACAGAGCAGATAACATGAAACAAGACAAGCTGAGCTACAGGAGAATAAATATTTGAAAGTGGTAGAATGTCTGAGAGAGTTATATTTTGATTTTGATTTGTCGCCTGCCACCTGAATGTTGTCTTTCTTTACATAAATCAAGACATTTCCACCATAAATTGAGGCAGAAAAAAATCACCAGAATGCAGGAAGCAATGTTTGAGGTTCAAAATTTCCTGGAGGAGGACCCCAGACCGCCCCACTTGATGTGTCCCTCGCAATGTTTAAACAAAATGACCCCATTGTCTGAATCACTGTATGTAAGCAAAACATGATGCTGTGTTTAACTTTATTTTTTTTTGATAATTATGAGAGAGGTGCCCCTTTTATTTTTTTTGCTTGAGCACCTGCCCCCAAAAATGTCTGTGTCTGTGCACGGGGCTGGATACAATACAAAAGCAAGGCAAGTCAGGGTGCAGGTGCATAGATAACAAACTCCGTGGTAGTCAGACTTGGCTAAGGGTTACTTACTGGATACTCCCTGAGAAAAGTAACTCAAGTACAAGTTATGGACCACTTGCCCTTCACTGAGATCCAATTCTCCCATCACAGCCGTCACTTTGACCAGTAGAAACACAGAACGATCTGCTGCCGTAGACAACTGTATGACAACAACACCCCAGCGTTTTTAATATTTCCTCTAGGGATGTTACCACACAGAGTAAAAGGGGGAAATG